>NC_143230.1:1876500-2189250 GCF_030267445.1 Bombyx mandarina | reverse complement strand
TAAGTCCTTGAAATTCATAAAGATGTTTTTGTGCTCACCTTACTATCTGTAGTCTCGAGTGGTTAATGGCTTCACCGGATAAAAATTCAAGGAAAACGGTGTGCTTAATTTAATTTTAAATAATGGTAAAACTCGAGAAACTCTCGAATAAGAAATTACGTTCTTCTCAAAGATAGTCCGTATTAATTAAAAAGGATTACTCATTAAATTTGTTATTTTACACCGATTTTAAATGTTACTTTATTTTATTTCTTGTGTATACGACTTATCTGTTGGTGAGTTGTACCCGTCATGGACGTTAGGAATATTATGAACATAATGAAGGAACTGATGATCCGTCGGATAAGTCCTTAAAATTCATAAAGATGTTTTTTTGCTCACCTTACTGTCTGTAGCCTCGTGCGGTTCTGGCTTCACCGGATGTGTAGGGCAGTGTAGTCGAGCTCACGGGGCTCTAAGTCTGAGAGAATTTTCTAACACTAGCCTTAACGAGAGCAGTGCTTCGCTGAATCTACAACCGAATGGGAATCGCGTAAAGATGAAATGACTTGCAACTACGCATTCGGATTTCGAGTGTCCCAGACTGCGATCTGTATATAGAAACATGCATTACCCTGGGGCAGCCAGATTGATTTTATCAATGCACCGGTATTAAGATTATTAAGATAGCAAAGGTTTTTTTTTATTGCTTACATGAGGGGACGAGGTTTTAAGTGGTTACTGGAACCCATAGACATCTACAACGTAAATGCGCCACCCACCTTGAGATATAAGTTCTAAGGTCTCAGTATAGTTACAACGGCTGCCCCACCCTTAAACCGAAATACATTACTGCTTCACGGCAGAAATAGACAGGGTGGTGGTACCTACCCGTGCGGACTCACAAGAGGTCCTACCACCAGTAATTACGCTAATAATAATTTTGCGGGTATGATTTTTATTACACGATGTTATTCCTTCGCCGTGGAAATCAATCGTGAACGTTGGTTAAGTACGTGTTTCACTAGAAAAATTGGTATCCGCCTACGGGATTCGAACACCGTTGCATCGCTAGATACGAATGCACCAGACGTCTTAACCTTTAGGCCACGACGACTTTGAAATATAATATCAGCAGCAACGAATTCCCAAGACAATCTTATAGAAAACAAAATTGTAGACGGTCATAAACTCGAAACGCGTATGCATAAAAAAACTCGTTTTATTGTTTTCTTTTATTAGATTAATATTTTTGGGTATCCGTTCAGAAAGGTCGTTGGGTTTCCGCTGAATGTCGCGACGTTACGGGAAGGAACTGTGGTGGGTAGCTGTTAGCTTGTTGCATTGTGGGATACCAATGTCCCATCTGTTTTGCAATATACCCTTCGACCTCGTTTGTGGTCAGTGACATTCTGGTCGTTTGTCTCGTGAACTAGTCCACAGAAATCACAATGATCCTCGGTATTGTGAAGCGGTGACGTCTATCAAATGATATCGCGTAGAACGCCGTTGTAACTATAATTGAGACCTTAGAACTTATATCTCAAGGTGGGTGGCGCATTTACGTTGTAGATGTCTATGGGCTCCAGTAACCACTTAACATCAGGTGGGCTGTGAGCTCGTCCACTCATCTAAGAAATAAAAAAATAAAAATAAAAAAAGAACAGCCTGGATTTCTCGTCTTAAACTGTAGCTTACCGCTAAGAAAATACGTTCGATAATCGCCCAAGACCTAGTCCTTGTTTCGATGCACTTCGATAAAGCGGCACGACACGAGAACCCTCTCATCGTGGCCGCCGGCAATTACATTCCCGATCCTGCGGAAAGAATGGAAAGCAGTCGACGTCGCCCCAAACACGTTATTTCGGATACTCCCGATCCACTAACGGTGCTTTTAGGTACCTCAAGCACCGGTCACCGTTCTCGTCGACCCGTCACTTGCGACGAAGGGCTCGACGAGTAAATTAACCCTCAGACACAGCCCACTGAGTTTCTCGCCGGATCTTCTCAGTAGGTCGCGTTTCCGATCCGGTGGTAGGTTCTGCGAAGCACGGCTCTTGCTAGGGTTCATGTTAGCAACGTCGTCAGGTTTGAGCCCCGTGAGCTCACCTACTAGTTAAGGTTCCGCTGAAATAGCCTCTCAAGGTTATCAGCTTAGGTAGAAAAAAAAAAACTGTTTCGATGGACATCTCTGCTCCTGAGTCAGTTAGACCACTATCCTAGAAATCACACAATTACATTCCCAAGTTTCATTACACGTCACCCTCCCTGGACTGTACAAATTGTTCGTGAACACGGAAATTTTATCCGATTAATAAACGATGTAAAAGCTTCGAAATGGCAATTACGTGGAAAAAACCAAATGGACGATAACGTGAAAGCTGAAAGCTTTCGATAACAGCCGACAAGGGCTTTCGGAATACACCGAAATTGTCGTATCGCTATAACATATCTTTTTTCGAGCGTGCTTCTAATAATAGCGTGGGCAGTGTTTGGCTTTTTACCTGGCATTGGCGATAGTTATAAGCATTTTTCCTCCCCTCCCTAATCGTTGGTAACCTAATGGGGTTATTGTAACTACTCCCGGACCGGTTGGTGAACTCACGGGCTAGACCTGAAACAGTTGCTAATATTATTATTATTATTAATATTTTTTATTGCTTAGATGGGTGGACGAGCTCACAGCCCACCTGGTGTTAAGTGGTTACTGGAGCCCATAGACGTCCACAACGTAAAAGCGCCACCCACCTTGAGATATAAGTTGTAAGGTCTCAAGTAAGTTACAACGGCTGCCCCACCCTTCAAACCGAAACGCATTACTTCTGCACGGCAGAAATAGGCAGGGTGGTGGTGGGTACCACCACCCTGCCTATTACACCCGCGCGGACTCACAAGAGGTCCACCAGTAATTACGCAAATTATAATTTTTCGGGTTTGATTTTCATTACACGATGTTATTCCTTCACCGTGGAAATCAATTGTGAGTGAACATTAAAATTTGTTGAGTACGTATTTCATTAGAAAAATTGGTACCCGCTTGCGGGATTCGAACACCGGTGCATCGCTCAACACGAATGCACCGGACGTCTTATCCGTAAGGCCACGACGACTTTATTACTATTATTACCTCCGCAAGAGCATGGTTTCATATAATCGACCTCCGGATCGGCATCCCGATCCACTGAGAAGATCCAGCGAACAACTCGGCTTAAGCATTTATCATCAGCTCCGTAAGCTTTGGTAGCAATACAAAAACAATCTCAAAATGAATCAAAAGGGATTTGAATAACAAATATTTGAAATCAAGTCTCAAGAATTGTAGCATTATTTCGCGTCAAGCTAAACCTTCACTTCACAACCTTATGGTCTAATGTCATTTATCCAAAATGAGTCACAATTCTAAACTGATCCAGGCATAGGTTTTTTTACCTTTTCTTTGCATCTCACCTGTTAGATTAATATTTTAGGTTAATTATTTACAGAAATTATTTATATACTAAAAATATCGCTTGTTCAGAATGTAGAATCAATTTCACTATGATATTTACAGTGTGGTAATTTGTACGATATTCAATCTTATGTGTTTAATCTTAAGATCTAATTCGTCTGAAGTTGCATTTTAATGATTAACTTTGTCTTTGTTCACAGTTCGGGCTTGTTCTCATCGTCGATTGAAGAGGTAAGTCCCGTTTGTTATTTTCATGGTAAATTGGTGAAAAGTGTGACGTCACAGACGATGGAAAGGTGTATTCATTATTAGTAGGGTGAAGCGGCAATGGGCTGGTCATCTTAGCCGGAGAAGCGATAACCGTTGGGGGAAATAGCCTCCCAAGGCTATCAGCATAGGTAGAAGAAAAAAAAATCTTATGTTGCTGTCATTCACGGACATCAGTAATAAGGCACAGCCTAACGAGATCTGCGGATTATCGAAAAACAGACTTACTTTTTCACAGCGCGCACTTAATAAAATTTCAATTTACGACAATTTTTAAACGTTTCTTGTTCACGGAAGTCTTCTATTTCTTCTAATAGCCTCGAAACACAATCATGTAAATGTTTAAATATCACTCTAATGTATTTATCAATCATCATGATTCGCCTATAAAATTAACGAATAATGTCTTCCGGTGCGCGTTCGGAGAGTATCACACAGGATGAGCGGCTGACACTGCGATGTTAACAGTTCATAGATTTCATTTTGAGACATTAAAGAGAGACTTTAAATGTAAAAATTAAAATATATAGTCATGGGTTTCGGTTCGTTAGATAATAGACTCTCATTTACAATAATCTATATATTAATACGTGAAGCAAAAACTTTATATCCCTTTTTACGAAAATTACGCGGACGTACGAGTATGAAATAGAGAATATAGAGAAGGACTGCACAACGCTAATATTTTTTTATATTAAATTTTTTATATATTTATATTTAAAAATAATGCATAAAAGATACATTAAATATCAATAAAGAAAACATTACACAACTACCGTGTGTTTGACACACACACACACACATGCATTTTCTTATTGCATAAAGTCTATGGTCCAATTGAGAATAGATTAAATATCGTGTGTCTTTGTTAATATTTGTCTAAAGCGTAGTCTTGGCGAAATCTGTGATTATAGAAGTATAATAGTAATTGACAATAGAACAGTAATAATGTTCAAACTTATAATTTCAATTAATTATAGTTGAATTTCGACTACTGCAGGGCCTTACTAGTACCTTTTAAAACTATAAATCGTCGCTAGATTATCGTGTCCAGTATCCACTTAATATTGAGTGGTCCTTGAGTTTACCTACGTATATAGAAAAGCATATACTCATTAAAACTCTAAAATAACGAAATCTTAACATTGTCCGAACTACGAAACATCTAAAAAGAGACAGAGACCTTCCAAAAATACCCGAGAACATCGCAGAACATAAAACCCGTCAATTAATTGTGACATTTCATTGCTTCGTTGCCGTCACGACTCTCTTAACTAGAGGGAGCGTGAAACGCAACGCATTGAATAATAGATTTATTGCCATAGTTAATAACAGAAATAGACAAACAAAGGAATCACGTACTCAATATTTTTTATGTAACTCTGTCTGCTGGAATTTTCCAGAGATAATTGTACATACATATTTTACTCCTAAAATTAGTTTTGATCGTCCTACGTTTAAAAATCGACCACAATAACCTCAAAGCCTCAAAGCTTAGATTCGTTTTGTGTATTACTTTTTTTTTGTTATTTAAATAAAGTAGGTAAGTCGCTTATTCCAAAAAAAAAAACACCCTCATCTACGAAAGAAAAGAAAGGAAATCTGTTGACAGAGACACAAAGAGAAATCATTGCTGTGTATTAGCTTATTTGCAACCAAATAATAAATTAAATGATTCAATTCAAACAAAATTTAATTATTAGAGCACAGCAGTTTCAAGATGACGTGTAATTTATGTAACCAGGGAGTTTTACAACCTTTTTTTTAAGTCTTCTGATTTTACCACGGAATTTAGGTATGATTCTAGGTCAGGATCGAGATTCTTGTTAAAAAAATTATATATATATATATTTTTTTATTGCTTAGATGGGTGGACGAACTCACAGCCCACCTGGTGTTAAGTGGTTACTGGAGCCCATAGACATCTACAATGTAAATGCGCCACCCACCTTGAGATATAAGTTCTAAGGTCTCAAGTATAGTTACAACGGCTGCCCCACCCTTCAAACCGAAACGCATTACTGCTTCACAGCAGAAATAGGCAGGGTGGTGGTACCCATCCGCGCGGACTCACAAGAGGTCCTACCACCAGTAATTACGCAAATTATAATTTTGCGGGTTTCATTTTTATTACACGATGTTATTCCTTCACCGTGGAAATCAATCGTAAACAATTGTTGAGTACGTATTTCATTAGAAAAATTGGTACCCGCCTGAGATTCGAACACCGGTGCATCGCTACACACGAATACATCGAACGTCTTATCCGTTAGGCCACGACGACTTCAAATCAACTTCGACTTCAATATTAGGCAATTATACGTCATTCTTGACTATTTTTCCTATTTATCACGTAGACAGAACATAAGGGATTATAAGCCGCATCCAGAGCCGCTTATAAGACAAATGATAATTTCCTCTCGAGAAACAGGACGCGCCGAATTAAAACACGTTTCTATTCCTGTGGGAATGTTCGTTCAGAAACCGCGTTTGATGATTTGAGAAACATCTTCAGTTCGGGCCCCTTTCATTTTAAATCTTATTGGAACGCTTTTGAAAATTGCTTAATGAACTAATTATAGAGTTGTGGCAGATACATAGAAGGATGACACGCAAAATCCTGAAGCGTTCCACAGTTTTTGAAAGTACTTAACGGTAGGACGCGGTTTAGCTGTACCTTTAGCATTGCTGAAGTCCATGGACGACGGTAACCACACACCATCAGGTGGGTCATATGCTCGTCTGCCTACACGGGCAATAAAAAAAGATAATGATGTCGCTAGTTCTTAAATGTTATTGGAACGCTTTTGAAAATTGCTTAACGAACTAATTTTAGAGTTGTGGCAGATACATATACATAGAAGGATGACACGTAAAATCGTGAAGCGTTCCACGGTTTTTGAAAGTACTTAAAGGTAGGACGCGGCATGGCTCTACTTCTAGCATTGTTGAAGTCCATAGACGACGGTAACCACTCACCATCAGGTGGGTCATATGCTCGTCTGCCTACACGGGCAATAAAAAAAGAGAATGATGTCGCTAGTTCTTAAATCTTATTGAAACGCTTTTGAAAATTGCCTAATGAACTAATTTTAGAGTTGTGGCTGATACATAAAAGGATGACACGTAAAATCGTGAAGCGTTCCACGGTTTTTGAAAGTACTTAACGGTAGGACGCGGTTTGGCTCTACCTCTGGCATTGCCTAAAGTCCATGGGCGATGGTAACCACTTACCACCAGGTGAGCCATATGATCGTCTGCTTACAAGGACAATAAAAAAAAGATAATGACGTCGCTAGTTCCCACTGCGTCTAAAATCATATTGGGAATTGACATTAAATGGGATTTCTTATTAAAAATCGAATAAATGAATTTGGCACTATGAAAGTGTATATCGATCGGGGAAAGGCTATTTGGTTTAAGTACTCTTCCCTTTGTCGTATATTCCCACAACTGGTGACCTGCGACGGAACAATCGCAACCTTCTGATTCATCATCAGCGCATCAAGAACTTCGGCTACCACAATCCCCGCATTCTCGCAGATAAAAGCAAGTCATCGACAGTCGTCCCACAGCAAGCCAGCATCGCAGCCTCAACAGGACCATCGCAGCCGACTCACCGCGCTTCCTGGCCCTACGGCACGCACCTACACTGCCTCATCGCGCAGCATTCAAGCTCAGTCTCGACTCACCGCAGACTTCGAGCAGCACTGGCGACAATCACGCAGTATTCAAGCTCAGTTTCGACTCATCGCAAAACTTCGAGCAGCACTGGCACTTGCAAGCTAATCTCAGCACGGACAACGATAACTGAATATGACACGACCTGCAGTCTCGGAGGGGAGTGATGTGGCGGGTAGCCATCATACAACGCAAGATAATTGACTGATACCTGAATCTCGCTTACGACATTTTCAAGATAAAGCGCATATATACAAGTTCCGAACAACAACATTCGGAGCGTCGGTCTACCGAGCAATATCACCCGCTCGGTGGAAGATCTTCCCTTTGTCGTATATTCCCACAGTACCATTAATGGACCATTAAAAATTGGATAGGAAATAAAAAAATCGATGATGATCATAAAAAAAAAAATATTACTTAGATACTGGCGGTAGGATCTCTTGTGTCCGCACGGCTAGGTACCACCACTTCGCCTTTTTCTGCCGTGAAGCAGTAATGCGTATCGCATCGAAGGGTGGGGCAGCCGTTGTAAGTATACTGAGACCTTAGAACTTATGTCTCAAGGTGGGTGGCGCATTTTACGTCGTAAATGTCTATGGGTACCAGTAGTCACTTAACACCAGATGGGCTGTGAGCTGGTTCATCCATCTAAGCAATAAAAATAAATTAGATGTTTGATTAAAACCATCTAAAATATTGTCGTAAGCTGAAGAGGTATCACCAACCAAATAAACGGGGGTAAAAGGGAAATCAATTTTAGTACAGCTCAGACGGCTAACAGAATTTGTTCTGATGTTTATGAGTCCTCCTCCTTGCGTCATATTCCTCATTGCTGAGGGTCGTGACCACACTTTTGTATCACCTTCGCACGCACGATCTTTCTCCATCCATTCTTGTCTCTGGCGGTGTGGAGGGCGTTGTGAAACGTGGAATCAAGAGCGGTACGGAGCTGCGCCCCCGAGGTCTTTTCTCATCTACCTAACCAGTCACGATGAGCCTCTCGAGATTGTTTATGAGTAGGTACCTACTAACACCAAGCATCTGCAAATCCATCATTTAAACAAAATACAAGATCGCTTATCGTTCTAAATCACAAAATTTCATCGCACCGAAAAAACGTAATCTTCCGTTTTCCAAATCACCATAGATAAAACGTATCCTTATCTAATCGATTTCATATCTAAATTTCGGACAGGAATTTAGTTGTTACTCGTAATTGTTTGAGTTTCATTAGAACTAGAACGTTGTTGTACATTATTAAAATATTATTTTATTTATTTGTCGTGAATTTTCTAATAATCAACAAGTGTCTATAGAAGTTCTGTGAATATTTCTGTTAATAAAAATTTTAGTGATTTTTTATGGCTTTTTTATCTGTCGCTCACTTTTACGGTCTTATGTAGTGTAATACAGGAAATACAGTCAAATTTAAACACGAACTAACGAGACGAGACACCGTGTAAGCTGAGCTTATATAGCTCGCTCCAAAATTAACCTCTTTCAATAAGATTTTAATCGTGAAGCCAACTGAGATTATGAGGAAGAGAGTATTGATAAAAAATGTAAGTGATTAAGTATTTATTAAGTCGTTTTATTGTTTGTATGTTCTAAACAGAATCGGATGACACAAGTAAAACTAAATGGGCAGTTTTAGGCAGCGGCTTGACTCGGTCCCTGGCATTGTTGACGTCTATGGGCGACGGTAACTACTCACCATTAGGTGGGCCGCGTGCTCGTCTGCCTACAGTGGCAATAAAAAAATATTTTTTTTAAAGGTGACTGTCTACTTTCCCTGCCGGGGCAAAGCTCATCTCTGATGGGTTCTGCACTGATCCGCAATGCTGTCTAGATAACATTTTTGCCACCTACCATTCAGCTCTGGAATGAACGTTTCTCTGAGTTTTTCCCGTGTGCTACGAAATTTTTCTCTTAGAGAGAGATTTAGAGAGTCTTAAAAAGAGTCCTCTGCAACATGTAGCTCACTCCTGGTTTTACTACTGGAAAATAATACAAAAATCAGATGGAGACCAAAATTCTGTCTATTCCGCAATCAACCCTATTCCAACCTTGCAGGTCATTTGCGAAGCAGCTGCTCTTGAGTTGTTAGGTCTCCTTCTGAAGCGTATGGGAAGCTCTTAGCTAAGCTTAGCTCCTGTCAATCGTACGAACCATTAATATCCTCTCAGATTATGGTAGAAGAGGGATAACAAAAAGACCTTACACCCAAGTAGGAAGGCAGACTACGTGTGTAACAGTTCAAACAACAAAATGACGAATTATTTATTTAGTTTGGCAAGAAACCTGTGCGAGAACAAAGTACATACATATGTTTCTAAATAATTCCGTAATATGTTAATTCGGACACGTAACACTAGCGTACTTGCATCCACCACTATTATTTACGTGTTTATAAGATTTCAGAATTAATGGTGAATTAACCAGGAACACGCTTAATATATACGAAGCGTTCATCCAATGTTGTTTGTTGTTTTGTTGTTAATTCTAGACACAAATAGAGCGGTGTTTTCTTCTTTTAATTTATTTTATTTCTATGGCTTGCGGACTAGGGCTTAATTGTATCGTCCATAAGACGTCTTCTAGAGATCATTAGGCAGGATTGTGGTACTTGGTACAAGTGGCCTGAATATTTTAAATCCCGACATCTTCTTTTTCGCCGCCAACATAGTTTTACTAAATAAAAGCGTATGTGTTACCAGAGATCATTATTGCCGCGTCCCATTCGGTTCTGAGAGAACTCTCCACAGAGTTGATTGGAGGTTGACCATATGGGGTTGCATTACTAGTTAATCGGGTTTTTGGAAGCTGCGGTTAAAAAGCGGTGAAAAAATTAAAATACTGTAGATTCATAATGCCCTTGGTCTCGCGTCTTCGCCAGCCGAGCGTCTTTGGCTTGAACTGCCAGTCTCGTTATACTGTTGAAACAAAACCCCCCTGCTTTGACGGGTTTTGTCTTGGATGAATATCCGACGTCGGGCGTGAGTGCAGGGGAGTCATTTAGAGGGTGGGCCTTTAACATGTCCTGAGAAACCCCCCAGACGAGAACCCCGTGTTTCTGTAGACGCAGGAACCGGAAAGGGTCTCGGCCCAGCCCCAGACAAAGGCACCCAATACCGTACCTAATCTGGCTGCCCCAAAAGGTACAATCATTTGCCAATAGCACAGTAATTACGAAAGCTGCATGAATACAATTTTCTTAAGTCAGTCGCCAATTCGATCGCTTAGTTCACCGACCTCAACGTTTCCTATATTGAAGTTAGTTTAAACTTAACATCAGAATAGAACACCATCAAGAGTCGGTCACACCAAACGAAGACGTTTCGAACATTTTGTTCCGCGACCCCAAGAACATGAACACAAGATGACGAAAAGCTTGTCTCTCTCTATGAGGACAAGATATCTAAACATCCTGACCCGATTTCAAAGGTTTCTAACTTAAATGTTTCCATTAAAGATTTTTTAGTAATATCGTTTTTTTTTTCTAGAAAAGGCACATCCCTATCGTTTATTTACGTTGATAATTTACGCGCTCTCCTGTAATGATCATGTTTTTTTTTTTATCGTACGAATTCTCGAGCGTCTTCTGTCTGTTTGGATTTAGCTCTGTTGTGAAAATATATTCTGATGTTTGTTTTCGCCGATATGCTGTTTTAAATGTTCTCGCCCCGTCCGGTCTGGTTTTGAATGGCGTGCTATTTCGGGTCAAGTTTAATCAGCTAGCTATCACGGCTGATAATCTGACTAGGCGCAAGTTTTGAAGTCGTGGCCTAAAGGATAAGACGCCCGGTGCATTCGTATCGAGCGATGCGATTAAACCGGTGTTCGAATCCCACAGGCCGGTACCAATTTTTACTAATGGATTACGTACTTATCAAATGCTTACGATCGATTTCCGTGGTAAAGGAATAACATCATGTAATATAAATGTAATGTTATATCAATCAAACTCGTAAAAAATATAATTTGCGTAATTGCTAGGGCGTGTTGTGAGCCCGCACGGGTAGGTACCACCACCCCGCTTATTTCTGCCGCAAACCAGTAACGCGTTTCAGTTTGAAGGGCGGGGCAGCCGTTGTAACTATACTGAGGCCTTAGAACTCATAGCTCAAGGTGGGTGACGGTTTTTACGTCGTTGATGACTATGAGCTCCATCTAAGCAAAAAAAAAAGAGATCCTATGATTGAAATGTCGAGCGATTGTTTTCCCAGTCTCTGAAGATTAAGATTGAACCGCTCTTTCCTCATTTCTCACAATGTTGCGAAAGGTTAGTGAATTAAACTCTCAGATACCCGACCTACAACAATAAAATTAATGATTCACATTATCGCACTGTCCTCTATTGCGACGAAGGGCTCGACGAGCGAATTAGCCCATAGACACCGCCCACTGCGTTTCTCGCCGGATCTCTCAGTGGGTGGCGTTTTCGATCCGGTGGTAGATTCTGCGAAGCACGGCTCTTGGTAGGGTCAGTGTTAGCAACACTCTGGTTTGAGCCCCGTGAGCTCATCAATACACGTTAGGGTGAAGCTGAAATAGCCTCCCAAGGCTATCAGCATATGTAGGAAAAAAAAAGTTGTTTATTGGTGAGTAACGCCTCAACATTATTCACTAAGTTACAAAGCAATAAATGGCCAAATACCAATTGCGACTTCGTTGTAATATACATAACGTAGAGAAATGAGAAATAAAAACATCAATAATTAAAAAAAAAAATTAAGACCAATCCGCCTTATTCCTAAATCTGAGACTGCTGATGATACTATCAAAACAATGTGACCACGAATTAAACTAACTGAAAACGCAGACGAACAAAAGACAAACAAGATGGCGCTGATAAAACCACACCGCATATCAATTGTAAATAAAGAATAAGTAATGACTATAACACAGGGTAGAGACGCCCACGACATCTCTCAAAATGAAAATAGAATGCTTAAAATTATGTATTTTTGTCTAGTATTGTCAGTTTGAACGCGTCCGTTCGGGTGATCGCTTCGTTTCCCCGAGATTTCGGCGGGAAAATAACGCGATATGTGCAAAGGCTGTAGGGAATAAATTCCTTTGTTTTTAAGTTCAATAAAAAAAATTGTTTGTGGACGTTAAAATATTACATTTGAAATCAACAAAATTAAATAACAGTGATCGACAATTTGTTGAATGTTTAAAATCAAATAAAACAAAATTATTGTAAGCAAAACAAAATCTATTTGTATCCCAATTAAACAATCAGAGAATTTTAATGTAGAAGGATGATTCCTTTGCTACAATTATTCAGCGACAAAAGAAAAAAAATGGAAAATCCTTAGTACTTTCACTTACTTTTGGTAAATTATCTGTAGTCTCTCTCATAAGCTGGGAATTTCGTTAGGCTTTGTTAAATAACTAACTTCAGTCTTAAATGTTCGCGTTAAATAACGATTATTATAAAGTAAATCCATCGCAATCGCATCCCTATCCTACGCGCCAAACGGAACAAATGTTTGTAAAAAAAAAACACAATTTCTTCTCTCACAATCTCACAAGATTTCTTATTCATTATTTTATATGCTCATCGTCGTGTTTGCAGGGTTCATATATAGCCCTTATCATTAATGTGAATTTTTCAAAAGGACTCCGCATTGAATTAAAAGTGCGCGTTAATTTGTTTCTATTTTCATTGTACTATTTTTTTTTTGTTTTTTTTTATTGCTTAGACGGGTGGTCGAGCTCACAGCCCACCTGGTGTTAAGTGGTTACTGGAGCCCATAGACATCTACAACGTAGACGCGCCACCCACCTTGAGATACAAGTTCTAAGGTCTCAGTATAGTTACAAGGACTGCCCCACCCATCAAACCGAAACGCATTACTGCTTCACGGCAGAAATAGGCAGGGCGGTGGTACCCACCCGCGCGGACTTACAAGAGGTCCTACCACCAGTAATTACGCAAATTATAATTTTGCGGGTTTGATTTTTATTACACGATGTTATTCCTTCACCGTGGAAGTCAATCGTGAACATTTGACGAGTACGTATTTCATTAGAAAAATTGGTACCCGCCTGCGGGATTCGAACACCGGTGCATCGCTTCAACACGAATACACCGGACGTCTTATCCTTTAGGCCACGACGACTTCAAAACGACTTCAATTTGTGACGTTTCGAATACTCCAAAGTTTTCGCGGTCGCGGGCGACTGATATACGCAATATTGCTCTTTTACGATAACTGTAAATTGGGTAATAAAAATGGTAAAAATGGGATAACTGTATAAGACACGGGAAAATCTCACGGTCATATATACATACGTTACTTCGACGGTATCGGTTGTATACCCATAGTTTACTTTTACTGGCCGTAGGACGTAAGGTGATCCCACACGGGTAGCCAACACCATCCTGTTTGTATGTGGATTACTGGTGGCTCGAAGGCCTTTCCAGTTTCACTAGGACAGGTGGGAAAGCAAAGGCTCAGCCAGGAAGCTGCTTAGATGTGCCCGAAGTGATAAGGAATTTTATGGTGTCCTCGAATTACTCCAAGCTCTCCAATTTCTAAAATAATCTCCATTCAAAGGAAAGGTTGACCGCAAAAGACCGCTTTCCGCGATAAATCCGTCTATTGTATTTTAGTTAAAATTTAAAAGTTTCTAATTCGCTTTTTCGATATACATTTTTATCCCTAACTATGCTGATAGCCTTGAAAGGCTATGCCAGCGTTATTATATTGGTGTACCTATCACAACAAAAGTGTATTGCATGGTAATATAGTTAAATACCGGGGGTCCCATCGTCAGTGTAGGATAATATAAACTATACGGTCAGATAATCTCGAATCCGAATCATAAGTACTAAGTTTGTAAGTATCGTAAGATCAGACGCGAAATATTGGTACTTAGAATATTAAAAATCATCTCCCAAACGGTATCTTAAATGAACAACTTTTAAAAACAAAATTTATTTACACTCATATCCTGTATTCCAAGTAAGATTTTTAAACTAAAGTTAAATTCAAAGAACAAATCAAATAGTAAAATAAAATGGACTTGCAAATCATAATCTACCCGCGAATAATTTTTTTTATCAAAAATCCTAAACAACCAACAGAATATTTTCTTTTAAACACATCCGTTTCTCAAATTACTCTTTTTTTATCTATCTTCTACAAAATAGACTTGGCAAACACAACAGACTGTGTGTCAACGAAGTCATTTATAAGTGAGTAGTACACTCAATTAATTATGAACGATTACGAGAATATTTATAACTAGCGACCCGCCCTCGCTTCGCTTCGGAAACATTAAAACACACATGAAAAAAATAAAAAAATAAAAAAAATAAATAAAAAAGTAGCCTGTATTCATCAGGGACAATGTCGGCTTCTAATGGAAAAAGAATTTTTCAAATCGGTCCAGTAGTTTCGGAGCCTATTCGAAACAAACAAACAAACAAATCTTTCCTCTTTATAATATTAGTATAGATTAGTATAGATTACCGACTATTTTGAGATAATTGCACGTATCCGTATTGAAAATTTCAGAACACTATTAAAATACACTCGTAAAAATGTTCATAGAATCGAAATTTACGATTATGCAGGTATGGATGTAACTATACTTGAGACCTTAGAACTTATGTGTCAAGGTGGGTGGCGCATTTACGTTGTAGATGTCAACCGCTGGGACTCAAACCTGACCTGAAGAAGAGTGGCATAGCAATTTATTCTTTTTTTTATTGCTTAGATGGGTGGACGAGCTCACGGCCCACCTGGTGTTAAGTGGTCACTGGAGCCCATAGACATCTACAACGTAAACGCCGCCACCCACCTCGAGATATGAGTTCTAAGGTCCCAGTATATTTACAACGGCTGCCCCACCCTTCAAACCGAAACGCATTACTGCTTCACGGGAGAAATAGGCAGAGTGGTAGTACCTACCCGTGCGGACTCACAAGAGGTCCTACCACCAGTAAGTAAGTTATTTTGAACAAATCCCCTCCCAGCTACTCTAATAGTCTAAGATTTAAATTATTTATTTATGCTCGCGCCAACATTCATTAGTATTAGCGGAAATAATATTTTTCTACAGCTCAGTAATAAATGATATTCAATTATTAGATCATTTATTTCAATCAAAACGAAACGATTACATTATATTACTGGCGTGCCAAAATTATGAATCTATACTAATAAATAAATCTACAGTGGTTTTTACGGATGTTCCGTTATAACTACTGAACCGTGCATCCGATTGACTTGAAACTTGGTATCCGTGTAGAAAATACATGTACTTAATGGATAGGCTAATATTTATATGAGTTTTGGACTCCCTAATAATAATGATAATAAATAATAATGTTAATTTTAAATGCGTAGCGAGGCGGGCGAGTAGAGCTAGTCGGTAATATAGCTATTCCTTTTTTGATTACTTTGGCCTTCCAAATACTTTCTGCTCTCCCCCTCCCGTTACCGCAGTGTGAGTATAGAAAGAAGTACTTTTGGTAGCTTTTTCTCCATGTACCAGTCTAATTCCTCACGCATCTCTGCTGGAAACGTAACCTAACACCCAAATCTTGAGTAATGAGGTCGATATGTATATTACACACTCTTCAAACTCGAAGCATAGCTGCATAGCGGCAGAAATAGACTGGACGGTGCTTTGTACTCAGGTGACCCTAACGACAAGCTTGGCGTAGTACCTGACTGTCTTAATAGCTTTAAATTGTGATCTATAAAAACGTTGATGTTCTTTCAAATTCAAAGAAGAAATATCCAAAGAATTTGCGTAGTTCATATCGTTTTAAACGTTTCTAATTTTAACACAACGTCTACGAACGTTACCGACTTGGATACGTAATGCATTAGTGTTATGTAAAAATTCGCCAATAGTGATGATCTTAGTTTGTTATTACAGGAAAACAATTCTAATTAGTCTTAAGATTTTTTTTTCTTTCTTAGGCGGGTGGACGATCTCACAGCCCACCTGGTGTTAAGTGGTTACTGGAGCCCAGAAACATCTACAATGCAAACGTGCCACCCACCTTGAGATGCAAGTTGTAAGGTCTCAGTAAAGTTACAACGGCTGCTCCATCCTTCAAACCGAAACGCATTACTGCTTCACGGCAGAAATAGGCAGAGCGGCGGAACCTACCCGTGCGGACTCACAAGTGGTCCTACCACCAGTAATTACGCAAATTATAATTTTGCGGGTTTGATTTTTATTACACGATGTTGTTCCTTCACCGTGGAAGTCAATCGTGAACATTTGTTCAGTACGTATTTCGTTAGAAAAATTGGTACCCGCCTGCGGGATTCGAACACCGGTGCATCGCTTCAACACGAATGCACCGGACGTCTTATCCTTTAGGCCACGACGACTACAAGACTACGACTTTAATGTGCGACACATGTAATGTGGTACATAATATTGAAATCAATTGCAATCATATTCGAGTTAGAGACATTTACATAGAATAGAATTACATAAAAACATTTCACTCCCACATCGTTAAGTATTCCTCAACATTTACAAATAATATGCTTTTCTATATAAACCAACCCAAATAATGATCATAAGTAATGAATTAAAATTTATAGTGAACTAAATACTTTAAACTGATAAATGTAGTAACACTATGTCTGTCTGGTTGACTCTGATAAAGAGTTCGCATTGGGGCATCAGCTGCACTCCTAAACCGGTACTTGTAAGTATTATGTATCGTTTGTAATTTACAAGAAATTTGGGTACAGGTTTTTTTTTAAGGGATTTTATGACCTGGTAACTGAGACTTTTAAGTCATGTCTTATTTTAATTTATATTCATATTTTTATGAAAAATGATATTATGAAGTGAAATGAAATGAAGATGATTAATTTGAGACATTAATCAACTGGGATGAAATTAAATGTTATGAAATAACATGAAATATAATCTCAGTAAAATGGTGGTCATTTACTAAGATTTTTTCAGTGGACTTTTTGGAGGATCCCGAGAAGTTACGTCCAGCGGCTTTGTTTCATTTTCCCACATTTGTGCACTTTCACAGATATTAAACAGTTAGTACACCACCATTATTACATATTTAAACCCCAAAAAACACTAAATAGACAAAATAAAATAAATCACACAACTTCACTCCTCGCGTTCCCGCCAAAAAAGTCTGAGTACAGGTTGGGAAAAATGGAACGATCACCTTCATTTTGCAAATATTTGACTTTTGTTAGTCTAACGAGAGAGAGAAAGAGCGAGAGACAGAGACATAGACTAAACTTTATTACACACATAAACATTTAAAATCAGTCAACAAGCAAGATGATTTGCAAAACAGCCGGTCGCCAAAAACGATATCTACCAGCCAATCGTTTTTTAACAGGATGAATTCTGAGCGATGGTAACCACGCACACCATCGGTTGGACCGTGCGCTCGTCTCCCTGCAAAGGGTCTAAAAAGTATTAATATTGCGTTGAACTATGACTAATTATAATTTAGAGAGATCTGTCAAAATATATTTGAAAATACTTACTTATATTTTGGTGTAGTTTTGACGTAATAGCAGCGTTCTGTGTGCTTAGTGCGAATTTCTTAACGATCTCGATAGAGTAAAAGTTAACCCAATTTTGTATGCAGTTGGAACAGCGCCCCTAGCGGCAAACGTACGCAAACGATCCCGTTCCATACAAAGATGAGCTAACTTTTACGCTATCGAGAACGTTAAAAAACTCGCATGAAGTACCCTGATATAATTACTTACAATTATTTAAACTGCATGAAATGATTATACCTATCATAAATATGAACCCATCTCTATATGCGGTCTCTAACACATTATACTTGGCTCTCATCGGATTTTCTCAGTGGGTCGCAACTCCGATCCGATGGTAGATTCTGCGAAGCATTGCCCTTATTCAGGCTAATGTTAGCAAACTCTCTCATGTTAAACCCCTGAGCTCACCTATCCGTCTTTGCGTAGCTGCAAAAGCCCCCTAGGCTGCCAACGAATAGGTAGAAATAATTACACTTTGTTGATTTAAGGTGACACCATCATCTTCGCCCTGTATTTTAATGAGAGATAAGCGATTCGACCTTATATGTTTAATATATGGTTTTATAAGTTACTAGAGCCTAATGATACGGCCCTAAATCGTGACGACAAATCACCAATTTCTCCACATATTTGTTTGTTTGATAATTGGCTATCCACTATTAGTTATCAAAGAATCAACGGTTTAGTATATGGTTTCATAAGTTACCAGATTCTAATGATACAACCCTAAATCGTGACAACAAATCACCAATTTCTCCACATATTTGTTTGTTTGACAATTGGCTATCCACTATTAGTTATCAAAGAATTAACAGTTTAGTATATGGTTTTATAAGTTACCAGAGCCTAATGATACAATCCTAAATCGTAACGAAAAACCACAAAATTCTCCACATATTTGTTTGTTTGTTAATTGGCTATCCACTATTAGTTATCAAAGAATTAACGGTTTAGTATATGGTTTTATAAGTTACCAGAGCCTAATGATACAACCCTAAATCGTAACGACAAACCACAAAATTCTCCACATATTTGTTTGTTTGTTAATTGGCTATCCACTATTAGCTAACGAGTATACCAAATTATTTGTTCGCAGTTGCAAGTCAGAAATTCTCGCACCGAATCAACTGAGGAAGACAAACGCAGCGATGACAGTCGTCCGCTCAGCCACGCGTCTGACTTCAGCAGGGACAATATTTGTAAGTACCCTCACTTGCTCAAACATACATCAGACCCTAAAAGACTTTTGGTCCCGCCACTGTGTGATATTCTGATGACGTTTTCGTATAAGTCATTTCGATAACATATGAATCTAATAAATTCAATTGAAATTTATATCTATTGGTAGATCTATTATTTCGTGAGTGTGTATCAATAAAAAGGGTTGCTCGTCTTGTGACCAAGAAATTGAAAAGTTAGGCGACTGTATTATACTTGAAAATGTTGTTTCAATAAATGGACATTCGCCACATATTGCTTCCACATTTGATGTGTATTGTGGATTGCATGTATTTTTTTAAACAACATGAACCGTCTCATCCCAAATTAAAAGACCAATCTGTTAGAAACATATTATCGTGTCCACTCCTGTATTTCTCATCAACTTTTTGTATCTTCTGGGAGATTGGCATTGGGCAGGCTAATTAATACTCTTAAATTTTCTTGTTAAATTTTACATTACCGGCTATTTGTGCAGTTACGTATATTAAATGAGGAATCATGATTTAGTACTGAAAATCCTGAAAATATTCCCAACACCTTCTCCTAAATTTAAAGTTGACACACAAAAATTTCGCACCTTATTGCCACTTTTAGAAATAATTTCCCCAAAGACTTTCCAGTTTTCGCTTGAGTTCTCTGTGACCCGATGCTTAACTACAAAAGATTATTGTGTGATGAATGTGTATTTTTTATTTCGATTAAGGCGACATGTTAAAAATCAAAAAATTAAACATATAAATAGTAAATATTTCCGTAAAAAAAAAAAGAACACAAACTCCCATTTCCTCTCAAAACACGAGTAATAAAATGAACATAAAAAGGTAAATCACCTCTGGGTTTCGTTTAAAAATTCCAGCAGATTGTAAATAGAAGTTGAGCTCGATAGATCCACTTGACGTTTAATTACGTCATTCGTTTTATTGTGGTGTTGCCAACTGCCAAATTTCGAAATGATAAATTGCCAAAAAAAAAAAAAACACGAAAACGATGCGTCAATTTATTTCAGTGGGTATATATCATAATTATAATTGTGCTATGTGCCAGTTTTTTTAGAATTGGTAGCGGATAATGGGATTATAAAGATAGTGGGATTCATCATTACCATTATCATTACTGTTACAGTAATCCCCCTTATAACAAGATAGTATTATAACGCATTTTCATATTACGCGATTTAAGTCCCGCGTACAACACTGGTATTCCCCCATATAACGCGGTAAATTGATTTATTAAATTTGTATTTCTAGTTTTTGAATTGTAAAATTTGCGAGAATTATACAACAAAACTCCTACAACGCGTTTCCTATAACGCGGAACCAACATACCGTGTTAAAAGGGTGGATTGTTATTACTATGACTCATCAACATTCATCATTCTCCTGCTCATCTCCCAATCACCTAGGGTCGGCGCAACATGTTTTCTCCTTCCATACTCCTCTATCATATACCATTTCTTCGCTTACTCCCCTCTTACACATAACGTCTTTCACGCAATCCATTCATTTCTTCTTATGTCTACCTCTTCCTCTATATCCTTCCACAATCATAGTTAAAACTCTCTTAACAATCTCATTGTCATGTCATTCCAAACCCGCGCTTCTCAACTTCGCTGTCACAGGTGTCATTTGACTATCACTATTATATTTTAAAATCGTCGTCGTGGCCTAAAGGATAAGACGTCCGGTGCATTCGTGTTGAGCGATGCACCGGTGTTCGAATCTCAGGCGGGTACCAATTTTTCTAATGAAATACATACTCAACGCATGTTCACGATTGACTTCCACGGTGAAGGAATAACATCGTGTAATAAAAATCAAACCCGCAAAATTATAATTTGCGTAATTACTGGTGGTAGGACCTCTTGTGAGTCCGCACGGGTAGGTTCCGCCGCTATGCCTATTTCTGCCGTAAAGCAGTAATGCGTTTCGGTTTGAAGGATGGAGCAGCCGTTGTAACTATACTTGAGACCTTGGAACTTATATCTCAAGGTGGGTGGCGCATTTACGTTGTAGATGTCTATGGGTTCCGGTAACCACTTAACACCAGGTGGGCTGTGAGCTCGTCCACCCATCTAAGCAATAAAAAAAACCTGGAACGTTCTGTTTCTAGTGTCGCTTAGCAACGCGCCACGCCGCAGCCGACGCGGCATCGCACCCTACAGCGAGTCGCAGAGGCCCCTCACGCGGTACCTGCCCGTCGACAGGGAAGACTTCGATCTGCGGAGACACGTCGAATCTGCTGGTAACGTATTATCACTAGTAAACAGGATAACAGCGGGTGGGTACACATTGGGCGCTTTGAAACGCGCGATTTGCTAACGCGCGTTTGGAGATACAAAAGTTGTTACTGACGTGTACAAGCGCGCGCTCTCAGAAATTCGTTGGAACGCGCGTTGGGCGGGCGTCAGCTGCGTGATTGTAGATACCCGGTCATCGTTCTCGTCGAACCCGTCGCTGGCGACGAAGGGCTCGACGAGTGAATCGCAGACCATAGACCACAGACACAGCCCACTGAGTTTCTCGCCGGATCTTCTCAGTGGGTCGCGTTTCACGTACCCACTGAGCACGGCTCTTTCTAGGGTTCGCAACAACGTTAGGTTTGAGCCCCGTGAGCCCACCTACTAGTTCGGTGAATCCAGAATAACCCATCGAAGTTAGTAGAATAGGCAGAAAAAAAATTGCGACATGAGAACAGACCTATTGAGTTACACCATCATAACTTCGGGCATGGTTTGTAGGCGTCAACTTGGTGTTGCGATCTTGAATTAGAGGCTCGCTCGCCGCTGATCGGTGGCTGATAGGCTGACGTGGTATTACATCCCTCCCGTATCCTGCCACTGCATCGCTTTGAGGCATCCAATAATACCATCAAAGATGTCTTTTTAAGCCATTTTTTTATGATTGAAGTATGGCTCGTGGCCTGGAAGCCTTTTCAGTTTCACCAGGACAGGTGGGCGAGTAAGGCTCAGCCAGGAGGGGTGGGATTTGCTAACAGCTACCCAAACGCCTCCGAAGAAGACCTAACAACTCAAGAGTAGTTGCTTCGCGAATGAATCTACTACCGAATCGGAATCGCGACCCGCTGAGAAGATCCGGCGAGAAACTCAGCGGGTTGATGCATGGGTTAGGTTGAACGTCGAACTCTTTACCGAGTTCGACGAGTACGGTTACCGGGATCCCTAAGCCTGCTCCTAGTGTTAGAGTTGAAGTATCTAATGCAAGAGTTATTGGATCTGATGGATCCGTAAGGACGTCAAGCTAATTATAGTTTGAATAGGTTTTCATATTTAAAACCAGGAATACCAAACTGCAATTCAATTGCTTCAGGAAATCCTATAAATGGTCAAATAGTTAAAACAATACGGTAGGTCAATTTTCTGCATTGTGATATCGCAAAATCGACTTTATAACTCTAGTTTTAGAGATCAGTTCTCGTTGTTCCAGGCCACCAAGTCGAACTCTGCCCCTACGTGAGCGTGACTTCGAGTTCGTGCCGCGGGTATTTACATAAACTGGGCGCCAAGTTTCACACGTGGTCCAAAAGGTCAGTCACCTTTCTACGGAGAATACCTACCTACCCTCGATTTTAGTAATGACAGTGAAAACTGTTTTTGGGAAAGTATACGTTATAGTTAACTATCCGAATGATGTCTGATCGAATTCGGTATAAATGAAGACTAGGAAATTGAACTATTTGAAGCCGAGTGATAAAGGTCTAGTCTTGTACTGGTATGCCAACAAAGCAAATAGAAAACTTAGGTATTACCAAAACGAAATGTTTCCTGAAAATATTTCCTATCGCATCTCATGGTCTCTTGGTACTTTAATTTTTATTTCTCAGATAAGTGGACGAGCTCATCATTGGTAGCGTATTTGGTGTTAAATACCAGAGCCCATGGACATCAGGACCTTGAAACATGAGTTCTAAGTGTCAGTTTTTACAGTACAACGGCTGCCCTGCCCTTCAAGCCGAAACGCATTACTGCTTCACGGCAGAAATAGGCAGGGCGATGGTACCTACCCGTGCGGACTCGCAAAGCTAAAGCTTACATATCAGTTTTTTCATTACGAGACTGTTGTTACGAGTCAGGATCATGTGGCTTAAATCGAAATAGTAATGACAAAAAACATTTTAAACTAACATAATTTCAAGTAATGGATAATTAAGTTTTTATGTGTTTCCGTCTTCCAGATGGTTCGTTTTCGACAGAGAAACGAAAACCTTCGTATACTACTGGGACAAGAGTGAGAAGAAACCCAGGGGCGGTGCTTATTTCCAAGTCAGTATCACATAATGTAGTAGTAGTTAGTGGTAGTAGTAGTAGTAGTAGTAGTAGTAGTAGTATAGGTAGTATTAGTAGTAGTATAGGTAGTATTTTTTATTTATTTCTTAGATAGGTGGACGAGCTCACAGCCCACCTGGTGTTAAGTGGTTAATGGAGCCCATAGACATCTACAACGTAAATGCGCCACCCACTTTGAGATATAAGTTATAACGGCTGCCCCACCCTTCAAACCGAAACGCATTACTGACTGCTTCACGGCAGAAATAGGCAGTGTGGTGGTACCTACCCGTGCGGACTCACAAGAGGTCCTACCACCAGTATTAGTAGTAGTAGTATTAGTAGTAGTAGAAATAGCGGCGGCAGTAATACTAGTAGTGGTAGTAGTAGGACCGTCGGGCTTACCGTCGCCCGTGGTCGTCAACAATGCCAGGGGCTGAGCCAACCTGTTGCTTACCGTTAAGTACTCTCCACAAGCTCTTACGTATCTCGCAATATTAGGTATGCGACAATTTGTCCATTGCCCGGATTAGTATTTGTATTTTACTACCCAACATCCATCCTATCTTTAGTATAGGTTGTAGTCATATCAGGTACCAGACTGCTTCTCCCAAGAAGCAACTACACGTTGAGGTCTCATGATACTGGTTCTTCGACCTGGTGTTTTTCTCTTTTTTTATTACCCTTGTAGGCAGACGTGCATACGGTCCACCCGATGGTGAGTGGTTAGCGTCGCCCATAGACTTCAGCAATGCCAGGGGCAGAGCCAAGCCGCTGCCTACCGCTAGAAATTCTCGCCCACGGCTCCATTGTTCTGAATGCTAATTACTAAGAATCTCTATGGCTTCGATACAGGTGATAGAAGAAGTGTATTTAGATCACGGCAACACGTCGAAATCGCCGAACCCACAGACGACGTTCATAGTCAAAACTCGACAAAGACGCTATTACTTAATGGCTCCGTCCGGGGAAGCGGCCCGGATATGGATCGATGTGCTATTCACCGGCGCCCAGGGATACACCGAGTACCTCGAGTGACAGCGACCATCGATTGACAGATGTCAAATCTGACGTCTGTCAAACGTGCTGTACGATCCTTTCGGTACTCTTTGGTCGCCGATTTTTTTTTTTTAGGGACCGTTCTGAAAGCGACAGAACAATAGAATTGAATTAAAATAAAGTTTTGTCAATTTCGAAAACGACTTAAATTTTTACAATACGTCAATTAATGCATTTGTGTTTGAATATGTAGCAACACTACGGTGTTGTATTATATCGATACAAATTTTCCAATTGTGTAGTGGGTGTTTAAGAAAAAGCGCCTTATGTTTGTTTGATTCCTGAACGAATATAGTCTTAATGTAATTATAATGTGTTAATGCATTCTCGTGAGTACACATTAAGTACGTAAGTGGGTAAAATGTATAGGTTTCTAAACAAACAGACAAACGAATCAGTATTTTTTTTAAATGAGTACATTTTATATAAAACACATATAAATTTATATGTATTCTTATATATTTACACACAAAACAATCGTGCCAATTATATTGTAGAAATAACGTGGGAACGTATATTTTTATATGTGAATCTTAAAGTCGCATTAGATCTGGATTCTTATACGACATAAATAAATAGTAAAAAAATCAAGATGTCGTTGCGAAATACAAATTTCATATAACTCTTAAACCGCTTACAAAGTTTAATTCAAAACATTTAGTACAAATATTTTATTAAGATTGTATCGATCAAACATCTAGTCGGTAAAGTTCGCCGACTTTTCATATATATTATATACATTACATTATGTATAACTATTTTTTATATAACACGTATTTTAGTAAATAATCGGATTCATAGGTGCCTTCTAATAAGACTGAACAAAAATGAACGAAGACAACATGTTTGTCAAATGTAGTCGTAGTTGTGATAAAATAAAAACCCTTTGCCGGTACAAAATAAAAGTGTTTCAAAATAATAATACAGATGTATGTAGTAATCTATGTATTTATACAACAATGAAATATTTTTTAAATAAATATTTTTAAAACAAATAAATAAAAAATTAACTATATTGATTTATATTTATAAATCTATAAAGGAATCATTATAAATAAATGTTTCTAAAAATCTGTATGTTTGTAGATTTATGTTTGCTGAACTTTTAAACGATCGTTGCTTAATTAAATCAACGCTTTATGTAATGTTACCATTTTATTGTATTTATTTATAAAAGGCAACTTTACATTGTCGTTTTAACCATCCTATTGCATCATGAAAATTTACGTTGTATTTAAATTGAATTACAATTTAGGAATTTTATAATTTAAAAAATGGCAACTCTAGTTACTTTAACTCGAAACTATAATAGTTATTTTGCCTGTTTTAATTATCATTAATTATTTTTGTAATTTAATGCTATTCAGATTATACCAATATGCATGTACTTTTAATTATTTTGTGGTTTAAGTACCTACTAAAATGTGATGATTTATGGAATGTCGTACCAGTGTAAAAATATCGATTTTTTTTTGTAGCTTGCAACATTGTAATATAGTTTTAGTTGAAACGCCTGATACCAACTTTATTTTATTCGATAAGGTCACATTATCATTATTAATCATCGTGAGAATAAAATTAGTAATATATAAATACAGTTGTTTCATTTAGAATAAATAAAAGACGGATAACTGGAATTTAATTTATTTTATATAGCATGTTCCTTTTTACACAATACGCAAAAATAAAGTAAAAATATTTTTATAGCGTTCAGATATAACACCGCTATCGTTATATTGATGTCTCAAACGGGGAAAATTCTCGCTGAAACCCAGTTTCTAAATTCAAATGATGTCAGATAGTAGATGTCATATCTCAATATCTATCTTTCAACTCACTGCTGACCATAGGCCTGCCTAAGCCTCGCCACTTCCACCAAATGCCCTGTTTGCATCCAACGGATTCTGGCGAACTTCACCTTGTAGGCATGCCCACGCTACGTGCCCGATATGTACAGTTTTAATTGAACGCAAATTATTTATTTGTAAATCTTGGTCCTTCATATCATTTAAATTCCCCGCGCATTAGCTTCGACTATCATAATAGTATTTATTATCTATGCTGGAAGCTATGTTCATTCTATAATTAGAATTGCTCTCTTGCTTTGTTACATTCAAAAGATAACGTGCTTTCTTAGGAAATTAAAAAACTTGCAGATTTAAAAAAAGGTTTAAATATTGAAGCAATAGCTTCAATGTTGTTTCTCTTTGCAGGATCGAAAATAATTATAATAATTGTTAAGTGTAGAAATAAGTTAATATAATAACTTTTTGCAGAGCAACAACTTTACTGGTGGTAGGACCTCATGTGAGTCCGCACGGGTAGGTACCACCACCCCGCCTATTTCTGCCGTGAAGCAGTAATGCCTTTCGGCTTGAAGCCGGCAGCCGTTGTAACTATACTGAGACCTTAGAACTTATATCTCAAGGTGGGTGGCAAGAAATGATAAAAGCAGGATAATGTTGTCTGGACAAAAAACTAGCCTTTTTTTAAACTACGAATCACTAAATACTAACTACTTAACATCGGGTGAAGCGTGTGTTCGTTTATGGATATTATTATGCAGTAGTAAAAGAGAGAGATTGCACGCAGAGATACCAGCAATTTGGGACGCCTTGTGGTAACCGGTAGAATCGAGGGAAAAAGGCCCAGGGGTAGAGGTCCCAAACAATGGTCGGACCAAATAGCAGAAGACCTAAAAATACCTGTCAGAGACGGACTCTACCAAGCTACAGAACGGGATCGATGGAGACAGCTAGTTGACGGAATCAAACAGAGTCACGATCCTCAGCAATGAGGGACCGATTGAAGAGAGAGGAAAGAGAGCGATAGCAACTCTTAAATCCCCTTTCCGCTTCCCTTTCTCAATTAGCCGCTCTCCTCAACCTCATCAACCCACGTCTAGTTACTCCTTTTATTTGAATATGTTAATTGCATCTTTCAATGCCAGCATTCTTGCAATGCCATCGTCGCTGGGTAGTATATTTTATAGTCTTCAATTATCATGATTAATAAATAAAAAGAGGAACTTCATAAATTAAAAAAAAAAATAAGCGGAAAAAAGGGGCTTGGTCTAAATTTTGAAATTAAATCTAAAAAATATGAGAGTGCACACATGTGAGAAAATGAAACAAAGCAGCTGGAGGTATCATCGAGGGCTCTTCCAAAAATTTAACTGAAAAAATCTCAGTAAATAGCCACCATATGACTGAAAAATTATTTCACCCCATCTCGTCTCATTTATCCCAGTTATCCTAACCAATTAAAGTCTCAAACTTCATCTCATTTTTCTTAATAATAATTGAATTTAAGAAAAGAAGACTTGGCTTAAAAGTCTCGTTACGAGGCCATATATTTTCCAAAAAATGCTAGTTTGACATTGACATTCGTTTTTAAGTGACAATGACAATTAAAATCATTGAGTTTTGTATCAGTGGAGTTTCTATTACATTTTCGAATTTTCAACGATTTTCTTAGAAAATTCTTAAAAGTAGACTAATCAGTCTAGGCAAAAATTTCGAACCATTTACAACTCAAAAGTGCCATACTGGTCAAACCAAAAAATATCTAAACAGAACGAAACACGAAAAGCGTGAATAGAGAAAATGGATTTAATCGAGAAAGTAAAGAAATTCATCAGTTATTGGTACATTAGATACCTATTGGCGACTGAATTATACATGGTGGAAACCTGGGAAAGAATAGTTATTCGTATCCTTTTCTTAGTTAAAAAAAACCATATCAGCATTTAAATACAAAAACTTTTCAAAATTAGGTTAGGAAAATTCTCACTCTGTGATAGACATGTACTCAGGAGGATAGACGTAATCACATTTATTAATGTTATTACTTAAAGGTTTCGAAAAACTGACTGATAATGGCCATCTCCCAGCTTAGCTAGGTTTGATGAATAAGTACTTTTAATGGTAGTGTACTAGAATCAACAAGAAGTATGAAATGTAGAATAAAGTTTTTGAGTGTATGAGTTCTTCATGACTTCCAATTCTTTATATTCCATATTAAAACTAAGGTAGAGGGTAGAGGCCAGTAATCAATTAGTTTATTGCACCCTAGGGGTTAATGGCTATCAAAAGCTAGCTAGTCATGTCCTAGCTTTGTAAAATTTATTAACTAAGTGATTTTTTTAATGACTCTCCTTTAATGAATAACATGACTCTCATAAGAAATAAAATGTTTCTTAATTTCAATGTTGCAAAGTTATGACATTGTAAATGATAATGAATGTAAATGCTATCTGCATATGAACCTCTAATTATTTAGACCATGTTCCAGTTCAAAGATGTCAATTTGATTAGAATATTCAGTAAATCTAGGAATGAATCTAATTTACTATTGTGTTAACATGAGCCTATAACATACTTAGTAGTAGTCTTTTTGCAGACGATAGAAAGTCGAGAATCAAAATAAAGTTATGTTCGCAAATCAGAAAATAGATTTTGCTGTGAATGCATTGTTTTAAATAATTCTTCAGTAATTTATCGTACACCCATATCTATCCTCTTATTGATTTCCTGATATTAACAATTTGTTGTAAGTTAAATGCTGAACTTCACTGTGTAGAAATACAATAATGCAACAAACATCAAACAGCAGCTTTTATTTAGAAAAATTATGACTTCAACCTCAGGTTTGGCTGTAAATTTTCCATGCATCAAGTGCATTAAAAAGTAAATCACATATACCAGTCTAAATATAAAAAAATCCATAATGTATCAATATTTTTTATCAGGCAGCGGCTTGGCTTTGCCCCTGGCATTTCTGGAGTCCATGGACGATGGTAACCTCTCACCATTGGGTGGGCCATATGTTCATCTGCCAAACAGGGCAATAAAAACAAATAAAATAAAAAATTTATACCACAAGAATTAAAAAAAAAAAAATTTCCTTAACAAACACACAGATATAGTATTTGGAATACTTTTTGGATTATTCTGGTTCTTCAACTACTACATCACTATATCAGCCATATCACGACTGCGGGGGAATCACGGGATCATTCCATCATGAATGGAGATATCATGTCATAGAAATTGTTACACTTCATCATAATCTTGTTTTATGTATGATATAACAATAGAAATTAGCATTTTTTATCTTATTTTTAAATTAAGAACTACATTTTTACTGTGGCTCTCATATGTTCTTAATTATAAGGCTTATATTTAAGTACTAGAATCTAGGGGGCGGGTGGTATATAAATAAAAACAAAATGTAGTAAAGGGAATTGGATATAAATGTTAAATATTCTTTATGCCTTGTATTTTGCTTCAAAATTTTTATTTTATTACAGTAATACCTTTAAATATATATATATGATTTTAGTCTGCACAAAATGTAGTGGGGCTTGGTGAAAATCCAAATAAAATAGCATTTTTGGCACGACACGTCCTTACGGATCCTCCCGAACCATTATCGGTGCTTTTAGGTACCACAAGCACTGGCCGCCGTCCTCGTCGAACCTCGGACGTGAACCGTCGGGCACGACTAGCGAATTAACCCATAGACACAGCCCCCTGAGTTTCTCGCCGGATCTTCTCAGTGGGTCGTGTTTCCGATCCTGTGGTAAATTCTGCGAAGCACTGCTCTTGCTAGGGCCAGTGTTAGCAACACTTCAGTTTGAGCCCCGCGAACTCAGCTACATGTTAGGGCGAAGCTGAAATAGACTCAAGGCATAGGTAGGAAAAAAAAAGTTGGCACATCAGTGAATGTAATTCTGACTTATAAATCCAGACAGTATGATTCATTTCATTGAATTTTGGTAGAAGGCAACACACACTTTCTTTTTATTAATAATTTATTATTTATTTAAAATAATAATAATTCATTAATATCTGTTATGTAGTGTATTAATAGTAAAAATAAGAAAAATGTAAGTATAAACTTAAGATGAAAATTACAGAATTATCTGGTATACAGAGTTTTGAAACTTTGCAGGGAGTGTCATTGATTGTACTGTATAATATGAAAAAGCGGTATATTCTGACATGTAGAAATGAATGTATCTTGTATGTTCTTATTGGTGGTAGGACCTCTTGTGAGTCCGCACGGGTAGGTAACCACCCTGCCTATTTCTGCCGTGAAGTTGTAATGACTTTTGGTTTGAAGGGTGGAGCAGCCGTTGTAACTATACCGAGACCTTAGAACTTATATCCCAAGGTGCGGGCGCATTTACGTTGTAGATGTCTATGGGCTCCAGTAACCACTAAACACCAGGTGGGCTTGTTTTTTTTTAGTTTCTTGATTGAAGATTTTTGATAAGTAATCATTATCGAATCTGATTGTAATTATCATATGTATTTTATCATCATAAATGATGGATTGTCCTGAAATAAATAGACTATTAGCTAAATCAGTGGTCATGTTTATTCTCTCTCTGTTGGAGCAATGTTCTTACTATTTAAATAAATGAGGGTAGTAATTAAAAATCAATAATTTGGAATTCCCAATTTAATGCCGTTTAAATTTTTAAGTAACTGACATGAAAACCGTTGGAGTTACGGAACGATTCTGGAACTTTCGATGCCATTTTTTGCAAATGTTCGATGCCTTCACTGAACATGTTCTTAGAGATCTCCGTATTAACCACAACTGGGTCCGTTAACCAATTTTCCACTTCATCATTCAACGCCAACTCAATTTTGTAAAGTATTTTCGTAACAAAACTAGATTTCAATTCAATTTTATTGTTAGTAACGTTTTCTTTGTTCTTCAATACTTGTAATTCTTTATCCATTATCCAGATTAAGAGATATTGCTTTTTAGCCGCTGATATTGTGCATTCTAATACAATTTTACACATCACTGCATATTGGAAGCCAATTTTAAAATCTTCAGTTATGCTTTCTATTGTTTGTATAAAATCATTGACATGTATGTTTTCAGGTTGGTTTTCGTAAGAAAATATATGTACTTCTTTTTCATTGTTGTGTACTTTAACTTCAGAATTGTAAAGTCTGACAGTGTCTTTGATTTTGAGACCGAGCCAAGCCAAACAACGGCTGCAATGGTATACCTCCCTTTTAGAATTAAATTTGTTCGATTTCTCTGATAAGATTGATCGATCAATAACGAAATATGTTAATCGATATAGGAAATCTAATTTATTTTGTTTTATAACTACATCTGCCTCATTTCCATGGCCGTGTTCATGACTGTGTCCATGACAGAACCATTCTGTCATGTCCAAATTAGCAGAAGGCAATTCTAAAATCCTGTCGAATTTGACACAACCATCAGATAAAACATTTGAACAGTTTGAGCAAACAATTTTTAATTCTTCACTGATTTTTATATTGATTTTTAGATTGTGTTTCTTCACAGAATTTTCAGGTTTTCCAGGGGTTAGTAATTCTGTATAAAAATTTCCACCATTCTTTGGTTCGGTTAAGATTCTGAAAGAAACTGTATTTTTGTCTATTCTCAAACATGACATTGAATTGGGAATTATATGACAAAATTCTGATATCGGTATATAAGTGGACACATCGAGTTCTTCGTCTGTTTCATCATATGAATCTGATAAACTCTCGATTGAAGAAAGACTATCTCTCCGTTTGCTACCAAAATCTTCAATATAACAATTTAACACAATGCAATCGGATTGTATGCTAATTTTCAAATTGCAATTTTCTTTAGTAAAATCAACACCGGTCGTTATGTAAACGTTGCAGCTACGCAAACGCGAGCGTAGCTCCATAAAAACGTTGTCAATCAACATTTTCACTTAATAATTAGTCTATAAAAATTATCTACTTAACAATTAGATCAGCGTTTTGTATGCGTTTGACTTGTCTGTTTGTTTCATATATATTAAAAATACTATCCATTTCTCTTATGGTGAATGGTAATGTGGCTTTCTTATAATAGTCGGGCATCATTGTAATGTTGTCAATGACAGTGTCGAGTAGATGTGATTTCTCTGCATAGATTCCAGGGGCCTCGTGGCGTAGATAAGTGAAATGGATATGCAGATGGTAGAAAGAAGGCTGGTAATGCAGATATATACGCAATTGACTTCCAGGCACCTGATATTTTTCTAAAATGGTTTTCTGAAATAAAATCATATATCTATATATTAATACTAATAATAAAAACTTTGTACCCCTTTTTACGAAAATTGCGCAGATGGAGGAGTATGAAATTTTCCACACTTATAGAGAATATAGAGAAGGAATGCAGAATGCTAATATTTTTTTTAAATTGTGCATTAAAATACATTAAATCAATAAAAAAAACATTACACACACTACCATGTATTTGACAAACACACAAATGCATACTATTTGTTTATTATCAAACTTTTCTTATTGCTTATAGTATGTGGTCATATTGAGAACACATTATTATCTTTAATATTATTTATCTATAGTGTAGTCTTGGCAAAATCTGTGATTATAGAAATATAATAGTCTTTGACAATAGAACCGTAATAGTGTACAAACTTATAATTTTAATTAAGTATAGTCGAATTTCGACTGCCAGGGAACCATTAGTTTCATCAAAATCTTTGAAAAAAGCAACTTCTATGCATTGAATAAAAAAATTAACAATATAATTTATCTGTTCTGTGCCTATCTTACAAGACGTATTAGGTTTGAGACTGGGCATGACTACTATACAAAGTCAACAATAATTTTAATTGTGTCAACAATAATTTCAAATGTAACTTACTTGAGACCTTAGAACTTATATCTCAAGGTGGGTGGCGCGTTTACGTCTTAGAAGTCTATGGGCTCCAGTAACCATTTATCACCAGGTTGGCTGTGAGCTTGTCTACCCATCTAAGCAATAAAAAAAAAAGGAAAATTATAGGTAGGAAAATACAAATTATGATATAAATACTCAGGTGAACTGATATTACCTTTCCCTCGTCTCTAATCCTCTTTAATAATGGTAAATGCTGCTCGTCCAAATCTCTAAGGCTTTTTATGTCTCTTTGTCTGACAATAGCCAATAAATACAATGTCTCTTTGGTAAGACCGTCCCACTTCAGATCGGGGAGGAGCACAAATCCTTCCTTTTCACTTTTATTGTCATGTACAATTCTATCTTGCTCACTTTTACCTTCTAGAATGTTGTACACCCACTGTAATCCAACAACAAAATCTCACACAACAAATCAAAAAAAAAATTAAAAAAAAAAAAACAGAATTAAATGAAGACAGACAAATATTAATATTCTGCAGATATTAAACCTTTTTATGCCACTTTGCCTTTTGAATAATTAATTATACCTAGATTCTATTATTTCTCTAGTTATAAATGAAAAAAAAACTGGCATAGAAGTATACCATGTAACCGACGAAACTATGTAATGATCAACTTAATTTCTTTATTCAAAGAATTATTATCAATGTCATACCTGCAAATTGAACTGTTCTTTCTCTAGATGAGGCAATGTCAGTTCTTTATATAACTCTGGAGTCTCCAGTACAATATGAACTTCTTGCTGGCTAAATTTGGCAATATGCTTATCAGTGGCTGGGTAGATTATGGTAGTTTTCACACCTACAAGAAATTAACAAATTTGCTTATGTGAATTTCTTGTTTTGAACTAGATTTTTTTATAATGGAAGCTCATGTAATAATTTTAACATAAAATTTAATTATCAAAACATTTGTGTGCCAATTTCGGGAGTAACAAAAATCAAGACAAGAATCCCTCATGGTCATTTTACAGCATTTTACAGGTTGGCACTTTTCTATTTGGTATCTTAACTACCTTAGGTACCTTAACTATTTCCTGTTTTTGATTAGGCACTTCATTACAAATAAAATGTTTTTGGGTATTCATTATAGTGTAAGAAAAATCACAAGTTTATTACATTCATTATCAGTAATTGTCATGTGTTGTGTTGGTACAAATACAGCATCTGCTATAGAAGTGGCATAAAACAGAATTTTAGACATTTTGTTCTGAATGTGTCAATAGGACAGTTGTAGTGTACTAAAAGACTAAATCATAGCTGTGAGTATTATGCAGGTTAGTTATTGCTGCCTTGGATAAGGAACAACATGACATATACATTTAAAAATGAAAGGGCATTTCTGCTCACAGATATTCTTGTGCTATTCTCATAGTGAAACAGAAAATCGTCTTGATTCATTTCAAAAGACCCACACTTAATTCTATCTCAGGCATTGATGACGCTTATGAGCAAAGGTGACCCTTCAACATCAGGCGTGTCGTGTCTATAAGTACAGTAATAAAATGATAATTTTTAATCAATTTCAACATTTTAAGCTTTACAATAAAATGGCCTTTTTAATTTCCAATTAACTATCTTAACTCGAAAGATAATAAAATTTATAATTAATTTAATAAAAAATTGCACCATGATACTACAAGCTAATACTTAAACAGGTAAGAACAATTTTATTAGTTTTAAAAATATACTTGCACAAAGTAACATATGGGTCGTAAAAATTGCTCGAATAAATAGACTTTTCTTGTTATTTGCATAATTTAAACCACCACGATTTAATAAAGGATTACACAAACAAAGAAAATGACGCACGCAAAACTAAATCACGATATTATTCTCGGAAATCAACACGATGATTTAAATGTCAAAAACCTTGAATATAAAGTATAAGTTACCGTTTATAGTTGAAGGCGGGAAACACTCGAAGTTTCCGTAAATATCGTTCTCGAAAAACGTTTTCAGCTGAGTTTCTTTGGAGAAATAACCCTCTTCACTTAGGTCATTTTCCTTGAAAGCATTTTTTTCGAATAGGATTAGCGCCACGCCACTTTTGTCTTTGAATTTTCCAACCACACAAGCTGTTTTCCTGTTAGTGTTATTGTTCAATATTTTCTCCAAAACAAAGTCTTTCAATTCTAACTGATTATCATTTATATTGTTGCCGTTTTCATTGTCAATTTTCAACCTTTTACAACGCTGCTCGCTAACATCGTCTTTTAGGCAGCCGTCGGACATTTTGTGAGTGAGGGTTGCCAGAGTGTTTTAAATGACTATATAATCTATGGCTGGCAGTTTTAAAGTACCTAAGTGACTTTTTGGCGGGAACGCGAGGAGTGCAGTTGATTTGTTTTAGCACTCTAGCGCGCTGCCGTGGAGTAAATAGAGCGACCGGTCGACGGTGTATCGCATCCCGACCCGGCAGGCTGGTTCTGGTCCAGCGGGGTATTCCGGGACACCAGCGGCACCGTCTGGGCGGCCCGACGGGCTGCCGTACCGAGACGGCCGACGTTTCAGCGCCTTCGATTCGCTTCGAAGGCTCTGTCGGCTGGGCGTCCTTGGGGTGAGCCGCGCCGTCTGGTTGTAGTGTTGACCGTGGTAGCCCCCCTACCTTATCCGGGTTCTGCTGACCTCGGAGGGGATCGGACGTCGGGTGTAAGAGTGCAGCGGAGTCGTTTAGTGGATGGGCCGTGGTCTGCTCACAACACCATGCAGATCGTAGAGTCTCACATACCCCGCGCGCCCCTTTTGCGCGGGGACCTCGCAGGAGATACGGCTCTCTACCCGAAAAAAATAAATAAGGTGATGGTTTGCTTATTAGATATAAAATAATTAATAATTGGGAATTTAATTGTTTTTATGATCGAACAATCACCAATAGTCATCGAACAAACGATAATTGATCAAAGTAAATTAATCTGAGCGATAAAAATAAAGATGTCTAGTAAAGGGGGCCCACTTAACGGTGATCATTTGTTTAATTAATTATAAATAAATAAAAGACGAAGAAACAATTTTTACATTCGAACATTAACGAACAAACGACGAACAAATAATAAAAAATAAAAAAATCCGAAATTAAAAAAAAGGGGGGCCAAATTTACAGAGTCGAAATTAAGAGGTTATTAATAAGTTACACAGAATCTCTTTCGACGCATTTGAATTTTTCACACTCGAGTTCTGCTGATTGTGTTTGAATTTTCGTTTTTGTTACACCCCGCCATTGTTTACTTGTTAGCGCAATTTTTTTTTTTTTCTTGTCTTACATAAATTTTCTCTCAGTGTCAGCAGATGGCGCGGTTTGACAAAAATGAAAAACGGGCTCAAGAAATGGGAACTCCAAAATTAAACAAAATATAGGTAGGTACTAGCTTCATTTGTTTATCTATTATTATTATTATTTTATTGCCCTTGTAGGCAGACGAGCGTATGCCACCATCTCACCTATGTGCGATGCATACTATGTAACCAGTGAGTTGTTACCGTCGCCCATGGACTTCAGCAATGCCAGGGGCAGTTTTTTTTCCCTGCCTAAGCTGAGAGCCTTGAGAGGCTATATCAGCGTAGCCTTAACTAGCTCACGGGGCTCAAACCTGATGACGTTACTAACACGAACTCTAGCAAGAGCCGTGCTTCGCAGAATCTACCACCCGATCGGAAACGCAACCCACTGAGAAGATCCGGCGAGAAACTCAGTCGGCTGTGTCTGAGGGTTAATTTACTCGTCGAGCCCTTCGTCGCAAGCGACTGGTTCGACGAGAACGATGACTGGTGCTTGAGGTACCTAAAAGCACCGTTAGTGGATCGGGAGGATCCGAAATGACGTGTTTAGGCCGACGTCGACTGCTTTCCATTCTGTCAGGGGCAGAGCCAGGCCGCTGCCTACCGCTTAATACTCTGCACAAGCCTCGTTTGAAGAAGGACATGACATAGCGCTCTCGGGAAGCACCGGATGTCACGTGGCAAAAAAGATCTCTGGAAAAACACTGTGGATGATTGGGATTATTGACAACCCGAACGGCTTTCTTCTGTATGGAGTCAAATGGAAGTAACTGGTAGTTGGGAGCCCCAGTCCAAAGATGGGAGCAGTACTCCACGCGAGACCGGACTTGTGCTTTGTAGAACAAAATTCTTTGTCCAGGCGTGAAGCATCGCTTCGCTCTGTGTTACGTAATCAATGCGTTTTTTATTTAAAAGATTTTAATCATGATATTATATCTTTTTTTTATTGCGTAGATGGATGAACGAGCTCACGGCCCACCTGGTGTTAAGAGGTTACCGGTTATTTGATTAGAAAAATTGGTACCAGTCCGCCGGCTTCGAACACCGATGCAATGCTCAACATGAATACACTGGACTTCTTTCTTTTAGGACATGACGACTTCAAATATATATATATGTAATAGTAATATACAATAAACTGCAATGAAAAATAAGCATCACTTTTTGACTACAACGAATTGCCTGAAAATTCTCGACTGTCTTCAGGTTCTGATAAATTTATTTGTAGGTATTGTATTGCCTTTTTGCCTTTTGACTCAGTTAACAAGATTACTTTGGACACTGCTTAATACATAAAAGTTTTGAAGTAGTTTTGAAATGAACTTTTTATACATACAAGGTCTAAACAAACTAGTTTCAAAGCTGAAACCAGTATAATCAGTTATTAGCCTCCCAGACAACATCTAGACTTCAAAGGAGATGGTAGGGTAGACTCTAAAAATCTAATGGGGAGCCATGGCCGCTGCAGTAGCTTCACTATTCTCTGGACTAGCGTCTGCTCTACACAAGATCTTTGTACAGAGCCAGCGACCACACCACTTCCAAATCGAAGCTTTTCAAAAGTACCATGGAATGATTGGCATTCATACGCCTCATTTAATAACAGGATGAGCTAAAGAAAGTCAAATGACTGCTCTTGAATCCTTAATACGATCACAATAGGACAATCTGTGGCGACGCAGTGATGAATTGCTCGGTGTTGAATAGATGTTACAAAAGACTCGTCAAAGACCCCAGCTCACGAGTCCAAAGTGCAATCACAATACACACGATAAAGCAACAACATCGTGTAATAAAAATAAAAACTCGTAATTACTGGTGGTAGGACGTCTTGTGAGTCCGCGCGAGTAGGTACCACCACCCCGCCTATTTCTGCCGTGAATCAGTAATGCGTTTCGGTTTAAAGGGTGGGGCGGCCGTTGTACTGTAAAAACTGAGACTTAAGAACTCTCTCAAAGGGGGTGGCGGTATTTTTGCTGTCGATGTCTATGGGCTCTCCGGTATCCACTTGACATCAGGTGGGCCGTGAGCTCGTCCACCTAACCAACAAAAACAGTTTTATATTGGGTAATAGGTACCTACACGTAGGTATGTAACAAGACTTATAAAAAACATTGTAGTGAAATCAAGATCTATTATTCAATTGCTAGTAATAATCTCAGTATTTTAAGACCGCAACGCGTACCTATATGATATTCCGTATTAACTTTTGGACTCTTATTAATTCATCCCACGTTTATTTTATTGTAACACCAATGGTAATTGTTTGGTTGAAATTCTGCTCTAGTGTGTTTAAGGTGTTGTTTCCATAAACACAGATGCGCTTGAAGTCGGAATTGATTCATAAACAAAATGGAAAATATTTACTGGTGGTAGGACCTCTTGTGAGTCCGCACGGGTAGGTACCACCACCCCATCTATTTCTGCCGTGAAGCAGTAATGCGTTTCGGTTTGAAGGGTGAGGCAGCTGTTGTAACTATACTGAGACCTTAGAACTTATATCTCAAGGTGTGTGGCGCATTTACGTTGTAGATGTCTATGGGTTCCAGTAACCACTTAACACCAGGTGGGCTGTGAGCTCGTCCACATATCAAGGCAATAAATTTTTTTATGAAATATGCCATGGTTTTATTCTTAATTAAAACTCTCTGATTTATATCATCATTATCCTGTCCTTCTCCCAGTCACCTGGGGTCGGCGCAACATGTTTTCTCCTTCCATACTCTTCTATCATATACCATTTCTTCGCTCACTCTCCTCTTACCCATATCGTCTTTCACGCAATCCATCCATTTCTTCTTAGGTCTACCTCTTCCTCTATATCCTTCCACATTCATAGTTAACATTCTCTTACCAACCTCATTATCATGTCATCTCATCACATGTCCATACCGTCCCAATTGCGCACTTCTCAGCTTCTCTGTGACAGGTCCCTCTTTCAGACTTCCTCTAACATATTCATTCCGTATTCTATCCATTCTCGTTACTCCACACATCCATCGCAACAGTCGCATCTCTGCGGCATGCAATCGCCTTTCATCCGCCACCTTAGTTGTCCACTTTAGTAAAGTTAAAACTCTATAATTAAGTTAATATAAATAATAAATAACACAATAATTATATTTTGTATTATTTTAAATAAATAATTTTTAATCTATATATTATATAAAAATTAATTGCTGTTCGTTAGTCTCGCTAAAACTCGAGAACGGACCGATTTGGCTAATTTTGGTCTTAAATTATTTGTGGAAGTCCAGAGAAGGTTTAAAAGGTAGATTTAAAAGGTAGAAAATGCTCGGAATTAAATAAAAATAACAATTTTGTTTTTCCTTGGATGTATCCCCCGTCGGACGGATTCCTTTTGTTTGTTTTAAGTCTATTTTAAGCAATAGTTTAGGTCTTTTATTTATCGATTGAGGCACTACGAAGTCTGCCGGGTCAGCTAATAATAAATATTATTATTTGACGTTTTAGTTAGTTTTAGTTTCTCTGAGTTCGCAATATCTGATCTCTGTTACTAGCGCGTGTGTACTTGCACGCGGGATTTGAGCAAATGCATGCATTAGATGCAATACAGTAATACGATTGCTTTTTATCCTTCTTTGTATAACCATACAGTTCAATAATAAAATAAAAAAAACAATTGGTACATACTGTGTGATCATTTTACGTATTAAACACCTAATATCAAAACCAGTCGACAACAGACTGGTGATGGTTTTACTGGTGGTAGGACCACTTGAGAGTCCGCGCGGGTAGGTACCACCACCCTGCCTATTTCTTCCGTGAAGCGTTTCGGTTTGAAGGGTAGGGCAGCCGTTGTAACTATACTGAGATCTTAAAACTTATATCTCAAGGTGGGTGGCGCATTTACGTTGTAAATGTCTATGGGCTCCAGTGACCACTTAACACCAGATGGGCTGTGAGCTCGTCCATCCATGTAAGCTATAAAAAAAAAACAGAATCTATTTAGTTCGAAGTCGCCACACTGAAAACGCCATATTTAATTTCTATTTTGATGCGTATTTAAGCTCATTTTTAATAAAACTATCCACAGATTATTTGGGTGCCTACGTATGAAATGTCTTCAAACTGTTATATTATAACTACACCTACACAATAAGCTTATTTTCAAATGGTTAAACATTAACATAAGAATCAACTCAAAATTTGTTATTAACTTTAATAAATAAAAGTCGTAAAATCTTCCGTAATGACTACATGATATTCGAAAATTTTAATAAGATGGCGGGAAACATGTTATGCGTCAATAATAAATGTTATTGGATTGATAAAGTCAGTTCTACATGGAACAAATAGGTAAAGACGAAATTATGAAATTCCAGAACGGTGTCAAAATATTTTAAAAAATAAAATTCTAGTCCGTATTGTAAGGAATAAGTTTAGGGTTTTTTTTATTATTGTAAATCTATTTTTGTAATATCGTTGCCTACGCTAAAATGGGAAGGAAGAGCTTAATTTAATTTCATACTTTTTTTTAAAGTGGTAGTTTCCCCATAAAAATTCAACCCCTGATTCACTATAATAAGGATATAATGAAAAGTTGAACAATGACTTCCGGTGGCTAAACCTCCTTTGTCTATGCGCAAGCGCAACGACCAAGTGATTAATTGTGTGACAAAAGATGCACTTTGCAACCCATCTAATTTGAAGCACTAACAAAATGTCGGTAACTTGATTCTTGCTTTTAGTTGTTCCTTCTTGAATATTCAGTGTATAAGGTGTTACAATTAATTGGCCTGATCGTTTTAATGATTGTGACACAATGAGTGAACCGATTTTATTTAGAAAAGTAGATGACGAGATACAGCGGATATTTGTGTGAAGTCGAAAATACATTTCGGAGTCTCCTAACGATGAAAAATATTTTGCGACACAGGTGGATTAAAGAGGTTTGAAGAAGAGAAGAACGATAGTACAAATTAAATACACATTTGTCTTTATTTCGTTAATAAAACTATTTCGATGAATTTTTCATTATTTCTATTTTATTGATGTGAAACATCTATAGCCGCACGTAAAACCGATTTCTGGCATGGCGACGCATGCCGTGGCGACGCGTCGCCACGCTATATTATGTTATATAATATATACAGTCCATATGCAGTAGTGTGTACGGTGTGGCGACGCGTCGCCATGCGCAATCGACTGTGCGATTCTCTCCCACTCGATCCGGTGTTAAGCCATCTCTCTCGCTACACTGAGCTCGGATACCTATAGTGTATACTCCGTAGTGTATACATTGTTGTTTACTACAGTACACATAACCTGTGTTTTACTTGGAAATAAATTATTTTTTCGTAATATTTTATTTTATCATTAAGACATATTTAGTTCCTATCACAATCTGTTCTTTTCTGCATATTATTTTTACAAAATAATGTCGATGTTTCACATCTGCCAGGCGTCCCGTGACGGCTCACATTTGTTTAATTTTATTCTCTAATGAATTTAAAAAAAAATTGCGGATTTTGTCCTGTCTATTTCGGCGTAAGTGCGCGGCATCATGCTTCTGTACTATAATTAAGTTGCTATACTAATAATGGTTAGTATTTACTATTTTATTATCTGCAAAAATATATACATTTAAATGATTACCTCTTGTGGTACCGCTGTCTACATTGTATGTTGTTTGTATGTTTTCGAAAGATGATTTGATGTTGATTTCAGTTAATAAACTAAAATCTGTTTGTTTTGCAATACTATTAAAGGCTTGCGATATCTCCGTTGTACCCATAGCTTAGTGGTCAACAGTCATCCCGTGACGTCACGGCTCACGCATGCGCGGCTTCGCCAGTGACAGTTCGGCATCGTTCCCGCCAACTCGCGCGCGTTTCATGTACTCTCCTCAATAGCTTTTTTATTTGAATATTGTGATATTTTCTTTTTAATTTACCAGATGTGTGATTTTGTGTGACCTTCTTGATCGGTAGTTTTTTTATTTTTTATTTTTGTTAAGCTCGACTTGAGCCTTCTATGGTCGTTTTTATTTTGAAAAATGTTGGTTCTTTTATTACGGCTTCGATACATTGAAACAAGCAGAAATTAAACTAGAAAGTTATTTTTGTAAAACAATGTTTTAGTAGGGAGTATTTGGCCTTTGGCGTTGTTTACCTCCATGAGCAACGATGACCATTCACCATCAAATTAACCGATACAGCCTACAATAGCAATAAAAAAAGATGAGTCGACATGCATCTCTTTTATAGTGCTAAGCCTTGAGAAATGAGAACAAAGTTTCAATAAGAATATAGTGACTTTAACACGCTTTTATTAGATAGGTTTAGATAGGTTATTAGGTATGTTTGTTTGTTTGTTTGCGTGTAACGTAATCTTCGAGCGTCATTTCCATTCGACTTCAGTACTTTCGATAAGCTTGAAAATTCGCGCGCGAATCAAAGAGCAATTACGATACAATAATTTTATAACGGTTTTTTCTTCGATCAATAATACTACTAGATTCGCGATTAGCGCTTCAAAAGCGGCCCGAAAAATAAGACCACAAATAAATTTGTGGTCTTATTTCAAATTAGTATGGTCCAATCATAGCCAACGCTAAGACGTCAAAACGCTGCAATGCGCGTTCAAAAACTGAGTAAAAAACCACCGTAACACCAAGGTTTTGGAAGGAATATCTTTTTTTGGTAAATTTTTGGAGTTTACTCCTTTAGAATCGATTTACATATATAGGCCCGGGGTATGAAAATTATGGGGACCAAAATCGTACTAGCATGTCACACGAAATGCGTTATGCGCATGTCACACGAAATGCGCGCCGGGCTGCTGCGCCGGCAGTCCGCCACAAAGCCTCGTACTGATCGCGCGTTTCTCTCATTATTGTATTTTCATATATTTGTTAGTCGTTTGTTTTGTGTCTCGTTAATTTGTTAATAATCTGTAGTGTATCGTGTTGTCGTAATATAGAACTATTTCTCGTATTGTTTCGTTTAATTTTTTATATCCAGTAAACTCCAGTCGTGCGTCGGAGCGGACACACACACTTTTTTAGTTTTAGGTTCATTGTTACAGTTTGTTTCATAATTTATTAATGTACTATTCCACTTTGTCATAATTTCAATTACTCTACTATTTTCATTATTTTTCAATGTATTGTACGATGCACCGGAAACTATAACCTATCAATTGTCAATTAAAATACCACGTTATTCTGATATACAACATATTGAGCTCGTTTTAGCTTAACAACCTTTTTCCCATAACCGAGATAACAATATATTTTATTTTCATTACGTAATGTAGCTAACAAAACTAGCGAAAGTGGTGAATGTTTTAAAATTCTCTAATTTTTGGAGTTTACTCCTTTAGAATCGATTTACATATATAGGCCCGGGGTATGAAAATTATGGGGACCAAAATCGTACTAGCATGTCACACGAAATGCGTTATGCGCATGTCACACGAAATGCGCGCCGGGCTGCTGCGCCGGCAGTCCGCCACAAAGCCTCGTATTGATCGCGCGTTTCTCTCATTATTGTATTTTCATATATTTTTTTTTTTCATATATTTGTTAGTCGTTTGTTTTGTGTCTCGTTAATTTGTTAATAATCTGTAGTGTATCGTGTTGTCGTAATATAGAACTATTTCTCGTATTGTTTCGTTTAATTTTTTATATCCAGTAAACTCCAGTCGTGCGTCGGAGCGGACACACACACTTTTTTGGTAAATTTATATTATTAAGTGTTTTTCATAAAATAAGAAACACAATTATATTGTAAATAAAACACAATTTACGAATATTGTAATTGTTTGGCCAATGTTTGCAACAAGGCACCAACTATTGTAACAAACATCACCTATTCTTGGACAGGGAATGCATAGAGTAGTTTTGTTATTTTATAATGTTATTTTTGTTTGTAGATTTCCTAGTCCTAGCCCCTTGTCGCTGTGCACAATGGATATATATTGTCGCGAAAGAAAGAGAAGAAATATAGAACCCTTATAAAAATTCTAGAATTGTTCAATGGTGGTGGCAAATCAATGCAAAAAAGTATTAAAAAAATTTTATATGTATGTGTAAATATTTTAAGCGTATATGCTGAAAAGGATTTGTTTTCTGGGGGAAACGAACACAGCCATAAAATAAGCCTAAATTAAACTGATTATAGAAAAATTCATTGATATAAGATTACATTATATTTGTAAAAAAGAAACCGCTCATATAAAAATGACTTCTAAAAGACAGCTTTATAACAAACTGAATCTGTTTAAAGGTAATTAAACCTACATTATTGTTTTAATTACTTCTGTATAAAGAATACGTGGAAAACATGTTTCGTGTTTCCTTTCATATTTTTTTTACTTTATTCAATTTTATTTTTTATCACCTATTTGTTGTAATAGCGGCAATGTAAAATATTATCTACTACTTTTTTCAATCGGTCAAAAATAGTTGCGACCATACAAAACAAACCTAAAACAAATATGTATTACTGGTGGTAGGACCTCTTGTTTACTGGTGGTAGGACCTCTTGTTTACTGGTGGTAGGACCTCTTGTTTACTGGTGGTAGGACCTCTTGTTTACTGGTGGTAGGACCTCTTGTTTACTGGTGGTAGGACCTCTTGTTTACTGGTGGTAGGACCTCTTGTCTTACTGGTGGTAGGACCTCTTGTTTACTGGTGGTAGGACCTCTTGTTTACTGGTGGTAGGACCTCTTCTTTACTGGTGGTAGGACCTCTTGTTTACTGGTGGTAGGACCTCTTGTTTACTGGTGGTAGGACCTCTTGTTTACTGGTGGTAGGACCTCTTGTTTACTGGTGGTAGGACCTCTTGTTTACTGGTGGTAGGACCTCTTGTTTACTGGTGGTAGGACCTCTTGTTTACTGGTGGTAGGACCTCTTGTTTACTGGTGGTAGGACCTCTTGTGAGTCCGCACGGGTAGGTACCACCGCCCTGCCTATTTCTGCCGTGAAGCAGTAATGCGTTTCGGTTTGAAGGCTGGGGCAGCCGTTGTAACTATACTGAGACCTTACAACTTATATCTCAAGGTGGGTGGCGCATTTACGTTGTAGATGTCTATGGGCTCCAGTAACCACTTAACAACAGGTGGGCTGTGAGCTCGTCCACCCATCTAAGCAATAAAAAAAAAATAAAAAAAAAAAATGTATATTCTGCAACTCTATGTCTTTCAATACTTACTGTGTTCTGAGCATTGAAATGTAATACCAAGAACTACATCTAGTTCCACAATACAATAAGCACGAAATTTTAAACAAATATTTTTAACCTTATAAATTAGGCTTTAAGTATCATTTTAGAATAAATATTTTTGTACTGATGACTTTTTATGTTCAAGTGACATTTTAAATTTATTCCATAATATTCTTTTTCTGACGAAAGGACCTAAATACATATATTTTGCAATGGTAATTAAACTTTATGTTTAAGTATTAAGGTTTATAATAAACTGAAGTCGTTAACATTATTAAACTTTTTTCTAAGAAATGAAGATGTTTTCGTGTCTGCAAACGTGGCCACTGGAGCGTCTTATTTTTGTTCCTGATCCTTAATCTAGTACTATTATTGATCGAAGGGTTTTTTATTGCACATTCGGATAGATGAGCTCACAGCTCACCTGCTGTTAAGTGGTTACCGGAGCCCATAGACATCTACAACGTAAATGCAGCCACCCATCTTGATATATGAGATCTAAGGTCTCAGTATAGTTTACAACGGCTGCCCCACCCTTCAAACCGAAACGCATTACTGCTTCATGGCAGAAATATGCAAGGTGGTACCTACCCGTGCGGACTCACAAGACGTCCTACCACCAGTAAAAAGTCTATAATACCACCAGTATAAATTCCATAGTCAGTCAGCGGTGCTATTTATATAAATTATGGAATCAGCTTCAAACTCGTGCATTGTCATAATTTCCGATGATTACTTATGTGTACCTATATTTTTTTAAAACAACATTATATATCGTAACCGCCAAACCGTGAATCCTTTGCTTTTTTCAATGTACGGAACAGTGAATCATAGACAATTACGTGCAAAAAAAGTCGGACATGGAATTGTTTTATTTAGCTCGTTCTAGATTCCTTTGCGTCGCTTATGTTGTATGTAATATTAGTTTGGTGTTAAATTGCCACTGGAGTCCATATAGATATCGTAATGTATATACCGCCATTCACCATGAGATTTGAAGTCTCCGTCTCAATAGTAATTATGGATTAGGCATTTTTTTGCGGGCTTGAGTTTAGTTACACGTTAAAGTTGTTCCTTTATCGTGGAAGTAATTCTTGAGCATGCTTTAAGTACGTATTTCATTAGAACAATTGGTACCTGTCTGCGGGATTCGAACACCGTCACTGTCGCATCGCTAGATACAAGTACACCACGCGTATTTATCCATTTGACGCCTTCAGCTCTAATACTAGGACTTAGGACTTAGGACTAGGACAGGCTTAGGGACCCCGGTAACCGTACGCGTCGAACTCGACAAAGAGGTCGACGTGCAACCTAAGCCATGCATCAGCCCGCTGAGTTTCTCACCGGATCTTCTTAGCGGGTCGCGATTCCGATCCCATAGTAGATTCATTCGCGAAGCAGTTGCTCTTGAGTTGTTAGGTCTCCTTCGGAGGCGCTCGGGCAGCTGTTAGCAAATCCCACACATCCTGGCTGAGCCCTTGCTCGCCCACCTGTCCTGGTGAAACTGGAAAGGCCTCCGGGCCACCAGTAATCCTTCAAACATAAAAAAAAATATCCATTAGGACAGCGGCTCTTAAACTTTGCATTCAGCGACGTACCAACACACTTAACAAATTCATTACACCCGTTATAGTGTAGGTAGCAATAGGTCCAGCTAATATATTAAACGTCATTGATCTATTAAACGCAGTTGTATAGTTAAAATCTAACATTTACCCCAAAGATACAATTCTTCCAGGTCATCTTAGATAAATATATCGTATTTATAAATCTGGCGACACGCTTGACGGGGGCTCACGACATCCTTGATTTGACTCTTTGATTCTCAACACAACAGCGTTCTCTAGAATTGCCGTCTCGTTACAAAAACATAAATTAAACAAGCAAACAGTCGGTATGTACTAACTGACAAATACACCGAAATACATTTAATTAAAAAGGGTTGACTCATCACGGCTTCCGCTCGCTAATAACAATAATGTAGTAAGCGACGCATCTGTCGTTAATTCGTGCACTAAGCTCTTAAGATAAGATAAGAAGGGTCGTCGGACCGAAACGGGCCTCGGGGCGTACCCTAGCCCGGGCATGGGCTCCCTGCTCTTGAGGCAGGATGAAGTTGATGTAGGAGGGGTTTGAGGAAGTGTCCAGATGCGTCCTGTGGACCGAGTGGTAAACAGTCGACGTCGCCCTAAAAACGTCATTACGGATCCTCCCGATCCATTAATAGCGCTTTTAAGTACCTCAAGCACCGGTTACCGTCCTCGCCGGACCCGTCGCTTGCAACGAAGGGCTCGACGAGTAAATTAACCCACACAGTCCACTGAGTTTCTCGTCGGATCTTCTCAGTGGGTCGCGTTTCCGATCCGGTGGTAAATTCTGCGAAGCACTACCCTAGCTAGGGCAGTTGTTAGTAAGTTCTCTCAGGCTCACCCCCGTTAGCTCGTTCATCAATCGATACGAAGACAAAAAAACCCGATAAAGCTACTGGTAACTAGGAAAAAAATTTAAGTCCAGATCTATTAACTAAATCTCAGTAGCCTCATTTCGTGATATACAGAGCGGCTATGACGTAGCTTTGCCTCTGCTGGAATCAGGCACTGGACTTCCCAAAGTTCCTAGTTCTGATCCATCCAGACCATCGGTACATCCAAGTTGGTGACCGCCCGCGTATTTCTTTCCCCAGTTAAAATCCGTCAGTAGTGGTTCTGGGTAGATGCTCTCCCCCTTCCACATGCAAACGAAGTAGTTTAATAAATGCTAGAAAAATAAATGTGGGGCATGTTAAGATCTTCCAGACGTATGGAAACGATACAAATATATATATCCGATCTTCGTGTCATATTGTATTCTTTATCATATGCGAAATGCACTAATGGATTTTTGTATGATGATTTAGTTCCGTTTTGTGTATTTTATTGTTTATAATAAGTTTTTGTAAATTTCAAGTCATTGATTTCGATTATTTTTGTTCACTATCTAATGAAAATTTGTTTCTTTTTGTTTACCTCACTTTAATATACTGCTAGTATCCAAAATAAACAAATCATTTTAGCGCTCCACGTTCGTATGAAAAATTTAAAGAGAAACCGCGGTACAAACTTAGCGCGTTTATAATTTTTGTTGGAATAAACATTGCATATCGCTTTTAAAAATCTATCATGTCGTAAACTATGATAATATAATTAAAATGGGGTGCATCTAATTTGCATTTATATCTGTTGAAATGGTTTTAAACATAATAATAACGCAAAACGCAAATAAGTTTTACTACTGGATTATACTGGTTAGTACTGGTTCGAGGGTTTTTTTTATTGCTTAGATGGGTGGACGAGCTCACAGCCCACCTGGTGTTAAATGGTTAATGGACCCCATACACATCTACAACGTAAATGCTGCCACCCGCCTTGAGTTATGAGTTCTAAGGTCTCAGTATAGTTACGGCTGCCCCACCCTTCAAACCGAAACGCATTACTGCTTCACGACAGAGTGGAACTCGTTGAGTTTCTCGCCGGATCTTCTCAGTGGATCGTAGATGCAGTCCAGAAGCAGCTGCTGTTGAGCTGATGAGCATCCGCTCGGGCAGACCTTGGTACAAGTTTTCTGGTTGAGCCCGTGCTCTCGTAACAGTTTGGTAGAAACTAGAAAAGTTTTCAGTTTTTGACTAGCTGGTCTATCGTCCCCCAAAAACAATCAAGAGTAGTTTCATAATTCGAGCTAACTGCCTTAAGTTTGACTGCAGCATTTGCTAGGTTTGCTTTTATTACCAACGAAAACAAGAAAACCCTGTTATTTCAGTGCAACTTAAAATGTGGTCACTAAAGATATGCTGTTTAATACTAATGTGCACACACTTGCTGCAATGCGAGAGACAATTCAAAAGCGTACCGGTTACCGTGAAGAGTTATAAGGACGAAACCGTGTTGCTGCCCTGCTATCTGGACGAGTCTGGTAAGTAATCATGCATGATGTACTAAGTATTCTTGATTAAAACATGTTTTGGGATTACAAACTGTATATACTAGTTGCTAAGGATTATATTCGTCGGGCAGCTAAAAGCTGGTAATATGTTCCGTCTAATGATCAAAGTTTTGAAGTCGTCGTGGCCTAAAGGATAATACGCCCGGTGTAACGAGCAGATGCAAATGTGCCGAAGTTCGAATCCAGCAGGCGGGTAACCGATTTTTGTAATGAAATGCGTTTTTGGCACATGTTCACGTACGACTTCCACGGTGAAGGAATAACATCGTGTATTCATATTCAAACCGGTGAAAATTATGATTTGCTGATGATCATGATGATCATGGCGTGTTCTAAGTTCACCGTGTATGGGTGGTGAAGGCGACCTGCATATTTCTGCCTCTAAGCGCTTTGACTATTAAGACAACCGTAACACAATTGAGGTTTCTACACCACGTCTAAAGGTATAAGAGACGCCAGCCACGCTATTACGCCTATGGGTTTCGGTAATGGTGGTTTAAAACCAGGGTCTCTTACCCACCTGCTATGCCAACAAAAAATGGTCAGTAATTAGCAAAGTTAGCATTCCAATGCTGTCAAAACATACCACCAGTAATTAGCTATCTGTTATTAGACGGTTACTGGTGGTAGGCCGAAATGCTGGGTACCACCACCCTGCCTATTTCACGAAGCAGTGACGTATACCGCTTTGAAGGGTGGTGCAGCCGTTGTACTACTGAGACTTAGAACTCATGTCTCCAGCTGGGGGGTGGAATTTCTGTTGTTGATGTCCGCGGGCTTGTTCACCCGTGTATGCAATAACAAAAATATTCTCCAAATATCCAACCCAGTTAAATAACATGAAAAACAAACATTATAAAATTCAGACAATAAATTTTCGGAACGTCTTCAATCTAATCTGACATTTCGATCAATCAGGCAACAAAGCATTGTTATTGTAATCAGAAAAGCTTAAATGTCACATTTGCATGACAATAAGCTCGATATTAAGTCGTGTTAAGCTCAAATTTTGAATCAGACAGACGAGAGCAGACGTCGTCAAAGTGAAAGCTACTTCATGTGTTTGTTTGTTTGTCGAGAAATGCTTGTTAATTTTTGAATTATTTATTGCCCTTGCGGGAATACGAGCATACGGCCTAACTGATGGTGAGTGATTACCGTCGTCCATGGACTTCAGCAATATCAGGGACAGAGCCAAGCCGCTGCCTACCGTTTTTTAATAATGTCCTCTCCAATTTAAACTAATTTCGAGCACAAAAATTAACACCAGCATGTGTTTGCTTTTCTCTTTGTGCTGTTAAAAACTGATTCAAGAAAATAATTAAAGAGAGAGAAAGAGAGAACCCACTGGGTCCTTTTTTTCTTTTTTTATGGCTTAGATGGGTGGACGAGCTCACAGCCCACCTGGTGTTAAGTGGTTACTGGAGCCCATAGACATCTACAACGCAAAAGCGCCACCCACCTTAAGATATAAGTTCTAAGGTCTCAAGTATAGTTACAACGGCTGCCCCACCCTTCAAACCGAAACGCATTACTGCTTCACAGCAGAAATAGGCGGGGCGGTGGTACCTACCCGTGCGGACTCACAAGAGGTCCTACCACCAGTAAAAAGTATCTTGACGGATATTCTCAGCGGATCGCTATTCCGACCCCATGGTAAGCACTCCTCTACTCTGCTACGGTAAATTTTGATAGAAAATTCTCTCAGATTGAGCCCGTGAGCTCACCTCAGACCCAGTGAATCCTCAAAAAACCTCACTCAGCCCACCTCACTCTGTTTACAACTCCTACATTTAATACTAACTAGATGATGACCGGTTTTTTTTTATATCGCCATCTTGTTGTGTCTTTAAAGCGGTTAGTTGCCCTCGATTAAGAAAAATTGTATTATTATTCGCCAATAGATATCGGGAAAAGTTGATTATTGAAAACATGAATAAAACAACATTTTCTGAAAATAAATCGTAGCTAGATCGATTTATCTTATTATTACAAGAATTGCTCGTTTAAAGGTATAAGATACACGATAGAACTAGGTAGGATCATGGCATATACCTACCAGTGCGAGCCTAATCAATACTTTCCATTTAGAACGTTGTAGAAATAATATACTTTATGTTGCGTATAGACAGTATTTTTTCCTAACAAATTTCATCTACTTTTCTCTATTTCTATATAATATGTTACCATTGTCGCTATAGCATTGTTAAAATCAGTCCTATTTTTAAAATTCAGTCTATTAAAATAGGCCACTCAAAAATTAAACAAACAATAGCAACATAATTTAAGTTTCCAAACATTAATTCACATTAATTCAACAATGCTTTTTAACAAAAAAAAAAACCCTTAGGCCAAAATTGACCTAACGCATTAAAACTATAAATTATCTGTGGTAATAAACAATGTTGCGAGTTATAATAAATGGCTTCCCATGCCTTCGAACAAATAGTACCATTTGGTTGCCAGTTTATTATAATTATAATAATGATTTTTCATCATTATTTTGATTAGGAAACTTGTTGATATAGGCCTTATTTAGAGTGTTAGTTTATTTTGAGTATTCGACCATTTGACGCGAGAGCGCTTCCTATAATTATTGACCCGTCATCCAATGATAACATAATATCATATTAATCGGGTATTGGTTAAGAACCCGGTTATGTAGGTTAGGAAGCAAATTATTTCATGATTATGATGGTGCGTATTAAGGCTTTTATATCCGCAAGAACAGTACGTGAAGAATCAAGGAGTTCATTTGTCATTTTAGAAATCATTATTTTATTACTGGTGGTAGGACCTCTTGAGTCCGCACGGGTAGGTACCACCACCCTGCCTATTTCTGCCGTGAAGCAGTAATGCGTTTCGGTTTGAAGGGTGGGGCAGCCGTTGTAACTATACTGAGACTTTAGAACTTACATCTCAAGGTGGGTGCCGCATTTACGTATAGATATCTATAGGCTCCAGTAACCACTTAACACCAGGTGGGCTGTGAGCTCGTCCACCCATCTAAGCCATAAAAAAAAACTTTTTTTTGATTATAAATTACTACTATAATTTACCTTACTGCTTACTACTTTAATGTTTCCATCCGTCAGTTGTTTTGATTTCATTTAAAAAAAAAAAAAACAGTTGTCATTTTTCTTTTTATTACGCTAGTTTCTTGGTCTCCTGTGAATCAGTCATTTTAATAATTGTCGAAAATCATAATTACGTATAAGCCAGCAGATATTCAAATTGTTGGATGCGTAATAACTTACCTCTTATCTTAATCAGGTATTATCTAAAATATTAGATCGACCTCGCGAACAAACAAACAATTGATCATTCAAATTTATTAGAAAAATAAATAAATAAAAACTTTTGACTAACAAACGCCCTAATAAATCATAAATTTCACAGTCTAACAAAAGCCAGATATCTTTGTATTAAGCACGTACGTTACGTCGGTTTTAATATAAAGATTCATCGCACTCCGTGACCATCGACAATATCCAGCGAAGTAAGATTTTTTAATGTGGTATCTTTTAGTATGAAGCTCATTAAGTCTTTTTTTCAAACTACAAGCTTAACATTACAACCAACGATTTCATTACATTGCTGATCATTGATAATATTACCTGATCCATTAACGGTATTTAGGTACCACAAGCACCGGTCACCGTCCTCGTCGAACCCGTCGCTTGCGACGAAGGGCTCAACGAGTAAATTAACCCACAGACACAGCCCACTGAGTTTCTGGCCGGATCTTCTCAGTGGGTCGCGTTTCCGATCCGGTGGTAGATTCTGCGAAGCACTGCTCTTGCTACGGTTGGTGTTAGCAACGTCGTCAGGTTTGAGCCCCGTGAGCTCACCCACATGTTAGGGTGAAGCTGAAATAGCCTGAAGATAATATTAAAAGTAAATCAAAATAAATCAATTAAAATTAAACTAAATTAAAAGTAAATAAAAAAAAAGCATTACCAGTTAGTTATAAGTGTATTCATTATGAAACACAAAATGCCACATCCAAATTCGAGCACACTTCAATACTAACGTTTGTGTAGCCAACGTTATACAGGAAGAGTGTCAATAGATCTATATAATATCTTTGTGTTCCAATTGTCGCTCTAGTGAGCGTCTGGAGTGGACCCCAAGTTATATGTGTTTTGTTATTGGCTTCACTCAATTCCTGTTTATGATTACGACTCATATTTTCGATGCTCTCTTGATAATTTTGAATGAATGGAAGATAATTCAAAGCGGCTACCCGTGTACGGTCGATGGGTGTCTAGTGAGCCCGTACTGGTATTTTTTTTATGATTGAGGAATTACTGGGGGTCCGAAGGCCTTTCCAGTTATACCAGGACAAGTGGAGTGGAGCGTTAAGATGTGAGTCAGGAATGGAGCGTTAAGATGTGAGTGAGAGGAAACGTTAAGAGAAGGAAAAGATAATGACAGAGAAAATTACAGAAAAGAAAGATGGCGAAGATGGTTGAATGAGCAAGGCGTAAAAGGTGTCAGTTCATTTTTAATTATTTTATTAAAGAAGATTTTAGAAAAGATGAATAATTGTGTAGTTAGCAGCGGAATAATTTTATTTTATGTGCCAAGATCCCAATTCTATATCAATAACCAGCAAATATGTACTATCAAATATACTTAGTATTGAACAAGTTAATTTATTCACAGATGTCAAACCAAGAGTACGTTGGTACAAAGACGGCACCCTGCTGGGAGACAGTAAGGACCCGGGCACGCTCCTACCTCCTCGAGTTCAAATGCATGCCAACTTCAGCATACAGATCAATGAAATCAGGGAATCGGACACCGCGGCCTATACGTGCGAGGTGAGAAAACTCCTAACGCCATCTCTGTTTTTATTATAGAACTACTTTAAAGTCACTACTGGTGCTGCCATCTGCCACTGGTTGGTGAACCACACGAATCACTACCATTAGTCGTCGGGCGTATTTATTGTTTTTTTTTACTGCCCTTGGAGGCGGATGGATCCAATGGATGGATGATGGTCATCGACGCTCATGGACTTCAGCAATGCCAGGGACAGAACCAAGCCGCTGCCTACCGTTAAGTACTCTCCGCAAGCCTCGTTTACATGGATGGACGAACTTACGTCCGACCTCATGTCAAGTGGGTACATAAGTCTATAGTACTCTACTTATATAGACATGAGTTCTAAGGTCTCAGTTTTTACAGTACAACGGGTGTCCCACCCTTCAAAACGAAACGCATTACTGCTGCTACCCGTGCGGCCCCACAATATGTCCTACCACCAGTAATTACGCAAATTATAATTTTGCGGGTTTGATTTTTATTACACGATGTTATTCCTTCACCGTGGAGGTCATCAGCGATCATTAGTTAAGTACGTAGGTATTTCATTAGAAGAATCGATACCCGCCTGCGGGATTCGAACACTAGCACATACACTATTGCTTGATGCGAGTGAACCGAGCGTCTTATCCCTTAGGCCATAATGATTAAAGGCCGGATAGGGATCACCTGCATGTTTCTGCAGCGAAGCATCCCTAGTTTCAGGGGTGACAGCAATTAAATATTATAGTTGAACATTCAACCTCATATCTTATGGTATTCACGTTGTGATATCTATCTACTCCGGTAATACTTGCCACCCAGAGGGCCGTGAGGTCATTAACCCAACTAGAGAACAAAAGTACCCTCTCAATACATGTCGCACTAAATATAAGACAAACAACGTTCTGTTGGTACAATTTAAGAAACGTACCAATTAATTTTATCGTAGCGCCTGTTGTCCATCTGAACAATCTTGTAATTCGTTGTTAATGTTGGGATGCGAGTCGATGAATGTGAGATATCGATGTCTTTTTTTTAAATAAATTAAATTAATAGCGGTTCTATTGAGATTATACATATATTGGATTATTCGAGGTTTTTCCGCGTCTATTTGTAGAGCTAGATGCGTATTGCTAACTTCTGTTCGGGACCGAGAAAATATTGAAGCCGACCATAATGATGAATTTGTGTACCTACATTTGTACACAGAACAAACGGTAGAGGGTAGAGATAAGAAGCACCCTCCCTGTGTACGAAAAAGTGTTCATCGAAAAGTGACAAAATTAGGGTGGCGCCACCGTAGCATGAGGTGTAATTTCAAAGATGGCGCGATAAGCTATTAGGTTAAATTTTTCGTATCAACACTTTTCACTCCGTTTACAACTGCTACCGTATGATACCACCACTTTGAGAAAGCGGCATGACATGAGAACCCTCTTGTCGTGGCCGCTGGAAACTACATACCCGATCCTGTAGACCGAATGGTAAACAGTCGACGTCGCGCAAAACACGTCATTACGGATCCTCCCGATCCATTAACGGTGCTTTTAGGTACCACAAGCACCGGTCACCGTCCTCGTTGAACCCGTCGCTTGCGACGAAGGGCTCGACAAGCGAATTAACCCACAGACACAGCCCACTGAATCTTCCGCCGGATCTTCTCAGTGGGTCGCGATTTTGTTCTGGTAGTAAATGCATTCGCGAAGCAGCTGTAATTGAATTGTTAGGTCTCTTTCGGAGACGTTCGGGCAGCTTCCACCCTTCCTGGCTCAGCATTTACTTACCCACGTGTCCTGGTGAAATACCTGTCAGCCACCAGTAATCCTTCCTTCATAAAAAAAACATGTATTATTCCTTAATTAATAAAATACTGTTGTACCTTAAATAAACAAACAAAAGGTCACTACCGGAAAGCCCAATGAGTTTCTCGCTGGATCTTCTCAGCGGGTCGCGTTTCCGATCCCGTGGTAGATTCTGCGAAGCATTGCTCTTACTAGGGCCAGTGCTAGAAACACTCCGGTTTGAGCCCCGTGAGCTCACCTACATGTTAGGGCGAAGCTGAAATAGCCTCTCAAGGCTATCAGCACAGGTAGGGAAAAAAAACTACGGGAACTTCGTGAACTTTAGGTCGAACGAATAAAACCGGTAGGGCTTTGTTGATGTAATTGACAGAGTCCACATAGTCCACAGTGCCTCTGTCGACACATACCCTTCACTAACCCGGAGGGATCGAGTTCGAGAGGCGGTCAATTATGCAATTAATCAATTTGAACCAAACTATTTTGTGTGACGGTACATACAAAAAAAATGGCGCCATAAAATGTTTTTTTTTTTGTTAGCGAATTATTTGACTCCGTGTGAACATTATTTTTGCCACTCTTAAATATTAAGTGTTTCATATATGTCTTTTACAGTAACGCACACAAAACATTAGGTAATGTTTCTTCTAGATATTATCATAGGTTATTTTTGTACGCACTGTCATGAGTGTTTTATGGTCTATGAGACAAATCTTCCACCGGGCGGATGTTTTGCTAAACCAATAGGCCAATTGTTCCGCCATTGTCGTTATCAACTCAGATTTGCTGGGCCTCTTTGTATTAGATGGTAGATATCGCTACATTCTATTCTCTTTGGTGTTTCATAGGCTGTTGGAAGTCTTGCTTGAGCGGTTACCAGACGTCTTCGTTGTTATCTATGTTTTTTAATTTTGAAATTTTTGGCAGGATAGTCATGTTTGACACTTTTTTTTAAATGTATCTTTAGGTTCAATCGTTATTGACAATGGTGTCTTATTAGCTATTTAGCAATTGTGAAAGGGCGTAAGCGTGAGAAATTTAAATAAAACCGCTGGACCGCTGGACCGCTGGTCCATGGATTCTCGGCTTTCTCGGAAAAGCCCACTAAAGTCTTTGTAAATTCCCATAACTTTACAAACACTTTGTTTTATTTGATCTCATCTCGTTTAATTCAATTTCATCCCAATATATTACAACTTCAAATAAATCAATTTAATTTTACTCCGATCCACGTCTAACGTACATTTATTGCCATATTATTATTGAAAAATAACCTTTTTTTCTTAAATTGAATGTATCTGACTATTGTTTTAATTTACTTCATCTTAAAATAATACATACTAAGATACATTCGGATTTTGGTAAATACTTCTCAATTAACGGGATTACAGTTGTAATCTAACGGGAGCGACACAATTGGTTGTCTTACCTACAAGCCAATTAGATCAAATTCTTATGTTTCAGTAATTAGTTAGTTATGTTGGACACCGGAAGGGCACTTTGGCGGCGATGGCTAATTAAAGGGCTCACCTTTCGTGCAATCGATATGTTAAAAATTCTTAGTGAAGTCTGTGTCTGATTTTTTAATTAACTCAGAATAATTTAGTCGGTCGGTTCTAGCTTATCTATACTTCTATACTAATATTATAAAGAGTAAAGATTTGTTTGTTTGTTTGTTTGTTTGTATTGAATAGGCTCCGAAACTACTGAACCGATTTGAAAAATTATTTCACTGTTTGGAAGCTACACTATTTCCGAGTGACATCGGCTATAATCTTTTTTGAAAAAAATTAGAGATCCTTACTAAAACTCCAATAATGTGACCCAAGCTGTAAAAAAAGCACCTAAATATACTTTACATCGCGTGCCCTGCGAAAATTATTGATGATAGAATAAAATAACTACGACTTGGTAGAACACATTATTATTTACAAAAAGTGTCGCGACAGCATATGTCGAACTATTTTAGTTATGCCACAATAAGTGATCTTTTATTTAAAAAAATAAAACAACGTCAAATATCGTTGAAATTTTTGTTAAAGACCCGAGCGGAGCCGGAGCGGGCCGCTAGTGTTATCTATTAACAAAATACTGTCGTTATTACAAGTGCTGCTTATATAGTTTTTTTTTCCTTGCCTATTTGCTGGCAGCTTAAGAGGTTATTCCAAACACGCCCGGACGGGTGGGTGAGCTCACGGGCTCAACCTGAGAGAATTTGCTAATACTAGTCCACCCATACATAGCATACCCACTTGATGTAATGTTTGTCTCGATACGAGAAGCAAAAAGTTGGTCTAGCTATTACTTTGAAAAAAAAAAAAAATGTTTTTTGTACGAATTCTTGTGAAATTTTTATCTTGATTTTTTTTATTCAGTCTAAAATAGCCTCACAGTTAAATAAGATAGCAATCGTGTCAAATGCTTGAATTATGGGTAGGTTTTTTTTTATTGCTTAGTTGGGTGGACGAACTCACAGCCCACCTGGTGTTAAGTGGTTACTGGAGCCCATAGACATCCACAACCTAAATGCACCACCCACCTTGAGATATAAGTTCTAAGGTCTCAAGTATAGGTACAATGGCTGCCCCACCCTTCAAACCGAAACGCATTACTGCTTCACGGCAGAAATAGGCAGGGTGGTGGTACCCACCCGTGCGGACTCACAAGAGGTCCTACCACCAGTAAATAATAGGTAGAATGTGAAAATTGAAAAATTTCTTCATATTTTGTTGATTCATAAAAACAGACAGTGAAACTCGCGTACAAACGCTAGTCTTGTACGCCAGGGCAGCTTTTAATTAGAAAAGTGGACGTGTCTCTTTGTTAATCGTATACCGATTGAGCTTAATTAAGCTCAAGGAAGAAAAAAGCATTACTCATAATTTGTTGAAGAAAGCCTTTAATTAAATTTTCGATTAAGCGGGTAGTTCGGCCGTCTTTGTAAATAAAAGGTATCGAATTCTTTTTTTAAGGAAATAAAATTTCAATATCGACTTAGGTCGTAATCCATCTTATCTCTAGTACATACTCAATTAAATTATAAAAAATCTGGAATCAACATTTATCTCGAGGCATTACGGTCGAATTTTGATCATTAAGCGAATACTAGTTACACCAATTACATTGTCAACCCTAGTTTTTTCTAATTTAATTTGTTATTTACTAGAGATACGTTACGATATAGAAATGTATATATGTAAATAATATGCAAGTTTTGCTTTATAATTTTGCTGAATAATAAATAAACAGTTATACATTTTTTTTTATTGCCTAGATGTGTGGACGAGCTCACAGCCCACCCGGTGTTAAGTGGTAACTGGAGTCCATATACATCTACAACGTTAATGCGCCACACACCTTGAGATAGAAGTTCTAAGGTCTCAGTATAGTTACAACGGCTGCCCCACCCTTCAAACCGAAACGCATTACTGCTTCACGGAAGAAATAGGCAAGGCGGTGGGTACCTATCCGTGCGGACTCACAAGAGGTCCTACCACCAGTAAGTACATTAGTTAAGATGTGGATAAGTTGTTGATAGAATTGAATTATTTGCGAATATTGTGTATAAGTTATCTTTGTTATACAAGCCTCCTATAAAGTTGTGTACTACCTACCTAAGTCGATTTTTAAATCTTACTTTTTAAATAAAATTACAAATTGTGTCTTCTCTTTTGTTATTGTTATTTAGAAGAGAAAAAAACATAGTCATATTAATCTTTAATTATTCGTAGCGCTAAATCTCGTTATTAGTGATTAAACGGACACATAAAAAACAGTTTAGAAAGAACCGGGGTATGAGGCTATTAAAAAACAAGTACAGTACCCGACGATAACTATCGCACATCGACTTTTGATAAGAGACGATCGGCTAAGCGTTACCTCTAACGAAGAAGATTGCGGTAGTGTGCGGTCCTAACAAGCAACGGATTTTTAGTCTTTTGTGCGACAGAGATGACGCTCTACAAAGCCGAAGTTGACCGAGTATCTCTTTCAAATGGTCGAAGGGCAACATTTATCGTCGGGTACTGTATTACTACTTGGATGCCTCTAAAATTATTTACGCGACTTGTTTCCGTTAATAGTTCTTATCAAATGATCGCAGAGGTTCCCAACGCCCAAGATTTGTCAGAATGTCTATATGCTTCTAGTATTCTTCTATACAGCTGCTCTAACGCTATTCGTAGGGGCTGAGTAGATTATCTTCCCAAATGTTGCGGTATGGTCCTATGCAGAAGTCTTTTCTTCCATTTTATCTCAAGCCTCAAGCATAGCTTCCGAGAACAACTCCTTTATGCTTTATATATGAAAGACATGCTCTTGACAAACAAAACGTGTTTTTGTAATAGGTAATCCGACCGGAGCCATGGGGTCCTATAAGGCAAACGCATTCCGTGGAAGTTCAGTGTAAGTACTAATTATTATCATCAGCTAATTAAAAAAACAGACGTACCACAGAAGTACCGTATAAAATTTCGAAGGTTGTTGTGTAATAATAAAAGTTTTAAGCTTGAATACGTGAGAGCTTTTAATCGAAGTATTGTTGGTATAAAATCAGTGCTTCCTTATTATCCCAAAATCCCAGATCACAAATATTGTGTATTTAAATCGCATTTTTGTTTCCTTTCTATCCCATTTATAAAATGTCTAAATTGCATTAATTTTTTTATCAGATCCTCCAACAGTAATGACCATACCGGACGATGGTTTTCTCGAGGTCAAGAAAGGAGAATTTGTGGATATAGGATGCGAAACAACCGGCTTTCCACCTCCTGTTGTGGAATGGAGAAAAGACGTGAGTTGATTTTTTTAATAGCCCGCAGACGTCCACTGCAGGAAACTCCTAAGGCTCGCCACAATAATCGGTCCTACGCAGTCAGCATCCCATGACCTTCAGCAAGTCGTCGGTGCATCTCGTGGGAGGCCTACCCACGCTGCGTATTTTTGACCACAGCGGCAATCTGTTTTACGAGCAATGTGCCCTGCTCATTGCCACTTCAAACTCTTGATCTGTCAAGCTTATTATGTTAAGTTACTTATATTAAGTTACTATGGTTCTTCTACGGATCTCCTCATGCCTGATTCGACTCGTAAGGAATATCCGAGTATATCTCACTCCATTGCTCTTTGAGTGAACATAATATCATGACAAAAAAACTTCTTCAGCTATTTGAATCGGGTAAACTTAATTGAAGTTCAATTAGAAATATCGAATTGTTGATATTAATCTATACTTTATTATTATTATTTTTTTAATATTATAATGCTGAAGAGTTAGTTTGTTTGAACGCGCTAATCTCAGGAAGTACTGGTCCGATTTGAAAAACTCTTTCAGTGTTAGAGAGCCCATTTATTGAGGAAGGCTATAGGCTATATAACATCACGCTAAGACCAATACAAGCGGAACACCAATAAATAATGTTTCAAAATCGGTTGTTTTTTTTCCTTTTGATAGCTTCCGCTGCGTGCGCTGCAGAAACGGTTAAAGTTTCGCTAAAATAATGTATGACAGAATTGTTCCCCTTTAAAAGATTTAAAAAAAAGTCCGGGACAGCACATGTCTGTATGTTAAGGTTGCCTCACTATAACGTTTTTTATGCTAACCAAATTTGTTCTAAAATAAAGCATTATTTGTGAACTATTTCCATGCGGACAAAGTCGCTGGCAAAAGCTAGTACCAAATAAAACGGATCTTTATTTACGAAGATAAATGTCGCATATTACCAGCTAAATAGCCTATCTCCTCAGGTACAAATAATGTAGAAAGATTAGCTATTAGGTATTAACCCCGAATTGATAATGTCGGTAAGCCTAACTCTAGTTTGGCCGCGTCTGAAGCGTTGCGTATCTCTTCAAGGGAGAAGTCATGGAAATTCTAGAGCATCGTTCTAGAATACGTTTCAAGGCGAGTCACCGCATGCAGGCCGGGGCTTACGAGTGCATCGCCAACAACGGGGTGGGGAGTTCAGTGGCGGCGTCAATCCGAGTCATCATTCAAGGTGAGGGACTGGAGGAGGATTGTAGTTTTAGTAATATAATCCGGTTTTCGTGGGTAGTTAACTATAAATTCTATAATTTCATGTCGGGTTTTTATTGACATTATATTATAATATCGACGTCGTCGTGGTCTAAAGGATAAGACGTCCGGTGCATTTGTATCGAGCGATGCACCGGTGTTCGAATCCCGCAGGCGGGTACCAATTTTTCTAATGAAATATGTACTTCAAAATTTTTCATGATTGACTTCCACGGTGAAGGAACAATACTGGTGGTAGGACCTCTTGTGAGTCCACGCGGGTAGGTACCACCACCCTGCCTATTTCTGCCGTGAAGCAGTAATGCGTTTCGGTTTGAAGGGTGGGGCAGCCGTTGTAACTATACTGAGACCTTAGAACTTGTATCTCAAGGTGGGTGGCGCATTTACGTTGTAGATGTCTATGGGCTCCAGTAACCACTTAAAACCAGGCGGGCTGTGAGCTCATCCACCCATCTAAGCAATAAAAAAAAGGATGTTGGATGTGTAACGGGTCGGGGTTCGTCCCGCAGACGCTCCCGTAGTGATCGCTCAGAGAACATTCGTGCACACGGCCCCAGGGCTCCGCGCGGCGCTCCTAGCCGACGTGCAGTTCGCAGTGCCGCCCGCCCGGACCGCCTGGTACCGGGACGGCCGACCCGTCAACACGGATGACAGGTATGACCAGTGATGAGCAAAGTGGACTTTACAGCGGGAACGCGAGCAGTCAAGTTGTGTGATTTGGTTTATTTTGTCTATTTATTTATTTATAACTTTATATACTAGACAGTATAAAGGCAGACTTAATGCCTGAAGCACTCTCTAACAGTCTACCTTAATGGAGTGCAGAGATGAACCTTGGTAGGTGTAGTGTGAAGGTGATATTACTTAAACATATGTGTATATATAACATACATAATATTTATAGATACAAATACTCGTGATTAAATAAATACATACCTATACATAAATATATACATATAAAAACACATACAAACAAATATTATCAATTAGATGACTCTGCTAACTCTCTGAGAAACAGTTCTCGAACCCGCGTCATAAACGCTTCACGTGTGGTGGCCGACCTTATTTTGATTTTATTCTAGTTTATTATTTATTACCTTATTTAGTGTTTCTTCTAGGTTTAAATGTGTTGTAATAACGGTGGTTTATTATTATTTTTTATATTTTTTATTGCCCTTGTAGGCAGACGAGCATAGGGCCTACCTGATGTTGAGTGGTTACCGTCGCCTAGGGACGTCAGCAATGCCGTGAGCAGAGCCAAGCCGCTGCTTACCGCTTAATACTCTCCACAAGCCTCGTTTGAAGAAGGACATGTCATAGCGCTCGGGAAACACCGTGGAGGGGAGCTCATTCCATAGCCGGATGGTACGTGGCAAAAAAGATCTCTGGAAACGTACTATCGATGAACGCAGCGGTTCTAGATAATATTAACTGTTTAATATCTGTGAAAGTGCACAAATGTGGGAAAATGAAACGAAGCCGCTGGACGTAACTTCTTGGGATCCTCCAAAAAGTCCACTGAAAGATCTCAGTAAATGACCATCATTTTACTAAGAATAAATTTCATCCCATATCATCTCATTTCATTTAATTTCGTCACAGTTGATTAATGTCTCAAATTAATCATCTTCATTTCATTTCACTCCATATTATCATTTTTTATAAAAATAAGAATACAAATTAAAATAAGACATGACTTAAAGGTAATGACTTAAAAGGACTTAGTTACCAGGTCATGAAATCCCTTAAAAAAATGATGGGCAAAGTACGGCCCGCGGGCCAACTCCAGCCCGCGGAAGTGTTTAATCCGGCCCGTCGAGAGTCCATTCGTCAAATAATCTAGTCAGCATTTTGGACAAAATTTGACAGCTCACGTTCCCGCCGAAAAGTCTGAACCACAGATTATACCATTGAAACGCGCGTACATCCCTAAATTCATGATTCATACAATTCCGTCATTTCAGAGTACTGTCGATAGCACAAGGCAGTACGTACCAGTTAATATTTAGATCAATCAGGACAACGGATCTCGGTAACTACACTTTCCGAGCTGAGAACAAACTGGGAATGGCTGATGTTTCATATAAATTGACAGGTAGCGTTATTTTATATCTATGATTTTGATGTCTTGATATTAATGATCTTGGCAAAATTCTCGTATTTACAAGGAAATGCTAAAAGTATTTGTTTCTTTTTTTAAATCCTAACTAAATTTTCCCTATGTTATATAAATAACTACTTTTTTTCAACCTTTCATTACATTAGGATACAAATTAAATAAAATGAGATGAAATGAAAAAAAAATACTTTAAAATAGTTAAAATTAAAAATTGATTTAAAATGAAATAAAAGTCAAAATTACATTGTATTTCTAAACCATTGCTTTTGGTACATACTTTTGTAATTAATGTTCTGTAAAGAGACTTCTACTCCGCCCTTCAGTGGCGTTATATGTAATGAAAAATAAATGTAGTGAGAAACTTATGTACTCCTGTGGAATTAATTATTCTGACTTTGCAGTCATCTTAAAAGATGATTCGAACAAACATAGAGAATTAAGATCAAGTTGTGAGTGAAAAAAAAACAACAAAAAAAAACCAAAGCATTTTGTAGGAGAATATAATGATTTCTGGCGTTACTACAAAATATGTTCAGTGTTGCCACTAAATGAAGAATGCACGTTTTTTAGGAGTACCGAACATAGCGTCTTTCAAGGTAGACCCGGCACTAAACAAGGCGTCTCCCACTGGCTTCACCCTGGTGTGGGAAGTGGACTCCTACTCTACTATTATAGGTAAGTGTTTTAATAGCATTATCCAACAGACTAGCTACATTTTGGATGGCTCCTGCAATTCAGACATTCAAGCTTGAACGAAAACCTGATAATGAAAAAACAAAAATGAAAGAAATATTATTATCTATACTAATATTATAAAGAGGAAAGATTTGTTTGTTTGTTTGTTTGTTTCGAATAGGCTCCGAAACTACTGGACCGATTTGAAAAATTCTTTTTCCATTAGAAGCCGACATTGTCCCTGATGAACATAGGCTACTTTTTTTAAAAAAAAATTTTTTTTTTTTTTTGGTTTTATGTGTGTTTTAATGTTTCCGAAGCGAAGCGAGGGCGGGTCGCTAGTTATGATATAATAACGTGTACCATTTTACCGTGTACCGGCTTACCATCCCATAAGAATTTGTCTCTTTGAAAATGATTAATTTTTAAAATATATTTTTTATTGTCTAGATGTGTGGACGAGCTCACTGCCCACCTGGTGTTCAGTGGTTACTGGAGCTCATAGACATTTACAACGTAAAAAGGTGGGTGGCGACTCACCTTGCGATATAAGTTCTAAGGTCCCAGTATAGTTACAACGGCTGCCCCGCCCTTCAAACCGAAACGTATTACTGCTTCACGGCAGAAATAGGCAGGGTGGTGGTACCTACCCGTGCGGACTCACAAAAGGTCCTACCATCAAGTATGAGATCTCGTTGAAGTAAGTGGATGCGGGTTGCACAAGGATATAGCGCTGTAGTCTGGGCGAACGTGGATGTCTTTATTAAAACATTGCAGAGTACTATCTCTGGATCCGTCAGTACTACGGTAGGCCGGCCACCGACGAACCTGATCCGCTGAACACCGACCCATCCGCCAGCATCTGGAGTAAGATCGTCGTGCCCGGCGATTCTAGTGAAGGTATTGTATGGTTTGTTGGCAACACACAAAATTTTGCACTAGTATCATTATGTTAATGAATTCAGATTTTTTAAAATTTAAAATGCAACTTCTTTATCTCATATAACTGTATCAAGCTCTACTCGGTGGCAAGTGATTACCAGTGCTCATAGACGGTAACAATCTCTACTAATATTATAAAAAGGAATTATTTGTTTGTTTGTTTGTTTGTATTGAATAGGCTCCGAAACTACTGAACCGATTTGAAAAATTTATTTCACTGTTTGGAAGCTACACTATTCCCGAGTGACATAGGCTATAATCTTTTTTGAAAAATATTAGGGATCCTTACTAAAACTCCAATAATGTAACCCAAAGAGTAAAAAATTACCTAAAATATTCTTTACATCGCGTGCTCTGCGAAAACTATTGATAATAGAATAAAATAATGTACTACGACTTTGTAGAACACATTATTATTTACAAAAAGTGTCGCCACAGCATGTGTCTGACTATTATAGTTATGCCATAATAAGTGTTCTTTTATTTAAAAAAATAAAACAACGTCAAATATCGTTTACAGGGAAGCTCTGACTCAATAAACTCAATGGTTTTTTTTTTTTATGTATGATCTTTTTACGAAAATTAGAAAAATAGTAATATAAAAAAATATAAAAAAATAGATAAATACAAACGGCCGTCTGGTGTAGAGGTAAGTGACATGGTCACAACACAAGGGGGTCGCGGGTTCGAATCCCGCCAAGGGAAGATATTTGTATGATAAATATAAATGTCTTTTCCAGGGTTATGGATGTATATTAAATATATGTATGTGTATAATAAAAATCTTACATTTATTTCCGTTATCTGATACCTGTAACAAAAGTTCTTTATGAACTTATCACGGGACCAGTTAACGTGGCGTGATTGTTAGTAAATATTTATTTATTATTATTTATTTAAAAATATTATTTAAATGAAAATAAAAGTTCATTCAAATAATAACATTCAAACTATCTTTATAATTTTCTATTTTCCCCACGTTTAACATTTTTATATTTGCACACTTTTTATTCAAGTGCGAACATGATTGAAATTTTATAATACCATTATTTATGTATTATGTCTCTGGAAAATAAATCATTTGAATCGAATTGAATTGAATTGAATATACCTCATTTCGCTCGCGTTCCCCTGCAGGACCTATTCATAACGCGGTATACGTTGTGAGGGGACTGACTCCTTCTACGGTTTACGAGGCCCTAGTTGCATCCAGAAACAGGTAAACAGACACGCAGATTTATTGTTCTAACTTGATCATATGGCGCTTAAACTTATCACTGATAGATCCATTAGTGATTGATGACATACAGAAAAAAAAAATATTTTTTTAGTTGTTGATTTTTTAATACGAACCTACCGCCAATTATAGATTTTTATTGGTTTGAAGGTTGGATGAACTCACGGGTCACTTGGTGTTAAGTGGTTACCGGAGCCCATGGACAGCTACAACGTAAATGCCGCCACCCACCTTGAGATATGAGTTCTAAGGTCTCAGTATAGTTACAAAGGCTGCCCCGCTCTTCAAATCGAAACGCATTACTGCTCCACGGTAGAAATAGGCGGGGTAGTCGTACCTACCCGTGCGGATTCGCAAGACGTCCCACCATCAATTAAATTTTCTATGATCTGTTGGGTAATGTAAGCAAATTTTTTAAGGATGATTAAGGTTCTTTTATTGGTATAGTAGACACACAAGCGTACGGCTCGCCTGATGGTGAGTGATTATCATCGCTCACGGAAGTTAGAAATGCCACCGCCAAGCCGATGTCTACTGATTTTTGTAACAACATATTTTAAGTAAAATGTCTTTTTAAGCTATTTTTTAGGTTATTAAGAAAATCTGGGTGTATATTCTAGGTTTGGTTGGAGTAAGCTGTCGGCTGTTTTGCATTTCGCCACCGAACCTGGAGGTAAAGTCCGTTAGATTTTTTTAAATTTATTTTAAACGATTTCAGTCGCAGTTAACACAAAATATGACGTTTACTATTTTATAAATGCACACAAGCCAATAACTAATCTTATTACTAATAACTCTTTACTTCCGAATTATAGGATTATTTTATAGCCGTTGAAATGTCGACCACATGAATAGCATTGGACAACAATAGCATTAGCGTTTAACGGGCTCTAGAAACTGTGTGTAACACAACACCAGTTTTTTTTTTATTGCTTAGATGTGTGGACGAGCTCACAGCCCACCTGATATTAAGTGGTTACTGGAGCCCATAGACATCTACAACGTAAATGCGCCACCCAATTCGAGATATAAGTTCTAAGGTCTCAGTATAGTTAAAACGGCTGCCCCACCCTTCGAACCGAAACGCATTACTGCTTCACGGCGGAAATAGGCGGGGTGGTGGTACCTATCCGCGCGGACTCACAAGAGATCCTATCACCAGTAATTACGCAAATTATAGTTTTGCGGGTTTGATTTTTATTACACGATGTTATTCCTTCACCGTGGAAGTCAATCGTGAACATTTGTTGAGTACGTATTTCATTAGAAAAATTGGTACCCGTCTGCGAGATTCGAACACCGGTGCATCGCTAGATACGAATGCACCGGACGTCTTATCCTTTAGGCCACGACGACTAAAAGTTGCACAAAATAACACTTTAACCCTGAATTTGTAGTAACAATTTCCAGACGTCATTATTTTTAATCCAGTCAACTGCGTTTCAGATGCGAAAACCAATAAATCTCGATTCTTTTTTCAGTTGGCAACACTCCCTCCGTTGTCGACTACAGCGACATCTCGCCGATATTAGAAGACATCGAAACGGAGCCACAGAACATCTCACAAGCTCAAATATTCGGAATTTACGATTTCGTTGATAATAATAATTGTAAGAGATCGTGTATCTCCCAAACTTTGTTCGTCACAGCGTTATTATTGTTGTATTTTAGATTGTTTGTGTAAATAAATATTTAAATAAATCTGTTCAGATTAAATTGTCTAATAAGTTTTTTTTTTGTTCTAAAAGTAAGTTTCCAATCCCGAAAAAAAAACTTTGGTAAGAACGTTAAAAATTACAATTTCAATAACTAAGGATCCGTCCTAGGTAGGTGGAAGAATGTCCATCGAAAAGAAATTAAATATGGTGGCGCCACCGTAGCCAAATATAGCGCCAAAAGTTATAAGATACCTAAAATTAAGTCGGCCACTTCGATCCATCTGCAATTGCTACATTCATTTACTCTGTGTGCTTCAGTAGCGCATACATCTAATACTTTTTTATTCATCTATACTAATATTATAAAGAGAAAAGATTAGTTTGTTTATTTGTTTGGAATAGGCTCCGAAAGTACTGGACCGATTTGAAAAATTCTTTTTCCATTAGAAGCCGACATTGTCCCTGATGAACATAGGCAACTTTTTTTTTTTTTTTTGGTTTGTTTCATGTGTGTTTTAATGTTTCCGAAGCGAAGCGAGAGCGGGTCGCTAGTCACTTATACAAATTGGACTGGACACGCGTCCCACTCATGTCAGTAAGGTTTGAAAGTGTATCAACACTTGTTTGTGAGACACTCATTCTTTGCTGTATTCAATGTAAATAATATAATATAGTTTCAATAAATTATTTAGATACGTATTGGATTTTTTTTCGCCTTTTACATTCCCTCTACATTAAGTGTCTTCAATTTGGAATATTTTTTTATTACCCACATTGGCAGATGAATATACGGTACACCTGGTGGTGAGTGGTTACCGCTGATCATGCATGGATCATCAGTAATGTCGGAGCCCCCTGCCTATTTCTACCGTGAAGCAGTAATGCGTTTCGGTCTGAAGGGTAGGGCAGCCGTTGTGACTATACTGAGATCTTAGAACTTATATCTCAAGGTGGATGGCGCATTTACGTTGTAGATGTCTATGGGCTCCAGTAACCACTTAGCACCAGGTGGGCTGTGAGCTGGTCCATCCATCTAAGCAATAAAGAATAAATAAATAAAGGATCCCCGAGAATCGGGATTATCGACAATCCGAACAGCCCGTCTCTGTATGGAGTCAAATAGATGTTGCTGGTATTTGGGAGCCCCGGCCCAGAGGTGAAAGCAGTACTCCACGCGGCCGGACTTGTATTTGTAAAGCAAGCCTTTGTCGAAGCGTTTTGTTCTATTGAGGATTCTCAGCATTTTTGGCGACAACTTGGCTTTCATCTTCAAATGACGTTAATGCCGTGAATGCCAACACTCGTGGAAGGTTGCGGGGATACACCTCGGAATTGCGGCATTATGACTAAAGGGTCTATCTTCGCACTGAACGAACCAATCGTTGTATTCAACTAAACATAATTCACTTCAATGGAAGACCCGTCCCAGAGATTTCTTAGTTCAGTCACAAGTATTGATCGACTTTCCTGCACCACACTATGTGACGCTCTAAGGGCCTATTTATTGCGCATCACTCGTGCTGTCTGTATAGCAATACTTGTCATTAATATATAGCACAGTGGCGCCCCCACATCGAACATCTGCGATGTTACGCACATCCAAAAAGCTAGCCATCCATTTGCAGTCCTTTGGGGATTCCGTAAGCCGGTAACTTCGACAGGTGTACCTTATACCAGACATTCTCGAACACTTTCGAGATACCCAAGCTCACAAGTAAGAGTCTCCCCTAGAAATTTCTTTTAACCTATGATATCAATTGGCCGGTGTCACGTTGCCTCAAAAGTTCTTTCCTCGATTTTTGGACGCCATTGTATCTCCGAATAATAATTATATGTATATATACGTACATTAAACTTACGCGACAAAAAAAAAAACAAGAAATGCCAAATAAAAATCGCCATTGAATACTGAATCAATTTTATTAACTCGACCACACTCAGTTTTGTATTAAAGTCAACTACAGACCGATTGATTATTTATAAGTCTCTTCATATTTCTTTTATAGTTTGTATTCCATTCACACCTTAGATTTAAACATCGACCATAAATACGTATTATTGTATTGAGAAGAAAAAACAAAAAAAAAACATACACGGAGATGTTTCAGACGAAAACGGTTCAAGTTGGGATCAAAAGATGCAACGCTGCTAGCTAATTTTTTAAACTTCGAACCCGAATTGGGTGACGTCTGTCAAATTGACAGTGACGTTTCAAAGACGACTGACGTATGCGCGTTCGATGACACTTTTTTTCGCCGCCACACGATAACTGTGACGACGAAAAACGAAAATACAAAATCGCTCTAGACATTATAAGTGAGCCCGTTCAAATAAGTCAGGGGATTTTGTATTTTATTCCTTTTAACCTAATACTGATTTTTCGATATGAACTTTGAATTGAGCGTGGTACCTTGAGATGTTACGTGAGCCGATTTCGTCGAACGAGAAAGATTTAACGAAATTTGGTCTTTTCATTATATATTTTTTTTTAAATTACAATACTGAATTTACGACTAGACTTCTAATGAGTCTTTGCACCGCGCTGTTTGACTTTGATTTTATTCAATATCACCTCCATTAATATTGATTTGTCGTGAAGCCGACATCAACCTAGTTTTAAATCGGCAATGGCAAAACTGTTAGACCAACTTCAATCCTTTCGGCGATTATCCAATTTGCCTACAGCATTAATTTCGTAACAGCGCTGTACAAAGACACCTAAATTTGAAACAAATTTTACAATGATCTTACCACGCTACCAAACATGTACAAGTGTATTTTTAACACTTTTTTTTTTTTAAATACTATATTCACTAATTTTACTAAACCTCAATTGCTGTTGATCTCATTATAACGAATAATGGAAACGGACAACTACAAATCGATTATGTATTCACAAGTGACATTACAATAAGTTTTTTTTTTTTTAAACATTATTAATATTATTAAAAATTACACAACGACCAATCAAAAAATAGGTAACATTATTACCCGTATCAGAACTATAAAGTTAAATACAAATTAAGATTGTCGTAACTTTGAGTCATGGAATTCTAGTTCGTTATGACGTTTAGACTTGTCAAGCTATGAGTTTTTTTTTTTCAATACATACATACAGCAAGCGTGTTAATTGTCAGAAGTCACGAAATACTAGCTTTAATTTTGTAAAAATATAATCTGCGACAACCCTCGTGTCGCCATGAAGCAGAAACAATTCAGAGATATGTCAAATTTTACTTTACAATTTTAAAACTCGGAATTGCGTTTTAAAATGTTTTTTTTTAAATAGCACAATAAAAATCTCATTGGAATGCAATCATTAACAAACAAGTAACACCATTTCTAATTAGTAAATAAATAATGTAATCTAGATAAATGCAGATGTTGCAAACAAAAAAAAAAATTACATTGCCACATGTCAAAAGACAAAACCACAGATAAAATCAGATCTTAATGTTGCAATAAAAATATAAATAAATAAATAAATCAGATCTTTAAGCCTAAGACTTGAGGTGGGTATTGATTGTGTATTTGTAATGGAAGACTTAAAATTTATGAAAATTATCAGTTATAAATATTGATAAATTAATGGCACTTAAAATCTGACCGTAAATGCAATGGTAGATAAATTCTATTTATGTTGATAAGCAATCGATACTGTCTCGTTCCGTGTACATTATAGCGAGAGAGAATACATTTTATGGATTTTTCATACAGTGATTTGTTTATTCAAGTCTTATCTCAACATAATTTATACAAGGGGACTGTCAAATTGTTAATAATAATGCCGGTGGGATGTAGTATGCAATGATTAGTTATCAAGAAGCCTCATTATAATACAAAATCTTAGTAAATTTATTACTAATTTTATTTATGCACAAATCGTGATGTACGTTGATAACTTCAGAAACTTTGAAGTTTAATTATTAAGTTTATTAAAATAAAAACACAATTATTTGAATACACTTAATTTTAAAGACATTTATATTAATTTTACAAGGTTCCCATGCATTTGCTCAGCTTAAGATTTCACTTGAACTTATTCAAGTTAGCCGAGAAATTGCAGGCTGAAAAAGTCTTATGTCTAACCATGGAGAATTACGAAAGTCTTTGACAAGAATATAATAAATAACCCAATTCAATAATTGGTTAAAAGTATTTTCTTCTTTAAATATTTCATTTATATTAAGCACTCAAGTGTCCGATCACTATGCCAGTGTTGTCGTCACCCAAAAATTGTCCATTCACCACTGGTCACACAGTCTTGAAACATTGATGTAATTTTTTTATTATTATAACTATATAACTATATAAACTTTTAATTTCATCACACTTATTCACACCATTTCTCTTCTATTGAATACAGACACCTATTAAGTTTTTTTAATCAGATTTAATTTTATTATTATCGTTTGGTCAAATGTTTTTACCGTGTTAAATGTGATACGGGAAGTTTTTTAGTATTTTAATAATAATTATTTTTTTAAATTTCGTCGCTACGTACTAGTAATAATTTAACATTTATATAAATTAGTTTTCAACTAACGTTAATATTTAAACACTTGTACGCATCATTAGATGCAATTATATGAATTTTAAAAAAATTAACAAAAGAATGCTGACCGTACAGCTATACTTTGCTTCATATTTACATTTAATTCAATGTCTTCTTCTTTTTTTTTTCAAATAACATTTGTCAATTACATAAAAACGAACATTGTAATCTTTAAAACACTCGCATACAATTGCTCGACCGACGTTTCTGGTAACATTATTCGGTCATATTGTTTTCCTTAACATTTAAATTTTGATATTAATTTAGCTAAACTAACACGAATGACAGGTAATAGCTAGAAAAATGCGGATGTGCGTATTGTGTGATGTACCCAACTATGAAAATTGATTTACATTTAATTTCATCAGTGTGTTTATCTCTTTTCGTTACTTTAAATATATATTTTAAGTATTATGGCAGTATTCTTTTTTAGCACTGAGATCGAATCACGACACCATCTTGCTGTCATCTCACGCATCCTGATGAACATTATATAATTAATTGTAAAAATCTCATTTAAAATTCATTAGTTTGACACAGATCTATTAAATACCATTCCGTGCGCAACGACGTCTTCTTTACTTAATCAGAAGGAAACATATAATTAGTACGACCTGTTTTTATTTTTTTGTTTACACATAGCTTGATCACCTTTATTTTTGCCACACAAACTTTAAGGTGTATATTATATGGAAACGTGGCGTCAAAAAAACGCGTTTTTTTTTTAAAACAAATCAACCTTGCCCGGGTTCTGATGCATAAAAGCAACGATGTCGCCAGTAGCGTCCGATCAAATACTTTATCATTGCAGCCCTTATCAAGTACACGGGCACACAAATGCCGCAATCAATTAACTGTCATTTCTTGGGCATTTAATGGGTGTTTCATTTTCATTATGACTTGCCGATACTATCAGTATCGGGCATGACACCAAAACACTATAAACAGACAGGTTATAACGAAATCAAGTCGACGACGTCACAAGCACTTTGTATCGCACGAAACACTTTCACAAATCGATGAGCCTATTTCTCTTCCACAAAAGCTCCAGGGGGACAATTTCTTCTCATATGTCGTTGAGGTCGACGCTCTCTCGCTCCAAGGTGTAGTCTTACAGACTTCAATTCTCCCTCAACAGCTGCGCCCGCTGGCGTTGACAGTCGATTGGGTCGGGCGGGTTGCGGGCGGGTTCTGTGACGTCACACGCGAGGGTTGGCGGCACGTCGATGACGTCACGGGGGCCGCGTTTGATGAGCGGCGTCGCCTTGTACGCGTCCCGCGCGCGGATGTTGGCGTGTGCGTGGGTGTGTGCGGGCGCGTGCTGTCCGCCCGCCACGTGTGCGGCGCGCGCAGCTCGGTGGAAGCACTTGAGCGGCACGTAGCACCACAGGCACGGGATCAATACGCTCAGGAGTGTGATGCCGAGCCACCTATTTCACAAACAGAGTTATGTAATACAGACTTTTTTTGTATGTCAGTGACAAGTCGTCGCGGCCTAAAGGATAAGACGTCCAGTGCATTCGTGTTGAGCGATGCACCGGTGTTCGAATCCCGCAGGCGGGTACTAATTTTTCTAATGAAATACGTACTCAACAAATGCTCACGATTGACTTCCACGGTGAAGGAATAACATCGTGTAATAAAAATCAAACCCGCAAAATAATAATTTGCGTAATTATTGGTGGTAGGACCTCTTGTGAGTCCGCGCGGGTAGGTACCACCCTGCCTATTTCTGCCGTAAAGCGGTTTGAAGGACGGGGCAGCCCGTGTAACTATACTGAGACCATAGAACTCATATCTCAAGGTGGGTGGCGCATTTACGTTGTGGATGTCTATGGGCTCCAGTAGCCACTTAAAACCAGTTGGCCTGTGAGCTCGGTTTATTGTATATTTTATGCATAATTAAGAAAAAAAAATCATTCTGCACTCCTTCCCTATATTCTATATAAGTGTGGGAAATTTCATAACCCTCCGTACGCCCAATTTTCGTAAACAGGGGTACAAAGTTTTTGCTTCACGTATTAATATATAGATTGATGCACAATGTTACACCGGCCATGTGTTTGGTCATAGTGTATTACCTCAGAACGCATTCTCTGTGCGGTTGTGCGCAGGCGCAGGGTCGAGACGCGTTTTCCCCCTCCGGCTCTGAGATGCAGTGATACACGAAGCACTATAAATAAATTAAAATTCTCTTTAATTACTTCAATACACTATTTCATGGGATTTGTATTTTTTTAATGCTTAGATGGGTGGACGAGCTCACAGCTCACCTGGTGTTAAGTGGTTACTGGAGCCCATAGACATCTACAACGTAAATGCGCCACCCACCTGGAGATATAAGTTCTAAGGTATCAGTATAGTTACAACGACTGTCCCACCCTTCAAACCGAAACGCATTACTGCTTCACGGCAGAAATAGGCAGGGTGGTGGTACCTACGAATACACAAATTTATAATTTCCTTCACATTGCTACAAGAAAAAATAATTCTTGAATGATTTTATAATAGTTTAATTAAAGTATTATTTATTGAAACCATTTCCAATAAGGCCACGTTATGTCGATAGCTCTTCTAAAGTTCAAAGTAAAATAGACAGTGTCATTAATTGTTAATAGCTATAGTTTCCGGTAACCACACCGAGTGTGAATTGAATATATGGGCCGATGAGTTTAATGATGAAGTCAATAAGAAACCCAACCAATACCTGTGCACAAGCGATGCAGGAGACCTTATCGACAAAAGTCCTACAGCAGTCCGGAGCGTATTCACATGAACCAGCTCGGTTAGCATTCTCCAGGTACCACTCGTGACAGTGCCTGGAAAACAAACATTCGATTGAACGTTACAATCACTTTTAGATTCATATTACAATGATTATAGGAAATGTTCATTACAAAAACATTTCTTACATAGTAAGAATTATCTCTACATATGTACTGAAATAATGGATGGATGTAATTATTGTATTGTCATTAGATCTACCCAAATTGGCAAGTTTCATGTTCGTGAGGAAATAAGTAAAATAATAATTAAATACAATATTTTTATGTATCTAAAGTGTCACAATATAAATTATATAAATATATTTTTTTATTTATTGCCAAATTTTCCTTCAAAATGTTATATATATTTTATTGCGCTTGTAGGCAGACGAGCATACGGCCCACCTGATGGTGAGTGGTTACCGTCGCCCGTGGACTTCAGCAATGCCAGGAGCAGAGCCCAGCCGCTGCCTACCGTTAAATATGAGCAAAAGTATGTATTGCACCAGGCAAACCTATGAAGATTTGTATAGATTAAAGTAAAAAGTGTGAAAATTTCAATTAATTTTTTAAGCTATTGCATAGCTTTTATCGCGGAACTTGAGCGCGGCAACCGAATCATGAAATTCCGTAACGAAAAAAACCTTACACTCCTCACTCCGCCTACCATGTAGCTCGCGTTCAACACATTCACACGTTGCGCTTGTGTAGTGTTTGTGAATAAGCGCGTGGCGTGACGTCACACTGTATGCGCATCATGAAAAGTCTGCCATCTCTCTCTCTCGCGGTCTAGCTCATGAGTGTGAAGGGGACAGTTAAGGTTTTGCTTTTATTAATGTTTAATATAGCGTGGTCTTGTTTTATTATTGTTTTAAAATTAAATTATCATTGTCTAATTATAATTGCACAAGTTGATAAAAAATGCTATGCAATAGCTTTACCGCGGCAGTTCCCGAGTGCCACACGTTTGTTTTGTTTAGAATTTTGAGGATATGATGATGTGAATAATTTACTGACTTGCACTTGAGCCTCGCTTGGAACGTTTCAGCTGGTTTCTTGTCAGGCAGCGGAGGCGGACCACTGTACGAACATTTCTTTATGGAACCTAAACACAATTACAATAATATTAACGTAGATGCTTTTTCAAAACGACTTCATGTCCATACTGACAATATCAACACACCGGAGTAACTTCATCTTTGGAAAGAATTACTGAGAACTTTTAATGCGTTTTTTTTAAGTAAACATACATCGACAGGTGAAATGCTATTTGGTGTAAAACGACATTATTGCATTTAAAGTTAAAAATTAGAAAAAATATCATAATGTTCACGACGTTCGGGGCGAGAGAGGGGACGGGGGAAGGCAGCGGGAGGAGGATGCGCCCGCGGCCTTAGATTCGTATGGGTCGACCAGCCGGGTGACACATGTCACTTTTGTTAATATAATGTATTTTACAAGAAATAAAATAAAACTATTAAAATTAACTGCCATGCGTGGTTTCTTCTTCACCATCGTCATGAACGCATAACAAAAAAACTTCTTCTGCTATTTGAATGAATTTAATTGAAGTTCAATTAAAAACATCGAACTGTTGATGCTGATACCAAATAAAGCGCACCTTTGATTACAAAGATACATATCATTTAAACTGAATAGCACATCACGCCTCGATATATTGATTGAAGGGTTTCGAACCTGAATCCCTCTTTAGCAGCGGCGGTTTCGTGTTGGGTGATGACTTCTCGGAGCTGATGATGCCGCCCGGCCCGACTTGAGGGTACGTGTACTCGTGGACCTAGCACGTGCATCAATGAATATTTAAATAGGTACGCTACTATCATGCGATTCGGTTCGAAGGACCAAACCGTGGTACAATGTTATCGACGATAAACCTTCACGTCTTAAAATGAACTGTGAGCTCAACGGCTCGTCTTTTTTTTTATTGCATAGATGAGTCGACGAGTTCACAGCCTACCTGGTGTTAAGTGGTTACTGGAGCCCATGGACATTTACAACGTAAGTGCCGCCACCCACCTTGAGATATGAGTTTTAAGGTCTCAGTAGTTACAACGACTGCCCTGCCCTTCAAACCGAAACGCATTTCTGCTTCACGGCAGAAACAGGCGGGGTGGTGGTACCTACCCGTGCGTACTCACAAGAGGTCCTACCACCAGTAAATACGCAAATTAAAATTTTTGGGGGTTTGATTTTTATTACACGATGTTATTCCTTCACCGTGGAAGTCAATCGTGAACATTTGTTGAGTACGTATTTCATTAGAAAAATTAGTACCCGCCTGCGGGATTCGAACACCGGTGCATCGCTAGACACGAATGCATCTTATCCTTTAGGCCACGACGACTATAATCGTTTAAGGCGATAACGTTTTATTTTGAGGACTTCAATATGATCAGACTACATGACCATTCTCCTGCCCTTCTCCTAGTCACTTGGGGTCGGCGCAACATGTTTTCTCCTTCCATACTCCTCTATCACATGCCATTTCTTCGCTCACTCTCCTCTTACCCATATCGTCATTCACGCAATCCATCCATTTCTTCTTAGGTCTACCTCTTCCTCTATATCCCTCCACAATCATAGTTAGCACTCTCTTACCAATCTCATTGTAATTTCGTCTCATCACATGTCCATACCATCCCAAACGCGCACTTCTCAGCTTCTCTGTAACAGGTGCCACTTTCAGACTTCCTCTAACATATACATTCCGTATTCTATCCATTCTCGCTACATTTGATCAGTCCTAACAAAAAGCCCACAATTTATTTCAGACACTAAAGCAGCGGTGGGGGAGCTTTTTTAATTATTACCCCAAAATATTTTTGTATAAGTTGATACTACTACCCCATGGCGAAGAACAAAAAAAAAACGAAATCGCTTCTTTTTAGCATCTTTCATATTATAGCCCCAAAGATAATTTTGAAAAGAAATATTATATTTTAATTTCGTTTCATTTCGTTTCATAGAGTTTGATATCACAACAATTTTAAAGAAGTTTCACATCAATATATACTTTTTACTCACAAAAGTTTCATTTTTACCCCTGACAATGTCATTTTACCACATTTGGGGTAATTTACCCTGGTTCCCCGACCGCTGCACTAAAGACTCCTTTGCACGTAACAGTAATGACTGATGATTTATGAATGAGTCATTAGGAGTCATTAATGCTCATTAATTTGATACTCACAGTGGACAGGTGCACGTAGTGGCAGCGCTCCGGGTCTTCATCCAGGCCCAATTTATCCTCGTACTGCACTTCATATTGTTTCATTGAATCTAAAATTATATATTGATTTTAATACAGGGAGAATAAGGGAGATTTCGTTTTTAATACGCTTTTATTAGCTTCTGACGTATGTATGTTAGTTTGTAACGGAATCTTTGAACATGATTTTGACTCCCTTCAAAACGTCGGATTATCTCGAAATTTGGTATACTTATTAAGGACCGATGACTGTTCAATATTTTAAAAAATTGAAATTTAACTAAAAAATGAAAAATAAATAATAGTTTAAAAAAACAAAAAAAAAAAACCATTTTAAGGAAAATCCAACTAAAAAATATATATTTTCAGGATATTATCAAAATAACCCTTGTACTCATATCTGTTCATAAAATATTTATAACTACTGATACCAAGCACACCACGCTTTTTTTTACAATAAAATCATTTTTTCTTACACTATTTTTAATTCAAATTTATTAAAATTTATTTTCTATTTTTAGTTGGACTTTCTATAAATGCGTATTTTTTTAGATTTTTTAAACTTGTCGTTTTTTTTTATGTTAGTAGATTCAATTTTGTGGTATAAATTTAAAATAATTAATATCCAACGAAAATAGAAACGTATTCAGGGAAGATTTTTTTTTTAGTACAACCAAAAATTAGTTTAATTAATTTTTTATTGCGATTTGTTCATTTTGTATTGAAGTAATTCAATAAGTTAAAAACACAGTAACAAAAAAAGGCGAATAATAAAAAAATCATAACAAATGTGGCGATTTAGGCTAATTGGTTTAAACGACATTAATTATCTTTGTAATTAAAGGTGCGTTTTATTTCATATTAGCATCAACAGTTCGATGTTTTTTAATTGAACTTCAATTAAGCTTACCCAATTCAAAAAGCTGAAGAAGTTGTTTTTCATATGAAATTTTTAACTCTAAATGGCTCTCCTGTAAAGTTGGAAAAATGTCGCTTCAACCAAAAACCCTTCCTTTCACTCCTAGTTAAGAAATTTTAATAGATACCACTACTGACGCCATCTAGTGGTCGTGATGTAAAATAAAAGAGGGAATTGTGAAAGAATCCTATAGGCCACTTCGTAGGAAGCCTCTAGGAATCAGAGTCACGTGTCAAATACAATTGATATATTACATTAATATGTGAAGCAAAAACTTTGTTACACCTTTTTACGAAAATGGCGCGGAAGGAGGAGTATGAAATTTCCCACACTCATAGAGAATATAGAAGAGGAGTGCTTGAATGTTAATATTTTTTTTTAAATTAAGCATTGAAAATATGTACATGAAATCAATAAAAAAAAACATACACACACTATCTTAAATAGAGTTGATAGACGTGTTGTGAGTCCGCGCGGGTAGGTACCACCATCCTGCCCATTTCTGCCGTGAAGCAGTAATGCGTTTCGGTTTGAAGGGTGGGGCAGCCATTGTAACTATACTGAGACCTTAGAACTCATATCTCAAGGTGGGCGGCGCATTTACGTCGTAGATGTCTATGGGCTCCAGTAACCACTTAACACCAGGTGGGCTGTTAGCTCGTCCAGCAATAAAAAAAAAAGCGTGGCGCTCACCGTGCGTCGGCAGCGTGATGGCGGACAGTATGGGGGTCTGGATGAGGTCGTCGCGGCGGCGCGCGCGGGACGCCGTCGAGTTCTCGCTGCTAGACAACGAGTCCGTGGGCAGGTTCAAACACTGTAACACAGCAAACGGGTTGGTCGCGGCCGTGACGTCACACCGAGCCCCGCAAACGGGTTGGTCGCGGCCGTGACGTCACGTCAGAGCAGACTTCATCCGTATTATCTGGAACCGCTGCCTTCATCGACAGTGCGTTTCCAGAGGTATTTTTTGGCACGTAACATCCGGCTATGGAATGAGCTCTCCTCCACGGTGTTTCCCGAGCGCTAAGACATGTCCTTCTTCAAACGAGGCTTGTGGAGAGTATTAAGCGGTAGGCAGCGGCTTGGCTCTGCCCCTGGCATTGCTGAAGTCCATGGGCGACGGTAACCACTCACCATCAGGTGGGCCGTATGCTTGTCTGCATACAGGGGCAATAAAAAAAAAACCCCGAGCCCAGCAAACGGGTTGGTCGCGGCCGTGACGTCACACCGAACCCTCGTACGTCACGTAGTTCGTACGAACCTCGAATATGTTGTTCTCCTCGTCCTCTTCCTTGGGCTCTGTTTTGTATTTTTTGTATGTGTGCACCGTTGGCCACGCCCCGCCAAAACCTGCAAAGAATACACGGTCGTTAGGTTACATTGGCGTAAAGACGAAAATGCAATTCGAAAAACCAAATAGGCAAATAAGTCTTTTTAGAAACGAGAGTAATGGTTTTTTTTAGCGGACCACTTGTAACCCTTGTGTAATATAGAAGAATCCATCGTTTATTGTAATTAGTGCGAGTTATTTAACGTTCTCGATAGCGTAAAAGTTAACTCGACTTTGGAGTTGGAACAGCGCCCCTAGCGGCAAACGTAAGCAAACGTTTTTAACGAGAACGCTAAAAAGCTCGCATTAAGCACACTGATGTGTCATTCGGTGCTGGAGTGAACTCTTTAAGGTCATGACGTGCTGCTTCCACCAGCGGCTCGTCTATTGGTGATGTCCATGAGCTACTGTGATCACTAACCAACAGATGGGCCATATGCTTGTATCCTCGTGTCACGACCGGGCACCTTGAGATTTAACCTAGTTGGTCATTGTCAATGACATTCACTAATGCCTCACGAGGTAATGATTGGATTCTCGAACTATATAATATTATATTTATTCGCATATTTGGCGTCTAAAGTTTCATAAATGCGTTCTTTCTCTAACCGGTTGTCTGGAGGTGATTGCTTTTAAGATTAAGAACGCCCCTGCACTTTTATTTTTCGCTTAGATTGGTGGACGAGCTCACGACCCACCTGGCTTTAAGTGGTTACCGGAGCCCATAGACATATACAACGTAAATGACGCCACCCACCTCGAGACATGAGTTCTAAGGTCTCAGTTTTTGCAATAGAACGATTGCCCCACCCTTCAAAGCGAAACGCGGCAATCACGGCAGAAATAGGCAGGGTGATATTGTGTTATATTCGTTAATATCGCCATTTCTCTACAATAAAGGTATTGGTTAATTTAAAATTTCGGTATCGCATATCTATACGTTTCCAATGTCACACGAGAAAATCCAAGTTTGACGGCGATAGTGCAACAGTGCTCTAAAGACATTCCTGAGTCAGTTTTTAACCGCCAGATTTGACCAAGTATAATTTCGCAGAGTGAGAGCAATCATTTATGTTGGAGTGAGTCACAGCTTTTATGAGGTCGGTCCATCGTGTTCGAGGTCGTCCGCGAGATCTTTTGTCCTCAACTTTCCCTTGCACTACCAACCGCTCAATGGAATCCTCATTACGAGGACTCCATAGAGCGGTTGAAACTTATATACTTAGTCGAAAAACGTCCTACGTTCTATATCGCGCAAACGAATCTACTTTCAACTTTATTGCTAAGAACTTAAGGTGGTTGAAAACTCACCGTGCCCGTGCAGGAATCCAGTATACGATAGAGAAGCAGAAGAAAACACATTAGATAAATTAGTTCAGCGATTTTATTTTACAAACTCTTGTGGCCGCGGTTTTTTTGTCTTTTTTTTCCCTACCTATGCTGATAACCTTGGAAGGCTATTTCAGCTTCACCCTAACGTGTGTAAGTGAGCTCACGGGGCTCAAACCTGACGACGTTGCTAGCACGAACCCTAGCTAGAGCCGTGCTTCGCAGAATCTACCACCGGATCGGAAACGCGACCCACTAAGAAGATCCGGCAAGAAACTCAGTAGGCTGTGTCTGTGGGTTACTTTACTCGTCGAGCCCTTCGTCGCAAGCGACGGGTTCGTAAAGCTGCAAAAATGACTCTTAAACCAAATAAGCTTTCATCTCTCGATATCATTTCCGAGGTTTCTTCTTTAGTCGACGGTGACCACGAAAACTTATAATAAAGATACGCGAAATTAAACCGTAATAGTGGTCTTGTTAATAATATATCCTAATTTGCAGTTACTCAATACCTTTGCGACCAAAACTGACAATAAAATCTAATTTTCAGGAATTCAAAGTAATAAATTTAGACACAGTGTTGTCAGAATTTAATATTTAAAAGTTTGTGACGACTAAAAAGGCCACTACCAAACATCCAGGTAGAAAGACTTTAACCAATTTGGAGGAATTCGAAAAAGGTAATAATGACAGATGACAGTGACAACAAGGAGAGAGAAAAAAAAAACATGCAAAGGGAGTTTATGAAACTGATCGAGACGTTAATATAAATGTATTTTTCCCCTGCTTATTTGCTGGTAGACTAGGGCTATTTTAGCTACGTTATGGTTCGTAGACGACCTCTTGGGACTCTACCTGAGAGTTTGCTAACCCTGGCCCTAGCAAGAGCAGTGCTTCGCTGAATCCACCACTGGTACGGAATCTCATATAAACACTACATAGATAAGCGTGTTAGATTAAATAAATCCTATATGATAGATAATTGAATTCAAATTAGAATTTTTAAAAGGCAGGCTTTGCTGCAGTTCCGTCATGTACGATGTGAGATGGAAGCTATGTGTTGAGTGTGAAGTTGTGTGAAGAGATTCAATGGTCCAAGTAAAAATATATGTCTAAATAGGATAATCTAGTTTATTCTGAGCTCAGACCCAGAATACCAGTTAGTTAGGTACTGGTGGTAGGACCTCTTGTGAGTCCGCACGGGTAGGTACCACCATCCTGCCTATTTCTGCCGTGAAGCAGTAATGCGTTTCGGTTTGGATGGTAGGGTTGTAATTATACTGAGACCTAAGAACTTATATCTCAAAGTGGGTGGCGCATTTACGTTGTAGATGTTTATGAGCTCCAGTAACCACTTAACGTCAGGTGGGCTGTTAGCTCGTCCACCCATAAATGCATTAAAAAAATAATATAAAAAAATTGTTGTGACAACCCTATTATGACATTTCCCGGTCGTCGCTGATTCGTATCACCAGTAAAACCTTTCAACGTTTCAAAAAGCCAATTTAGCGCGATCCCTAGTTTATGTTTGTGATTAAGCAAATTACCGTCTAAAAGTTCCTCGACCGCGGTCCTGACGCCCTTGTCAAACGCCCTGGCGTCAGCCGCTGTCTGAAACGTCAAGCCGAAGCGCTTCTCATCAGTGAACCAGTGGTGGAACGTCGGCATCACCTTGTTGTACTGGAAGTCCTTCTTGATTGTGCACTCTAGAACGACCTGTGGATGATGGAGAGGAAAATTTTAATTCTACTAAGAAATAAAGAGTCATGGTGAAAAGCGTCATTTGAGGCCGCGCCGATAGGTAACACCGTTCTGCCTATTTCAGCCGCCAAGCAGTAATGCGTTTCGATTTGATAGGTCGAGGACTTAGAAATCGTGTCTTTAAATATGGGCGGCGGCGTTTACGTTGTTGATGTCTATGGACTACAGTACCCGATTAACACCAAGTAGGCCGTAAGTTCGCCCGCTTAAGTTAAACGTTAAAATGAAGTCGTCGTGGCCTAACGGATAAGACGTCCGGTGCATTCGTGTTGAGCGATGCACCGGTGTTCGAATCTCAGGCGGGTACCAATTTTTCTAATGAAATACGTACTCAACAAATGTTCACGCTTGATTTCCACGGTGAAGGAATAACATCGTGTAATAAAAATGAAACCCGCAAAATTATAATTTGCGTAATTACTGGTGGTAGGACCTCTTGTAAGTCCGCACGGGTAGGTACCACCACCCTGCCTATTTCTGCCGTGAAGCAGTAATGCGTTTCGGTTTGAAGGGTGGGGCAGCCGTTGTAACTATACATGAGACCTTAGAACTCATATCTCGAGGTGGGTGACGCACTTACGTCGTACATGTCTATGGGCTCCAGTAACCACTTAACACCAAGTGGGCTGTGAGCTCGTCCACCCATCAAAGCAATAAAAAATAAAAAAAAATAAAAAAATTAAAAGAAGGCGTTTTAAGCACCCACGGATAGACGGGTAGAGCAGAGAAACTTATATGATATTTTAGGTATTTAAAAATCTCAATAACAGTCTAAATGTTTATTATAATAATAGAATTCAAAACATGGAACAAAAAAAAACCGGACTAATTAAAAGAAAAGCACAAAAGAAAGAACAGGAAAAGTCTTTCTCTGTGGCACATTGCGACGCATAATATATCGCACCTTTAGAATTATAGAGACCCAACTCAAAATATGTGTTTTTTTGGAAAACATCGAATAAAGTTTTCAACCCGAAAAGACGTAGAGGCGGGGGACGGAGTGAAAGAGACCGATAGATAAGTTTGTCCCTTTATAAGCTACTTTTGGTCATTTGATTATTAAGTCGCTGAAAAAGGTCGTTCTAGGTAAATTTTTGAATTAAAGTCGAAATCCAGAAATGTCGAAATAGGTCTCTATAATTCTAAAGGTGCGATATTATATTATATTATAACCTTTTTCCTAACCTCTTCCGATTTCCTATCTCATCGTTGATAGCCTTCAGGGACTATTATAGCTAGGTATGGTTTTTTGGGCGAGTTTACGGGGCTCAGCCTGAGATGAACTGTTAACAACAGCCCTAGCAAAAGCAGTGCTTCGTGGAATCTACCACCGGATCGGAATCGGGACCCATTGAGAAGATCCGGCTAGTAACTCAGTGGGCTGTGTCTATGGGTTAATTCGCACGTTGAACTCTTCGTCGTATTCGACGAGAACGGTGACCGGTGGTTGGAGGGCCCAAAAACTTAGATATTTATCGGAGTCTATAGGTACAAAGTCAATGTTCCCTATTTTAACACACCAAGTTTGTTTTGGACGAATGTCCCACTGCTAACTCTACTACTGCGCGGCAAAACTAGACAGGGCGGTGGTGCCTAGCTACAATAGACGCTCCACCATCGGTACCATATGTTGTCAAACGTAACGAGATCTCTCGGAAGCATGTACGTAAATAGTGACCCAAGTGTCTTTTAATGCCAGTCGTCGCACATCGGGCACAACATGGCCGCTAATTAGGCGTAATTTTTCATGGGGTTTTTCATTTGATCAACAACCAAACTATTCCTTAGTCGCAGTCCAATCTCGCGAAAGCCTTAATACAATCATAATTAGCTCGAGTCGGAATAAAACAGACCTTTCCTTTCGGCCCACACGCTTTGTCATCATGCGCGAAATCCATAATGAGCGATTTCGGTACAAATTCGAAAACCAACGGTGAGATGATGGCGGCGTCTCGCTCGCACGCCGCCCCGGACACTAATGCGAGAACGGGACGAGATAACTGTCAATACGTACCATATTATCGCTGATACGCTTTCCGTGTATATAATACTCGTGCGTGGGAGCGCTAGTCGAGGATGACGTTGCCTCTCCATTACCGTCGCCCGTTCCTGCGGAGAAAATTATTTTCAGCCTTTTGTTGTAACGTATAAGTGCGTCATTTGATTGACAGGTAGTATCGTAGGTTTCGCTTTCCTCTGCCTGCCGAGGAGTAGGCGATGTTTGAGTAGGTGTCTAAGTATAAATTTTTTTTTTCTACGTTTGTATTTCGATACTACGAAATGTATTATTATACTCGTTTTATCGGTATTACGTTTTGATGTATGTTAAATAATAATATGTTTGTGCGTAATCAAAGTTCTTGGAAGACGATTTGTGTTGTTCTGTTATTATGTTTTTACCATCGCACCGCCCGCCACCGGAGTAGAGTTCATCCATACTACCTGGAGCCACTGCGGTCATCCACAGTGCGTTTCCAGAGGTCTTTTTTGCCACGTACCATCCGGCTATGGAATGAGCTTCCCTCCACGGTGTTTCCCGAGCGCTTTGACATGTCCTTCTTCAAACGAGGCTTGTGGAGAGTATTAAACGGTAGGCAGCGGCTTGGCTCTGCCCCTGGCATTGCTGAAGTCCATGGGCGACGGTAACCACTCAACATCAGGTGGGCCGTATGCTCGTCTGCCTACAAGGGCAATAAAATAAAAAATAAAAAAATGTAATAAATTTTACCCGAAATTACAATTACGTAGAAGGTGAAAACGTTTTTGAATAATAAAAGCCTTCCTCGATAAATTGGCAATCTAATAAAGAAATAATTTTTCAAATCGGATCAGTAGTTCCTGAGATTAGCGCGTTCAAGCAAACAAACAAACCCTTCATCTTCATAATATCTATACTAATATATAAATCTACAGTGGTTTTTACGGATGTTCCGTTATAACTACTGAACCGTGCATCCGATTGACTTGAAACTTGGTATCCATGTAGAAAATACATGTACTTAATGGACAGGCTAATATTTATATGAGTATTGGACTCCCTACACCAGTTTCGGGGGTGTTAAAGATGAGAATCTTTGTGGGGGTGAGAAATAATAATGTTAATTTTAAATGCCCAGCGAAGCGGACGGGTACAGCTAGTAAACTTATAGATGTATGGTGCTTTGTTATGCGGAGGTCAGAGAACGGGCCTGTATGTGCAACACGAAAGTCTATCGAATTCGTAATGTAAATGTATCGAGTCCTCGATACGAAAACGGATCATTACATTAGAATTAGATGGTAATACTCGATAGCCAGCCTTCGAGATTTACGTTACCGTGTGTCAAAACAACTTTTGTACCCACGCGCCCACTGAGTTTCTCGCCGGATCTTCTCAGTGGGTCGCGTTTCCGATCCGGTGGTAGATTCTGCGAAGCACGGCTCTTGCTAGGGTTCGTGTTAGCAACGTCATCAGGTTTGAGCCCGTGAGCTCACCTACTAGCTAAGGCTACGCTGATATAGCCTCTCAAGGCTATCAGCTTAAGTAGGGAAAAAAAAACAAAAAAACCCTCGAGCCCTAAACACGTCATTACGGATCCTCCCGATCCATAACGGTGCTTTTAAGTACCACAAACACCGGTCACCGTCCTCGCCGAACCCGTCGCTTCCGACGAAGGGCTCGACGAGTACACTAACCCATAGACACGGCCCACTGACTTTCTCGCCGGATCTTCTCAGTGGGTCGCGTTTCAAATCCTGTGGTAGATTCTGCGAAGCACTGCTCTTGCTAGGGCCAGTGTTAACAACGCTTTCGGCTTGAGCGCCGTGAGCTCACCTACACGTCAAGAAACTGAAATAGCCTCTTAAGGCTATCAGCATAGGTAGGAACAAAAAAGTGCTCTCGATTATGAGTATAAGTTTCGAGTTTCTAGAACATAAGGATTCGATTGCGAAACGAAATTAAGTAAATTCATTCGTGCTGCCAAAGTTAATTCTTTTTACGGACCCCTACGGACGTAAAATTCTTTTTACGGACGGTAGGGGGCGCTGTTTAAATCCTACACGCATTTTTTGTCGATAACGATACGAATCCTTTTTTTTTGTTTTATTTTTAATGCTTAGATGTGTGGACGAGCTCACAGCCCACCTAGTATTAAGTGGTTATTGGATCCCATAGACATCTACGACGTAAATGCGCCACCCACCTTGAGATATCAGTTCTAAAGTCTCAGTATAGTTACAACGGCTGCCCCACCTTTCAAACCGAAACGCATTACTGCTTCACGGCAGAAATAGGCGGGGTGGTGGTACCTACCCGTGCGGACTCACAACAGGTCCTACCACCAGCAGACTCTGAACGCCGCCGTTCGCTTGAGACATGAGGTCTACATCTCAACTGAATAACGGCTGTCCAACATGCAAACAGGGATGCATACGACTGCTCTACGTCAGATATCCCAACGCAGAATCGTGGAGATGAATGAAAAAAAAAAAAAGACTATGAGCAAACTAGCCGTACTCGCCCGCTTCGCTGGGCATTTAAACATTAACATAACATTATTATTTACTGTCATTATTATTAAGGAGTCCAACACTCATATAAATACTAGCCTATCCATTAAGCACATGTATTTTCTACACGGATACCAAGTTTCAAGTCAATCGGATGTATGGTTCAGTAGTTATAACGGAACATCCGTAAAAACCACTGTAGATTTATATATTAGTTATATTATAATGAATTGCTGTTCGTTAGTCTCGCTAAAACTCGAGAACGGCTGGACCGATTTGGCTAATTTTGGTCTTGAATTATTTGTGGGAATCCAGGGAAGGTTTAAAAGGTAGATAAATATGAAAATGCTCGGAATTAAATAAAAATAACAATTTTGTTTTCCCTTTGATGTGTCCCCCATCAGACAGATTCCTTTTGTTTGTTTTAAGTTTATTTTATACAAAAGTTTAGGTATTTTATTTATCGATTGAGGCACTACGAAGTCTGCCGGGTCAGCTAGTATTAGTATAGATTAACCAGGTACCTGTAGCTCTCGGCTGATGCGCAGGTCGTTTTCCCACCATCACGTCCGCCAGCCCACCGCCACCCAGCGCCATCCAGCCCCCTGTGCCTTCGTCGCGGCACATTACTTGTGCTCGCACGCGGACCAAGTCACTGGGACACGAAATTTAAAATATTCATCAATATCATCATCGCCATCACATCAGTCTTCCACTGCGGGTCATTGGCCTCGTCTAAACCACACCACCTGAGCCCAATCTTCGGTTCTTATCATCATGCCGGCCACCCTTCGAAGGTCATCATAACTCCATATTATATGTACAAATATTGACAAGGAGAAAACGTTTAAACATCGTTCTCTGATTTGTTAGATAGATGGACAAGCTCACAGCCCACATTGTATTAAGTGGTTACTGGAGCCCATAGACAAAGGTCTCAAGTACAGTTACAACGACTGCCCCACCCTTCAAACCGAAACGCATTACCGCTTCACGGCAGAAATAGGCAGAGTGATGGTACCTACCCGTGCGGACTCACAAGAGGTCCTACCGCCAGTTATTTAGATATTTGGCTTTAGCTAATTATTGTTTTATTGGAAAGTTGTTTTTCTTTTTTCTTAAACTTAAATAATAAAACATAAAGAGGCAATCAGAATTAATTTTAAGGCATCAGTGGTTAAAGTCGAATTTCGATCCGAGAAATAAAGTAGTAGGTACTTATTAGACAATTGTGTTGGTAGTTAAGAAACACCAACTAAACTAAGTTTAACTTAGAGCTGTTGATAGAAAAATATAGCTATAGCACCACTCTTGAGGTGTATAGTGGGATTTTAAGAAACTCCACATTTTAACAATAACATAATGCACTTTTAGATGAAAGTCGATTGCATGCAGCAGAGATGCGAATGTTGCGATGGACGTGTGGAGTAACGAGAATCGATAGAATACGAAATGAATATACTGAGAAAGATTACACTTGAGAATTAGTAAACCACTTTGGATTGCACTAACTACTACGTGTCAACTATTGTTCCCTGGCAATGTGCGCGACATGAGAACCCTCTCATCGTAGCCGCTGGAAACTACATACTCGACCCAGTAGACCGAATGGTAAACCGTCGACGTCGCTCAAAGCACGTCATTACGGATCCTCCTAATCCATTAACGGTGCTTTTAGGCACCACAAGCACCGGTCACCGTCCTCGTCGAACCCGTCGCTTGCGACGAAGGGCTCGACGAGCGAACTAACCCATAGACACAGCCCACTGAGTTTCTCGCCGGATCTTCTCAGTGGGTAGCGTTTCCGATCCGGTGGTAGATTCTGCGAAGCACTGCTCTTGCTAGGGTCAGTGTTAGCAACTCTCCGGTTGAGCCCCGCGAGCTCACCTACAAACGTTAGGTCGAAGCTGAAATAGCCTCTCAAGGCTATCAGCATAGGTGGGACAAAAAAAAAGGCAACGTGCGATGAGAGGCTGTGGCTTTGTAGTACATTGCGGACTAACGAAATACAACGTAGACTAATTGGCTTACTTGAACAATTACCCATACGCTATTAGGTCATTTCCTTCTAGTGACAAGCGCATCGGATCAATGTTGATAAGCCCATCTACATATTAATACGTGAAGCAAACACTTTGTACCCATTTTTACGGAAATTGCGCGGATGGAGGAGTATGAAATTTCCCACACTTGTAGAGAATATAGAGGAGTGCAGAATGCTATTTTTTTTAAGCATTAGTAATACATTAAACAATAATAAAAGCATTACACACACTACCACATATTTGACACACACAAACACAACAAATAATTTATACTCTTTGTTTACTTTCAAACTTTTGTTATTGCTTAAAGTCTGTGGTCTAATTGAGAACAGGTTAATACTGTTTGTCTTTATTAATATTTGTCTAAAGTGTATGTAGTCTTGGCGAAATCTGTGATTAAACAAGTATAAATAGTCTTTCACCATAGAATCATAATAGTGTACAAACTTATAATTTTAATTAATTATAGGCGAATTTCGACTACCGGGGGATCACTGGTTCTGATAAACTCTTGACAAAGACCGATGCCTCCGAAACATAACGCGTAGCTGTCACAAGTCATGCTGATTTGCGATCTACAGATAGGGGTGGGAAAGGATGACCCTTGGGACAGTAAAAAATAATATAATAAGTAGTATATATTGGCAGTCTTATGCCATAAGTTGCAAAAGTCGGCGACTAATGTTCAAGACGTTATTATGTTTACTAGTGGTCCCTCTATAGTCGAAATTTATTTAACATTATCAAGGTTCTATTGTCAAAGACTAGTTATCATACTTCTATAATCACAGATTTCGCCAAGACTATACTATAGACAAATATTAATAAAGATAAACAATATTAATCTATTCTCATTTTGACCACAGATTTTAATGCAATGACAAAAGTTTTTGGTCAGGAGGAAATCGCCGGACTTCCGCCCTCCCCTGGGGATGAAGGGCGGGGCATGTCGGAGTCGAACTGACTAAAACCTCCTGTCGCTCAACAACCCGCGTCCGAACCTCGCATGAGACAGAACCCATGAAAAGGCAAAGGGGGGAAAGTGAAGCGTTTAGTGCGGAGCACATCTCTCCCATCACCCTCCCCCTCGGGACGCCGGACTGGCGGTCGTCGGCGCCACGACCACCAGCCCTCTCGGTCGGCAGGCTATCCGGAGCCCGCCTAGATGACGCCGGTTAGAATGGGTTATCCTACGGAATACCCCGCTGGGTCAGAACCAGCGTGGGTCGAGGATAGCCGGCCTTCCATCACCCGGATGCTCTTGCGTAAAACGCGTGCAGAGCAGCTTGCACGTCGTCTTCTTAGGCCCCCTTCGCCGGTCCCCAGACCGACATGTGAAGGGGACCCGAAACCCTTAGAGGGCCAGGGCTTGGGCGAGATCCGCCTCCCTGGCCCCCGCCCGACGGCGGCGGGCTTGCGCGTCTCTCACGCGCCCCGCCGCCTCCTTCTGCGAGATGGTGCACTCGCAGAAGTCGAGCATCGCCTTCCACGACTCGTCGTCGCCGAGCATCGATGCCACAACACTCGGCAACGACAAGTCGTTTCCTATTTTTGCGACGAGGACACGGCGCCACCCCTCCCATGCGGGGCAGGCGACGAGCGTATGCTCTGCCGTGTCCAAGTCGCAACCACAATGGTGGCACTCTGCCGTCGGCTCGGCTGTGATCCGGTGCAGGAACTCACCGAAGCAACCATGCCCAGTGAGCACCTGCGTGAGCCGGAAAGTGAGGCGTCCTCTGTCACGATTCACCCAATCCACAAGGACCGGGCGAATCGCCTCGACGGTCCTACGACCAGCCGAAGGATCAGCCAGCCGTCTGGACCATGACAAAAGTTTGACAGTAAATAAAGGGTATTTATATATCTGTGTGTGTCAAATACATGGTAGCGTGTGTAATGTTTTTTTTATTGATTTATTGTATTTTTTATGCATAATTTTAAAAAAAATATTAGCATTCTGCACTCCTTCTCTATATTCTCTATAAGTGTGGGAAATTTCATACTCCTCCGTTCGCGCAATTTGCGTAAAAAGGGGTACTAAGTTTTTGCTTCACGTATTAATATTATGTATATCTTTTTCTGCTTATACGTTCCGTATACTTATCTAGATCACGGCCCTGAAACTGCGATACTCTAAGACAAATATTTTTTTTGTATGGAAACTATCGACATCTTGTAACGGATGCCCCTAAACTTATATGTTCTTACAGTGAAGGCATTTAATTATTGTACAACTAGACACAGAAAATAAAAAAAAATAGAAATCATACAGTCTCTTTATTTGTTATAGACAGCTGATTAGATTTTATCAATTTATGGTTTCTAAAAATTTACAAAATCATTCATTAAAAATAAAATATAGGATAGTTAATATGTTACTGCCATCTACAGGAGCAATGAGAAACTAATCGAAGCGAAGCCATCTAGTCGCCGACGCCCGTAAACATTTTTGTTGAGTACTTCAGTTGCTAATCTATAACTTTGTGTATTATCTATGAGTGTCACAATATAACGGGTTTTAAATAACGTAGGCAAATAAATGCAAATTTATTTGAAATAGGCACTCACATACATACACCTACACCTATTCACCAAAATACAATTGTGTTAAAAAAAAAAACTTTAAAAAAAATCTAAATATGCTTAAATATTGGTTACATCTGAGCCCTGTGATCTACCAGAACAGATGGGCATCATCAGGTCACGTCAGGTTGGTAGTCAATTTTTCCCGCGTAGCAGTACTTAATGCGTTTTTATTTTTTTTATTGCTTAGATGGGTGGACGAACTCACAGCCCACCTGGTGTTAAGGGGTTACTGGAGCTCATAGGCATATATGACGTAAATGCGCCACCCAATTTGAGATATAAGTTCTAAGGTCTCAAGTATAGTTACAACGGCTGCCCCACCCGTCAAACCGAAACGCACTACTGCTTCACGACAGAAATAGGCAGGGTGGTGGTACCTACATGTGCGGACGCAGAAGAGGCCCTACCACCAGTAATCAAAAGAGGTCCAACCACAAGTAATCACAAGAGGTCCTACCACCAGTAATCATGCGTTGCAGTTTGGTAAACACCAATGATTGAGTAAGCGTAAAATGGGACTGCAGTTTTTTTTTTTAATAAAGAGCTTACTTGTCTTCCGCCTATTCTGCTGAAAAGCAATTTGTGCCTACAGCCTCAAGTCCCAAGGTGGTGGAATACACGTTGTGTCCTCTATAGGCTTCAGTAACTACTTTGTATAGTCAAACACCAGTGAGATGTTGGTACCATATAACAAGACCTACTATCAGTAAATTTTTTGTTATAATTATTAGATCTTCTAATTAAAGATTTATTATAAAAGAAAAGAACATAATATTCCTAAACAACCTAAAAGTACATGTTATTATCCGTAACATGCCTTGTCAGAAGTAATCATCAGAATCAAGAATCAATAAATTATCAGTAAGTCAAACACTTAACATCAGGTGTGATTTAGTTTACTTGGATGTCTATTAAATGCAAAAATGTTGGTGTTAGCTGACGTACATAATGTTCAATAGACTAAAAACTTAAATTTTTCAAAAACCTACATATAGAAAGTGTAGTGTTTCTTTATATTTGAGGGCTTGCAAATATTTAGTTGACTCTTCCAACATTTAGCAAGATTGTTTGGAGGTGTAACCTTATATTATTGTATCGGCTGAGTATTGCCAAGATGTGTATTCTTGTGTTGTGTTCAATATCAACCACTCACGCACACAATGACTTAACCTTCTGCAGACTTTTTAAATTGTTTAGTATTTTGGATCATTTGGTAAGCAGACCCTGGCACAAAACCAGGAAATACTAGGAAGAAGAAGAAGAGGAAAACTAAGAATAAGATTTTTAAAGTAATTTGGGTGTGAGGATCTGAAGTATGATCCAATTTTGGAAAAGGAATCTTTGGCCTGAAATTGTTTGGGAATCTCTGTTGTAGATTGGAATAATTTGTGTTTTTAATTATGATAAAAACACAAAATAAATTGTTACAATGTCCACAGGAACCATGGTGGGAATACTTCCATTGACATCTCAGGTTGACGGCTGTGTTAAACAATGCCACCATAGTTCTCTAAGTCTGCTATAAGAATATCCATTCATCATTTCATTCAGATTATATACATGGGAATGAATAGATTATCTTGAAAATAGAAGATACCTATTTGTTTCAATTGCATAACTGTATGCACCTGAATTACAGTTCAGGTTTTTTAAATAAGAAGTTCTTAATATCAGTACCTAGATGAAGTAGGTGTTCAAAGATATCATAAGATGTTTCTGCTGTTCATCATCAGATTTAATACTCAATCACAGTTACAACAACAACTGTATTACCCTTTAATTATTTAATTAGTAATGCAGGTAGGTGTACTTTGTAGCAGAAATAGGCAGATGATGTTACCCAAATATGTTGGCATTCCATATGCTCTACATGTACAAGTCAATAAGAGCCAAAAAACTCAAATTTAGCTACTCAATTATTTATTTACTCAAAACTTTAAATGGAGACCAAAAATAGCAATAATTAGAAGCCATCATTTTTACTATCTATCTATCTAGCTCTTAGGTTTGATTTTTATTATAGTTTTGTATTCTTTAAGTTTTAAAAACAAAATGTATTTTATTTTTCATTCTCAAGAAAAATAAAATCATGGTTTGAAAGGCACATAATATATTATCATGAACTACTACATTGGTACAGGTGTAGAATACTGAAATATGGTACACTCTTAATTCAATATCTTCAACATGTTAATCTTTCGTTCTTTAAGGCTAATGTTAATAATGTAAACTAAAAACAATGAACGATCAATTAAACATTATGCAAATTATCCATTGTGAATCTCAACAAGATCTACGACAATTTCTGCGAGGCCAATGGATATTGTTATTTGGTCAAAGTTTGCGCGAATCCTTACGCATGGAAGCTACTGCAATCAAATTTCATTGAAACAGCTAGCTTGAATCGGAATAGCTTCAAATGACCCCGTAAGCAGTCGCCAACTTTATTGTGAATGAACGTCTACTCATTGATTATACCTATACACAGGGACACAGGGTTGACCTAAGGGCGGCGGTCGTCACTAACATGTATGCACATTGAAGCGCTGTTCACCACGTAAACGCAGTTAGGCCTGTCATTTAGACTCAGAAAAGGTAAGTTCAGTTTCAAAACAAGATCAAAACACATTAATAAAATCCCTAGCTATGAAAAATGGCCGGGGTAAGGCCCTACCTAGCTGAGAGAGCTGAGACAGGGCGAAGTACGGAATACGAAAAATCAGTCATTCCGGGGTTTACTTACTTTTCAGATGCCTCGGTCATGATTCGACACGTCGAATATCCTAATTTGTAGTCGCCACTTCACAGATTTCACCATTTTTATGACATAAATACATCAGATTCACTTTAGAACCGTTCTTATTTCGGCCCTATTTCGGGCCACAGTGCGCTTGCGTCAAATACAATTCGTCCGGGCGGGTTTCAATGAATAGCGGCGAGTTCGCGCGACAGGTGGCGCGCTCGTCGGACGCAACTACGCAAGCCCGAACCGCCGTTGGCTCTGACGTTCAACTTCGCTAAATTCACCAATCACGACAACCGATAGTCTCTACCAGCGAATAGAGCTTCCATGCATTCACGAAAAAAATTACGGCGCCCTTTTTAAAATTTAACCTCGCCTTTTGTTTAAATTTGGGGGTAGTTTTTCCGATAACTAATGAGAAAATCAGTAATATCACAATAGAGCAACTAATATCAGTAAATGGCTTCAAAAGATGCCTCAGACTATAATTTGAGCGGTGTTTTGTCGGAACGCGGAAGCGTGTGTCACTAGCTTCGGGGGCTCGACCGTTACTGAATGGAACGGGGCTCGCAATGGGCCCATCCCCTTTTGCAGCGGGCCATTGAAAAATAAATAGGTCAGATCATTGCAACGTGCCCTAGATGCAGGCGCGCAGCCATTCACAAGCGGCGCTGTTGCATGGGCCCCCAGTCTATTTATAGTTGCTCTATATTTGGTAGGTCATTCGCAGTAGACGTAAGTGCAACCTCCGTAAACTAGGTTACCTGATTTTCTTTGTTAATACCCGCTTCGGTGACGTAGTTCGTGCTATGACGTCATAGATGAATTTACAAAGAGACATTTCCTATTGACATTTTTGATAAAAAAAAATTTAACTTATTTTGGTAAAACTAGAAAATGTTTGATTTGATTGATTGAAATGAGTGTATTTTAGTATTATGGTGATTAATTTTAAGTAATGGAAACTAAAATTAAATCTATTTGAACCTCTTTCATTGAAGCTAACTGTTTTTCATTGGTAGCAGAAATCCTTTAATATGCCTATTATTTTTAAATCATAAAATTTTTTTTTTTAATAAACAAAAACTGACCTTTCATTTATTATCTTAAGGAATATTGCTCATTCAGAATCGAAAACTTTTCGTTTTTGAGTTCGGAGTATGGAAAATTAATGTATAAATTATTTAAAATTGAGACATAAATAAACATAGATAACGTAAATACATTTAAAATAATATGTTATACACTTGTGTATCAATAAAAAACATAGTCTATTAATTCAGTTTCTACAAAGCGATGCAAGTTCATTGACCTTTCCTGGTCATTTTCATCATGCAAGTTTTATTTACCCTCTAAATCTCTAATGTAAGTCAGAAAAAATGTTCTTATTGTGTTCTTTTTTAATAACAATAATGTCTTTTTTTTAATGAATAGATCAGATAGACAAAGGAGGTAAATTCGCGTTTACCCTGTGACGTCATCGGCGGAGTGAATGGCGGATAGGTGTGTGCGTACTAAATAAATATTTTCAAGAGAAGAATAAATCGTTTAAATAGAATTAATAATTTAAATATCAGTTCGAAAGATTCGGTTTTTTTTTAAAGATACTACTATGTTTATTTCGAGATTATTTTTTTACGTTTTATTCAACTCTCAAACACGTTTACTTTTGTGAATGATTTCTGATGAACTAGCGATCCACTTATTCCATGAGCTAATATGGGGTATGTCAGGGCCCCTTTCCAGAACTGTTTTAATGAGGACCGTGAAGTGTAGCGCTCGAAGAACATCGATAAGGCTCAATTTAGAATAGGTGCTTTAGTCTCTGGAAATTAATGTTATTATTAAATTTATTTATTTCAGATAATATTAATCTATGTTAATGTTAGTAACAGTGGTTTCTTGAATAGTAAGAATGTAGTAAGAAAAGAAAGGAAGAGCATACATTTATTATTACTGGTGGTAGGACCTCTTGTGAGTCCGCACGGGTAGGTACCACCACCCTGCATATTTCAGCCGTGAAGCAGTAATGCGTTTTTGTTCGAAGGGTAGGGCAACCGTTGTAACTATACCGAGACCTTAGAACTTATACCTCAAGGTGGGTGGCGCATTTACGTTGTAGACGTCTATGGACTCCAGTAACCACTTAACAACCATGTGGGCTGTGAGCTCGTCCACCCATCTAAGCAATAAAAAAAAATACATTGCAATTTCAATAGTTGACCATTACGAGCAAAATTTGTGGTTCTCTCTATAATGATTGAGAAAAGGTCTATCTAATCTCGAAAATATGGCCAGGACGCTGTTGGAGCAAGTCCCTACCCTGCAGAGCAAGGACGAGCATCGTTTTCTTATTATTGCATAGAAATCGTCGGTATGCGCCTCCGCAAGCATGCACAATGCGGTGGGGAATCGAAGCAGCCCCCTCAGTGTATTTAGCGCTAGTTTTTTTAACGCTTTTGACAGCGTTTTTTTTTCCTACCTAAGCTGATAGCCTTGAGAGGCTATTTCAGCATAACCTTAACTAGTAGGTGAGCTCACGGGGCTCAAGCCTGACGACGTTGCTAACACGAACCCTAGCAAGAGTAGTGCTTCGCAGAATCTACCACCAGATCGGAAACACGACCCACTGAGAAGATCCGGCGAGAAACTCAGTGGGCTGTGTCTGTGGGTTAATTTACTCGTCGAGCCCTTCGTCGCAAGCGACGGGTTCGACGAGAACGATGACCGGTGCTTGAGGTACCTAAAAGCACTGTTAGTGGATCGGGAGGATCCGAAATGAGGTGTTTTGGGTGACGTCGACTGCTTTCAATTCTGTCCGCACGATCGGGAATGTTTGATAGCGTAAAAGTTAACTCAAATTTGAATGCAGTTGGAACAGCTCCTCTGGTGGCTAACATAGGCAAACTTTTGAACTCCATACAAATTCGTTTTAACGTTTACGCGATCGAGAACGTTAAAAAACTCGCACTCGTGAGCTCCCCTACCCGTCCGGGCGTAACTGTATTAGCCCCTTAGGCTACCAACGAAGAAAAAAAAAACGGTTTTTTTTAACACTAGAAAATAAAATAATTGTTTTTTTTAATAACCATTTAATTTCTTAACAGCTTAATAAAACATATCTAAAATTAAATATGACAGAAGTTATAAATAAGTACAAAAAAACTTATGATCATACAATACTAAGGGAATAACCGAAATTTTACTGCTTATTTTCTATGATTAATACCTACGTAATGAAATATTGTTCAGTTTCTGAACGTCAAAATGACAGCGAACGACTTCCGCCATGGTGTCATCAAATCCTCTTACAAATCCAGCCGCCAAAAGTAACGCGTCAATTTTATAATTTTCATATATTAAGTCGTTAATTTGTAAATATAAAGGTTTAATAAATATTTCATACAAAAAATACAGTCCACGCTTAATCAAAATAACGCAACAAATACATACAGGCATAGTTGAGACATTTCATTTAGAAAAATTGCTCTCCATTTTGTACTGGTTTCTAGTCTCATTTAAAATGAATTTCAAATAAGAATGTGCATGGACCTGCGCCATATTGTGACGACATATTTATAATCCGAGTTTGCCGATTCCACCTATCCCACTGCTTGAATAATCATCATCATCGTCGCACATCCATAAATTATACTATAATCATTATAGGGTCCGACAGTGTTGCAGCCTTGATTTTTAAATAGGTGGTAGTTTTTTTTATATAATCTATATTCATGTTTAATTTACCTCGACCAGTACTCAACATTTCAAGCAAATTATATAGATCAGTATGATTCATTAAACAAACATATTAAAAGTCTTCATAATTAGGCATAAAATTCAATTAAAAAAAGAAGATAACATTTTTTTTGTTGCTATCCATACTTTTTTATCGAACTTTGACAGATCAAGGTCATTGACGTGCACATTCTTATTTGAGAAGCCCTATAACGCGGTTTCACACAACACGGAACTTTGTAGGAACTTACCTACCGCACTATAGGAGGGTAGGTATATATTTAGGTAAATATGTCAACGCGACACCAATAGTACTAACAAATCATTTTAAAAGTATATTATAAGGCACGATAAATATTTCTTCAATAACACATTTTACCCTTACACTATTAGTCACTTATTAGTAAAAAATTAAATCTTTACTTGTCTTTACTTGTTTAGTTCTTATGAAATAATTTTTGTTTGACAGCACCTTCAAAGGTTTATAGGATCGTATATTTTATATAATATTATACAATATCTAATAAACTCAATAAATGTTCACGATTGACTTCCACGGTGAAGGAATAACATCGTGTAATAAAAATGAAACCCGCAAAATTATAATTTGCGTAATTACTGGTGGTAGGACCTCTTGTGAGTCCGCACGGGTAGGTACCACCACCCTGCCTGTTTTTGCCATGAAGCAGTAATGCGTTTCGGTTTGAAGGGTGGGACAGCTGTTGTAACTATACCTGAGACCTTAGAACTCATATCTCAAGGTGGGTGGCGGCATTGACGTTCAACGAATTAAGCAATAAATATATAAAAAAGGTCACCTGTGCCCCACGCGGCGCACTGAAGTAATTCTTTTGTTTGTATGTTTTAGTCTTTTAGCTCTCTTAGAAATATATTCATTCTCAGTATCGCTCGGATTCGTCTTTCCCAGTATCTACTAGGTATTCCGGCGCCTTAGTAAGTAATTGATAAGATAAATCGATATAGTTACTTCAGTGCGCCGCGTAGAGCACCGATGACCTACACGGCAGGCAAAGGGTTAAACGCTTTAAGATCCTTAAAGCCGTGGGGCTTTGTTAGTGTCTACAAGTTCTCGTATTCCGGCGGCGGGCTCTTCGTGGCCTGAGCGACGGCCGCTTTGGGCAGATCCTCGCCTTGATTCATCACGGAATTAAGCAAGCGCTGTGAAACGAAAATGATTTTTTTTTGAGACAGTTGGCGCCCCTGACTGGTGCGTTACTGCTATGTTTCCGTTACTGGTCTTTAAAGCACAGGGAATTCTAGTTTGAGGTCGTGTGGCAGCTTATGAGAATTGTCTATGGCCATTTAAAAAAAACTCAGATAATTATGTACGGTACGTTAAAAGACTGCGTTAGCCTACAATACTAAGCAATGCAATCAACAATACAAGGCAATCGTCTTGTTTTTTTTTTTTTTTTTTAAGTGATTTTATGACCTGGTAACTAAGACCTTTAAGTCATGTCTTATTTTAATTTATATTCTTATTTTTATGAAAAATGATAATATGGAGTGAAATGAAATGAAAATGATTAATTTGAGACGTTAATCAACTGGGATGAAATTAAATGAAATGAGATGATATGGAATGAAATATAATCTTAGTGAAATGGTGGTCATTTACTAAGATTTTTTCAGTGGACTTTTTGGAGGATCCCGAGAAGTTGCGTCCAGCGGCTTTGTTTCATTTTCCCACATTTGTGCACTTTCACAGATATTAAACAGTTAATAAACCACCGTTATTACACATTTAAACCTGAAGAAACACTAAATAGACAAAATAAAACAAATCACACAACTTCACTCCTCGCGTTCCCGCCAAAAAGTCCAATCGTCTTGTTGCGATTCCAATATTGCCAGAACTTAAAACGCAATTAGGTGAATAGAGCGTATAACAATAATGTTCGGTTCTGTTAACCGACTTATAAAATGAGGAGACTCCGAATTCTACTATATTTTTTATGTGCGTTTTTTATATAGGTGAACTTATTCTGATAATTATTTTTTTTATTTCAATTTTTATTTCACCAAGATCTAGTAACGAATAGTTTTAGAGTTATCCTTAACAATTCATAATTGACTTCGACTGGAGTTGTTTTTTTTTGTAACGTTCACCCAGGCAAAGGGTGCACGGCTCATACAGCCAAAATTCACTTTCATCACACTTACGATATGCTCGAGGCCATCACTGTTCGGTCTGCTCTGCGAGTAGACGAGACTTTGTTTCGTCGTTTGAACTGCGACCGGACTCTTTAATGCCACGTCTTCGGCTACCTGCAGCGCGTGACTGAGGGCACTAAAATAATAACCACAGATTATACGAACTTTCGTTTCGATAAGGCGTTTTTTTTTATATACGGACAAAATATACTACTGGTGAGAAAATTATTTTTTTACTGGTTTTTTTACTTTTATTACACATTTAAACCCGAAGAAACACTAACTAGACAAAATAAAACAAATCACACAACTTCACTCCTCGCGTTCCCGCCAAAAAGTACTTAGTAATCTGTGTTTTAGAATCATAGACAATACATTTGATATATGAGATTACAATAAATTCAAATGCGGTTTGGTGTTTAGCGGGAAATGTTTTATTTTGTTAGCTTTAGCCCCAAATTAGGATTCCCCTGTGTTATACATATATAAACAATGAACACTGCGACAAATATTAAACAAATGCGTTCATCACACGAATGTTTGCCTGACGTGGGAATCGAACCCACGACCATCGACGTGACATTTATAGATCTCAATTGTTTACCAATATAAGCGTATTAAAATAATTTATCCACTAACATAATTGACGTTACGTATAATTGATTTTTAAAATAACAGATTTTGAAGTCGTCGTGGCCTAAAGGATAAGACGTCCGGTGCATTCGTTGTTGCGATGCACCGGTGTTCGAATCTCGCAGGCGGGTACCAATTTTTCGAATGAAATACGTACTTAACAAATGTTCACGATTGACTTCCACGGTGAAGGAATAACATCGTGTAATAAAAATCAAACCCGCAAAATTATAATTTGCGTAATCACTGGTGGTAGGACCTATTGTGAGTCCGCACGGGTAGGTACCACCGCCCTGCCTATTTCTGCCGTGAAGCAGTAATGCGTTTCGGTTTGAAGGGTGGGGTAGCCGTTGTAACTATACTGAGACCTTAGAACTTATATCTCAAGGTGGGTGGCGCATTTACGTTGTAGATGTCTATGGGCTCCAGTAACCACTTAACACCAGGTGGGCTGTGAGCTCGTCCACCCATCTAAGCAATAAAAAAAAAAAAAAAGATTAATAATAATAATAATAATAATGTTTTTATTGCAAGTAACCATGACTCATATAAATTGTTAATAAGAGTTAGACCTATGTTAGTAGTTATATTTACATCACAATGAATTACTGTCGTAACATCCCATGGGAGATGGCACCACAGCGACCCATGTGTATACACAGTCCAGCCTGCTTGCGATCATGCTCAGGATACTGTTGGAGCTGGCCCTCACTCTGCTGACCAGAGATGCACACTCTTACGCATGGTAGCGTAAAAACAATCTATGTGCGCGTCTGCAAACATCCCTGATGCGCTACAAAAGCGGGGCAGCACCACCAGCACCCTAAACGCGTTATTATATATAAGCGTCCTTGTTAAAAAACGCACTTACGTGTCTTTATCGGGGAACACTTTACTGACGAAGCCTATTTCACTCGCTTCCCTGGCGTCGAACTTTCGGCCGGTGTAGCAAAGTTCTCGCGCTATCGACGTGTTGCCAATTATCTGCATGAAAATGTTACCACTCTTAAAAATGTTTCCATCATATATATTGTTACGCGCTGGGGTTCGGGATAAATAAAAAAATCTATCGAATTGCAAGTTAACACTGTATTAGCACTTAGAACACTTAAAACACTTTAAAATTCTCAATTCGCTTCTTCCGCTTCGCTTCAGGTGATCCGTTCGCTGTTTCGCTTCGAATAGTTCCGATAACTGACTGACTGCGTGCCATCTCTGCAATGCTTTTATAGTCGAGAAAAATCCCTAGAAACGTCGAGAATATTCCACAAAAGTTCAGTATTGTGTTTCCGCTATCCGAATCGCGACCCACTGAGAAAATCCGGCGAGAAACTCAGTGGGTTGTGTCTGAGAGTTAATTTACTCGTCGAGCCCTTTGTCGTAAGCGATGGGTTCGACGAGAACGATGACCGGACTGGTATTGGCATTGGCCGTTTAGTGTAGACAAAGCTCACTGGTGGTAGGACGTCTTGTGAGTCCGCACGGGTAGGTACCACCGCCCCGCCTATTTCTGCCGTGAAGCAGTAATGCGTTTCCGTTTGAAGGGTGGGGCAGCCGTTGTAACTATACTGAGACCTTAGAACGCATATCTCAAGGTGACGCCATTTACGTTATAGATGTCTATGGGCTCCAGTAATCACTTAACACCAGGTGGGCAGTGCGATCGTCCATCCACCTAAGAAATAAAAAAGTTCGGTTCATCTATTTAATATCTTTAAATCATAATGAAGCTATTTATCATAGCTACCTTTGGCAGCCTCTGTAGGGTTCCAACGTCAGCCGCCAAGCCAACATCCACTTCCTTGACTTGAAACCACGCGTCCTGGGAGCAATATCTGTAAATTGAATTATCTATATATATACCTAGTCTTGCCATAAATACTGAGACAAAGGAAAAAAAAATCTATTGCAAATAACATTTATTACTTTTACAGTCTGGCCATAAATACTGTTACAATTAATAATAAACAAAATATTACATTTGAATTTGGAATCTCATTTTTATATGATTGCTCATTGAGTTCTCATTTTGGCGCCAATACATTGTACAATATTTTGCGATATTAAAATGGAGTGGGGTGATAAAGAGAACCGAATCGCTGTGATTGCATTACACAAAGTAGGTATGGAGCCAAATGCAATTTTTAAAACTCTTCATACGCTTGGTATTAGTAAACTGTTTGTGTACCGGGCTATTAATAGGTGCAATGAGACCTCCTCTGCTTGTGACAGAAAAAGATCTGGCCGTTCACTTAGTGTTCATACGAAAAAGGTGGTCAAAGCAGTAAGGGAAAGAATTCGAAGAAATCCTGTCCGAAAGCAAAAGATTTTATGTCGGGAGATGAAGATAGCACCTAGAACCATGTCGCGTATTTTAAAAGATGACTTAGGACTTGCAGCCTATAAGAGACGTACTGGTTACTTCTTAACTGATAATTTAAAAGAGAATAGGGTGGTAAAATCGAAACAACTACTGAAGCGGTACGCAAAGGGAGGTCATAGAAAAATTTTGTTTACGGATGAGAAAATTTTTACAATTGAGCAACATTTTAACAAACAAAATGACCGTATTTATGCTCAAAGCTCTAAGGAAGCTTCCCGATTAGTCGACAGAATGCAACGTGGGCACTATCCGACTTCAGTGATGGTTTCGTGGGGTATTAGCTATGAAGGAGTGACTGAGCCATACTTTTGTGAAAAAGGTATCAAAACATCGGCACAAGTGTATCAAGATACCATTCTTGAGAGGATAGTGAAGCCCCTTAACAACACCATGTTCAATAATCAAGAATGGTCCTTCCAGCAAGACTCGGCGCCAGGTCCTAAAGGTCGGTCTACGTAGTCTTGGTTGGAAACGAACGTTTCGGACTTCATCAGAGCTGAAGACTGACCGTCGTCTAGTCCCGATCTTAATCCGCTGGATTATGATTTATGGTCAGTTTTAGAGAGTACGGCTTGCTCTAAACGCCATCATAATTTGGAGTCCCTAAAACAATCCGTACGATTGGCAGTGAAAATTTTTCCCATGAAAAGAGTGAGTGCTTCTATTGGCCTCAACGTTTAAAGGACTGTATTGCAGCCAATGGAGACCACTTCGAATAAGCTTTTTATACTTTAAATTGTTTTATATTTATAAGGTAAGGTATAAGGTCGTATGCTGTTTTATGACTTCTATTGATTAAGTGGTTCCATGTATAAAGGCTTCCGTGTGTGTGACACGACTACGTGGTAGGCAGCGACTCTGCTCCTAGAATTGCTGATGTCCATGGGCGACGGTAACCACTCCCCATCAGGTAGGCCGTATGCTAAACAAGAAGAAGAAGAAGATAACCTATTACGTTACCCTCGCCCGGTTACGCTGAAATGGCATCTCAAGACCATCAGCTTAGGTAGGCAAAACACAATAACAAAAATTACGTTATTATTATTTCTATTACCAGCTTTTTTGTTTCCTACCTATGCTGATAGCCTTGACAGGCTATTTCAGCGTAACCTTAACTAGTAGGTGAGCTCACGGGACTCAAACCTGACGACGTTGCTAACACGAACCCTAGCAAGAGTAGTGCTTCGCAGAATCTACCACCGGATCGGAAACGCGACCCACTGAGAAGATCCGGCGAGAAACTCAGTGGGCTGTGTCTGGGAGTTAATTTACTCGTCGAGCCCTTCGTCGCAAGCGACGGGTTCGACGAGATCGGTGACCGGTGCTTGAGGTACCTAAAAGCACCGTTAGTGGATCGGGGGAATATTACCAGTAGTGACGTCGGTGGATTGAGAAATGAAAATGCTATAAGCAGATAGGAAAATGTCTGCCCACTCCAAGTACCTGATGTCGCAGGCGGTGACCAGGTCTACTCCGGCGCCGATACAGGCGTTGTGCACGACGGTCAACACTGGTTTGACGCAATCCTCCAAAGCCGTGATTCCGTCCTGATATTGATCCATTTAAAAAAAAAATTTTTTTACTTGCTTAGCCGGGTGGACGAGCTCACAGCCCCCCTGGTATTAAGTGGTTACTGGAGCCCATAGACATCTACGACGTAAATGCGCCACCCACCTTGAGATATAAGTTCTAAGACCTCAGTATAGTTACAACGGCTGCCCCACCCTTCAAACCGAAACGCATTACTGCTTCACGACAGAAATAGGCGGGGCGGTGGTACCTACCCGCGCGGTCTCCAAGAGGTCCTACTACCAGTTTCTATGATGTTCTATGTGCTCGTATTTAAGGGTCACATTTGAGGGGGAAAGCAATACTGCAAGATCGTAAAAATGACTTTTTAATTGCCACCTGGTGCTAAGTGGTCACTGGACACTGGACACACTAAAAATAGACAGGATACTCATCTGTGAGGGCTGACAAGATGATGAAGATCTGTTTTGTTTTTTTTTTGTCGTTGTAGACAGACGAACATACGGTAAGAGGTGATAAGTAATCAGCTTTGCTCACGGAGCAATCGCACGGGCGCAACCAAACCGCTGCTAATCCCAAAATAACAAACAGTACTGAATGGCAATACGAACTTGTGCGTATTTAATGAAGTTGTAATGGTATCTGGCCTTCCTGGCCACGTCTGGAAGGTCCTCAGCCTCCGCCGCCATTTCCACGAGGCTGTTTATTTCTATACCTGTAAATATATGGTAACAGTCGATATTGAAGTCGCCTTGGCCTAAAGGATAAGACGACCGGTGCATTTGTATGTAGCGACGCACCGGTGTTCGAATCCCGCAGGCGGGTACCAATTTTTCTAGTGAAATACGTACTTAACAAATGTTCACGATTGACTTCCACGGTCAAGGAATAACATCGTGTAATAAAAATGAAAACCGCAAAATTATAATTTGCGTAATTACTGGTGGACGTCTTGTGAGTTTGCACGGGTAGGCACCACCACCCTGCCTATTTCTGAAGTGAAGCAGTAATGCGTTTCGGTTTGAAGGGTGGGGCAGCCGTTGTAACTATACTGAGATATATAGAACATATCTCAAGGTGGGTGGCGGCATTTACATTGTAGGTATCTATGGTCTCCAGTAACTAATTAACACCAGGTGAGCTGTGAACTCGTCCAGCCATTTAAGCGATAAAAATAAAATAAATGTTAAATGTTAAGTTGTTTGTCTGAGTTTTATATTTTCTATCCATATCATATTATGACGTGTCATTCAGTCCTTTAAAATAATAAAGCAATTAAAAATTATTATAAGGTTATAATTATCAAGGGAAACTATTGTACAGATGATTTTCTTTTTAATTTATACTATGTTTTATAATATATATGAATTATTTACCGCCAGTAAAATGCTTTCCTTGTCCGGACAAGACAACCACTCTGCATTCCGAATTATTGCTCAATGAAGAGAAGCATTCATTTAATTCCCTGCAAATATACTATTAAAATTATTATATAATATAATGTTTGCAGTAGGTAGCGGCTTGTGCCTTTGGCATTGCTGAGGACTAAGAGGCAAAATAACTAACTCTCCAACATCAGGTAGGCAGTATGCTCATCTACATTTTTTTTTATTGCTTTGATGGCTGGACGAGCTCACAGCCCACCTGGTGTTAAGTGGTTACTGGAGCACATAGACATCTACATCGTAAATGCGCCACTCACCTTGAGATATAAGTTCTAAGGTCTCAGTGCAGTTACTAAGGCAGTATAGCTACAAAGGCAATAAAAAAATGTATATAATAATATTGAAGTAGCTTGGAAACTATCTACAAAATTGCTACTGCCAACCACTCTCCGACTCTCTATGCTAGTCCTGTATTACTGGTGGTAGGGCGTCTTGTGAACCTGTACGGGTAGATACTACTAATCTGCCTACATCTGACGTGAAATAGTATTGCGTTTCGGTTCGCAAGATGGGCAGCCAATGTACCGTAAAACTGAGACTTAAAACTCATATCCCGACATGTCCTTTTTCAAAAGAGGCTTGTGGAGAGTCTTAAACGGTAGGCAGCGCCTTGGCTATGCCCCTGGCATTGCTGACGTGCAAAAGCGACTGTAACCACTAACCATCAGGTGGGCCCTATGCACTTCTGCCTACATTGGCAATAAAAAAATTATGTCCCAAAGTAGGTAGTAATAGTAGCATTTTGGTTATTTTTGTTTATGGGTTCCAGTATCCACTTAACACTGATTAGGCTGTGAGTTGATTCACCCATAGAGGCAATAACAAAAACATTCATTAATAATGCTTTACCAAAAATTCTGTTTTAATTACTTCATATTTACCTCCACATGGCTTTATTAAAAGTGTTCAATTTCTTTGGCCTGTTTAATTCGACATGGAATACATGTTTTTTGGGCACAGTTATGGCTAATGTCTCGAACTGCGGAACGCCTGTGCTCGTCGAGAAATGTCTCAGTACTGCAACTGAAAGCAATAAAATCGAAACATTGAAATTTATGTCTATTGCATAAAACTATTCGTTTCTGATATAATTTTTTAATGTATAACATTTTTTGAGATTTAAATTTGCTAAAGTACTTTTTATTTGCCAACAATTTGACACAAACCTTCAATATTAGCTTTGCAAGTTATTTAACTGTTGAGACAAGGAATATTATAAAAATGTATGAGAGTATAAAATTTAAAAAAAATATATTTAGATTCACAAATTTTTCTATCAGCTTCCCTGTTTAGTATTTTAGCATAATATAATATGTCTTTCTTGAAACACAGTCTTAAGATAGTATTTTGTAGAAAGCCACATCATAATTGTGCTTCATCCATTGCTAGTGTCGTCAGACACCCCTCAATACTTTGTCACATGGTTTTCATCAGCCATTACAAAGAAGCAACAAAGGGTGTACTGCACTATTGGTGATTGTCAGAAATTTCCTATAATACAGATTGAATGGAAATTGCAGTATAGTGTTGTCCACGAAATACAGAAAAAATATTTTAAAGGGATCTTTCAAAAAAGAACCAAATTTCTGCAACGGACAGGAATTAAGTAATTTTGATTTAATCTCATATTTTATCAATCATATTTTATTTTAAATGTAGCCGGAAATGTAAATATTCGTTGAAAATAATAAATTGTAGATTTGTTTTGGCATTTTAATTTTACATTATAAGTGATACAGATCAAAACGGGCCAATGGTTTATTACAGATATGGAACCGATTAGAATTAGTTGTAGATTTAATTCCAACACTTTAGACATGTAAGTTATGAAAGTTAATTTATGTTGTTGTTCGGAATATAGTCTGTTTTTTTTATTAGTTTTGTTTTGTGTCCTGTTTTATTTTAAATATATTACCTCTTCTTATAGAACTCGATGTCAGAAAAGCAATTGTTTTCATGAAACTTGTCATTTTGATTGAGTTACCTTAAAACTTCAATATAAAACAATTGCAATTTACAATTTTCTGGGCAAAGTCCGAAATACAGCTGATTAAAAAGTTCGAAAAAAAAAACCTATAGCACTAACATATATTAAGTGTATAATCTATGGCACTAACTGTTTTCTGTCATGTTCTTTTTTAAAGGATTTTATGACCTGGTAGCTAAGACCTTTAAGTCATGTCTTATTTTAATTTATATTCATATTTTTATGAAAAATGATATTATGGAGTGAAATGAAATGAAGATGATTAATTTGAGACATTAATCGACTGGGATGAAAAGAGATATGAAATGAGATGAGATGATATGGGATGAAATATAATCTCAGTAAAATGGTGGCCATTTACTAAAATTTTTTCAGTAGACTTTTTGGAGGATCCCGAAAAGTTACGTCCAGCGGCTTTGTTTTATTTTCCCACATTTGTGCATTTTTACAGATATCAAACAGTTAATAAACCACTATTATTACACATTTAAACCTGAAGAAACACTAAGTAGACAAAAAAAAACAAATCACACAACTTCACTCCTCGCGTTCCCGCCAAAAAGTCCTCTGTCATGTTCGTTTTGACGTATTTGACAGCCAGATTATTTTAAATGAATTTTTTTAAGGATTGATACACGTACGCAAACTATGTAAATGTTAAAATTTTAACTAGTGAATTTTCACAATGCTATTACGTATACACACACAAATAAAAGTTCACGACAGAAATACCTAAAACCCATTACGAGATATTTTGCACACGACTGAAGTTTTGTTGACGGTAATAAAATATTTTTATGTTTTTGGCTTTGTTGAATAGTTCTCAAGCCCATGTATATGGATATTTTTATCAACAGAACCCTACTTGCTTAAGCCCTTAAAAATTACGAAGAAGGTTCATCGTGAAAAGTTTTAATGCGTTGTTGTGTTTAATGCTAGATGGCAAAAAGCGCCATCTAGGAGGAGCATTGCATAGACTGTAACTGTACTGGCCAATAGATGGTGTTGCTTATAGACTTGCAACTGAAACTTCAGCAAAATCCATATCGAGGGGTGAAAGGCTATTTGGTTTAAGCGACATTTTTGCAACTTTACACGAGAGCCATTTAAAGTTTAAAATTTTGGAAAAAATATCATAACAAAAAAACTTCTTCAGCAATTTGAATGGAGTAAACTTAATTGAAATTCAATTAAAAACATCAAGTTGTTGATGCTAATACCGAATAAAACGAACCTTTAATTACAAAGATAAACGTCGCTTAATACAAATTGCCTTAAGCCCTTATTTTTCAGAGTATGGAATAAAGATTTAAGTGACTTCATAATCACAATTGGCTACAGGGAAAAAAAAATAAGCGACGCTGCAATATATTTTCAGAGTAAGCCAAAAAGCATGAAGTGACTTAGCCCAAAATTAATAGTAGCAAGCTATTTATCTCAACTACCAATTTAGATTAAAATGACTGACAGGCGAATTTACTTATGTGACATATAATATTGAAAATTTACCGTTTGATGTTACATTTTTTTACGTCTAATACTATCAGTGGCTGTTAAAACAACCTAAATATATCGCAATCACTGAAAATCTCAGGTGCTTATATTGAATAAATAAAGAAATACACAAAACACAACAACAGTTAAAGTATTTATTTAGAAAAATAATTAAGTAGATCAGTCTCAATGTGGGAACATCAATTATATTTATTTATTTTTTAGTCTTAATCAACAACATCAGTTAAACTATTAATATTTTGTATAATAATCAAGTAAAATCAGTCTGACTGTAGGAAAATCAACTATAATTATAATAATATAATAAATAATTATAGTTGATTTTCCTACATTCAGACTGATTTTACTTGATTAATATACAACATATTAATTAGCAACATCAGTTAAAGTATTCATATTTGGTATAATAATCAAGTAAAATCAATCTGAGTGTAGGAAAATCAACTATAATTAATTCATTATACATGATTTTCCTACATTCAGACTGATTTTACTTGATTATTATCACATCATTTAAAGTATTAATACGTATTAGTATTTTGTACATTATAAAGTATTATTACTTTTACTGATGTGATATTAATCAAGTAAATTCAGTCTGAATGTAGGAAAATCAACTATAATTAGGTATTATTTATTCAGTATTACTTGAGATCGGCTGTCATAAAACTTACTAAGAGTACAATTAATCACAACCAATATTGTTTAATTATAACTTAAACTAATAAAAACAAAATAAAAAATATCAAATCAATAAACAAAACTTGTAGTAATTATAAAATACAGCAAATGCTTGATAATAATCATAATGCAATAAGAAAGAACGTATTTAATAATCATTTTCTTCGACTGTATCTTCTACATCAGTATCCAGTAGAACATCTTTGGAATTGCAGTGTTGTAGATTCATGTATTCTTTATGAAATATCTTGGGTATAACCCCAGTGTCACACAATTTCTTTAGGTCCATGTATTTGGCTTTGGTAATCGGCAAACTTGAATTATATCTACGATTGATAGCTCTAGGTTTCGCAATAATTTGTATAATCTGTTCGGATGCATTATCTTTCATTGAAAATTTTACTGAATTATATCTACGATTGATAGCTCTAGGTTTCGCAATAATTTGTATAATCTGTTCGGATGCATTATCTTTCATTGAAAATTTTACTTTCATTTGATTAGGATGAGATTTTTTAAATCTTGCTGTACGGATTTTACTAATTTTACCTACAAGGTTACCCTTAAAATATTTTTCAGACATATCATCAAAATTTAAGAAATCCTCGTGTGTCAGATTTTCAACATTATAAGGTGCTGGCTCTTTTCTTGCTAGCTGGCTTATTGTAGCCCATTGCGAAGGGGCCCATACAGTAATTTCTTACGGATTGTTCGATTGTAGAGTGTATGCTGTCTACCGACATTTCCGTGTGGCCAGGGAGAAGGTAATTCATTTGAATTGCTTGTAAATTGTTCGATTGCAACATTGGCGACTGCGCGTCACGTCACTCCTCGATGCACTCTGGAGTTCGACTCATAGATTATACACTTAATATATTAGAGTTCGACTGAAGCGCCTGCGCGCGGCAGTCCGGTTGAAAGATCACGATTTTTAACTCCCGGGAGATGAAATAAATATGGTATCATGCAACATGAATGAAATGTATCATATTAAAATTTAATGATTGAAAGACCGACCCGTATTTTTATTTATACCGAAAAAATGTTTCATATTGCATTACTTCATTTTATTGTCTGTATTAAGCGACATGCATTTAATAAAATAATAGGACCAAAATGTTTTAACGGCTAAGCAAAATATCTGAAACAAAAGAACTATTTGATTTAAGTAGCACCCTGCATGGAAAATAGATGCAGCTGAAAGAGCTTAAGCGACACTCCATGTCGTATTTGGGTGACGGACAAATGGTTTAAGAGACATCACACCATGTAATTGGTAGAAGTCAAAATGATTTAAGTTACTGCTTAATAAAAAATTGAAACAGGAAACATGCTTTAACTCTTATTGGATTATTTTTCTGAGAAAAGGTAACTGGTTTATGTCTCGTCTCTTAATATCATTGTATGGGTTAAGTACATTACTAAAAAAAATATTCAAAATCAACGTTGGATAATACACTGCCACTTTGGAAACAACCCAAAAATAGTATTGTTTCAAACGCCAAAAAAGTGCTCTGATTTTAATAAATCCGGCATCATTCGACGGAGAAAAATTCGCTGATTCCGTATATGTATATAACTCAATATCACCCTAGATGTCGCTTAAACCAAATAGCCTTTCACCCCTCGATATTGTATTAGAAATGTGAAAGTGAGTTTGTTTGTTTGTTTATTATTCTTTCACGTGGAAATTAAGCAGTTTGATCACTCACGTCCTTACGGATCTATCAGATCCAATAACCTTTGCGTTAGACGCTTTTAGCTCTAACACCAGGAGCAGGTTAGGGACCCCGGTAACCGTACTCGTCGTACTCGACAAAGAGTTCGAAGTGCAACCTATCCCATGCATCGCGGATGCTGCACGGAATATCCGGTGCAGTCTAAGCGGGTTTCAGTAATCTAATAGGTCCGACGATCATGGCGGGACGTTATCCGCATACTGCGTCGATTAAGTCTTTATTTATTTAGTCTACTTACGAATTAACAGTATAAACCAAAACATTTGTAAGGTATTAATAATTAGCTTAAGTAATTCCTAACAACAACAATAAATCGCTACAAACCATCATGGAATATATCCATTTCCGGAGCATAGGCTAGCAAGCCATTGAGTAGCGAGACAGCACGATGCGTCGGAGAGTTAGCGGTGTGCTGCGTACGCGCGTGCGTAGTACTAAGAAGCTGCCGCTGGCGACGCACCCCTCCACACATACATCCGCGCATGTAGCCAGCAGGCACATATAGCGACACTGATTCCAGTGCAGTGGAGTTATCAATTTTTTTATGCAATAGCTGATAATAATGCAACATAAGAGTCATCACGGAAGATGACTCTTATGGTGCATTCTTCTTGATTCATCTTCTTGATTCATTTGGAGCTCGAAAGCGGGTAACACGTGGATTTAATCGGTTCAACTCCAATATGCTCTGCTTACTGCCTCCTTTTTACCCTTCCTATTCGCTGGTAGTCTGAGAAGCTATTCCAGACGCATCCGGACAGGCGAGTTCACGGGTTCAACCTTGAATTGGCTAACACTAGCTCTAGCAAGGGGAGTGCTTCGCAGAATCCACCACCGAATCGGAATCGCGCACCAATGAGAAAATCGCTTGGTTTTGTCGAAGAGTTCAACGAGGACGGTGACCGGTGCTTGGAGAGTCTAAAAGCACTGACAGTGGATTCGGGAGATCCGGCAAAACATTTTTCGGGCGACATCGGCTTTGTGTGGCCACGTCGTCTGGACATATCATCGGATATGGTCCATTCCCAACGCTTATATGCGAAGCACAAAAGTGACCCAAAAACTACCATACTTTAACAAAATATATTAAATAATATGTAGCAGGTAGCAAGATCTTTAGTTAACCAAACAAAAAATAAACAAAAACAATAAAAATTGGGCATTTCTTTTTTGAATACTAATTAGTAATTTGGCCACGTTTTTACGAAACGTCGCGCTAAATACGAATTTTAATTGTGTACTCAATGAGTCATTGTTTGATTACAGTGTTGCTAGAGCAGCGATGGAAGCGATTTTTTACGGAAGTCATATTTGAAACTATTCTCCATCAAAGTATTTATGTTGAACCTGCTGTTAAGTGGTTACCGGAGCCCGTAGACATCAACAACGCAAATGCCCCCCACCTCGAAACATGAGCATAGATAATACACATAAATTAGTTATAGAAAATCAATTCAAGCGCTCAACAACAACGTTTACGGGCGTCGGCCACTAGATGGCTTCGCTTCGATTAGTTTCTAATTGCTCCTGTAGATGGCGGTAACAAATTACCTACCCTATATTTTATTTTTAATGAAAGAGTTTGTAAATTTTCAGAAACCACTAATTTTATCAATTTGTTTATAATAAATAAAGACTTGTATTATTATAATTTTTTTTCTGTATTTAGTTACACAATAATTAAATGCCTTAACTTTAACAATATACATAAGTTTAGGGGCATCCGCTATAAGATGTCGATAGTTTCCATACAAAAAAAACTTTTGTCTTAAAGTATCCTAATTTCAAGGCCCTGTCGAGCGTTTTATCCGCGATTTTTATCCGTTTAGACCGCGATGACATCTGTATGAAATAGACAAGTATCTATCAAATACACTTAATTCGATGTTCGTTGGTAATGAATAAAACACACCATAATTTCTGGTCACCCAAATTCTTAACTTCTGGTCACTCGATTCCCGATTTGAGACATGAATAGAAGCCGCAAACTTTCTCAGTCTGAATAAAACATGGCTAGCGAATTGGGCACCCTAAATATGGTTTAGCTTCGTCTAGACTGCCGCATTAACATATAGCAGTGTTAAAGCTTAACTAAAAATTGTAGGTAGACTATAATTTGAATGATATTCATTTTCAGGTAATTTTTTTTTTCAGTACGTATACAAATCAGGTTGGGTTGCCATTTTCAATTTATTACTGCTTTTTTGGAAAGCGGAGCGGAATGATAAGGATGTAGTTATTTTGGAATGGTAGGTACTCAATTGGCATGAAATAAAGTCGCAAGTAGAATGGTGGCAATTTACTGAGACCTCGGTGGGAATTTTGGAAAAGCCCGAGAAGCCACCCGAGAGCGGTTTTTTACCACATTTACCCACACTTGTCCACAAATCAAGATGCTAAGCGGTTATTATGCCAGCATTATTTAAACTGTAGAAGCATTTAAATTAACAAAATAAATACATAAATTAACACAAATTATCTTTTCGTTTTCCCGCCAAAAAGCCTATAAATTTTGGAGTCTCAGTTTGACAGTTCGTTTTTTTTTAAAGTAGTTTATACAATTTATTGATATTTCCTGATTACTAGGAATTTTGAATTTACTAGGATTTTAACTCTGGGCATCTATTGATTGAAGTTTGGTGATTTTCTTTTATCAACCCAAAGAACACTAATGGTTAGAATCAGATAATGTATTTATTTCATTTATTTCCCGGTTTAAAGATCTCGAAAGCCTAGGTTTAAGTTAGAAATGTTTCCATTTCGTTAACTGCCTTTAACAGTTGATAAATAATTAATTATATTAATATATTGATGTTGAACATGTCTATTACAAGTGTTTTGTTGTTATAGTTCCGGTTTAAGCAAGCGAAATGACATTGATTAGCGAACATATTCTTCGTTGTATTCGACAATTTCCACGTTCAGAGAAAAAAATCTCAGAGATTGTATTGTTTGCGATATGTCATAGTCATTTGAACTGAATCATCATACCTCGTCTAGTTAACCTACTTTACATTTTATATACTACTAGCGACCCGCCCTCGCTTCGCTTCGGTAATTTATTATTGATTTCTCCACTATTTAATGGATGTTATTATACATATAAATCTTCCTCTTGAATCGCTCTATCTATTAAAAAAAATCGCATCAAAATCCGTTGCTTAGTTTTAAATATTTCAGCGTACATACGGATATAGGGGCAGAGAAAGCGACTTTGTTTTATACTATGTAGTGATTATAAAAACAACAACAGCTCAATCCTATAAAATTTCGCTATCAACCGAAATTCCTTTTTGCTGAAGATGCGATGTGATTTTAGAAAATTTTATATTAGGTTCCATATTTCCGTGGTTAATTACAAGTATATATTATTGTTAAGATCATCAGCGATTAGTTGTTGGATTGTTTTTTTTTTTAAAACATCTTCGGCTTCATTTAATTATCTATGGCAGTCGTCTAAAAATCTTCCCGCCAATTTATGAGTTTATGACTTAACGTGACAGTAGCGAATGAATGACGTAACGCACGTTGACGGAAATAACAGTAGAAAAAAATATTTACACCATGACTAGTATTATATACTCGTATGTATTTTATGAATCATATTATTAAGCATATTTAATTTTATTGTACAGTTAAGGTCGTAAATGAATTTACAAAATGAAAACTGATTCGCTATTCGTAGTACAATATTATCTGGCTATATGTTATTTTTCAGTAAATTTTTAATGAATAACAACTATTATTAATTTACTTTAACACACTTATCTAATGATTTGACGCGCTGTGTCAGTCTTTTTAATGTCAACGGTTATGTCGCGTGAATTGTTTTATTTTGCTAAATTATTAATGTTAACATGAAATAATAATGACTCATTAACGTATATTTAATAACAAGAAAAAAAAAATTTTTTTACGAATATAACAATAATTTTTAAATAGCCTAGACGACCACGACTGTACTTTAGCGTGTAAACAGATCAATATAAATGCAAAATAAGTCACGTAATATTTTAACGGAGCGTAAAATATAAAGTTGCTAATAATATGATACACGATTAGTATGTAAGGCCACGGATACCGGTGCCTAAATAAAAATGAAGAAAGTCGTAACTCGTAAAGCCATTTTCAAATTATCAATCTTCAAAATGGCAGCTTAGCTACGTGTTATTGCTGCGACGCCAACAAAGTTTCGTCAATTACATTTCGTTAACCACTTTTTCATATCAAAATCATTTGCCTACGTTTACCGCTAGGGGCGCTGTTCTAACTCCATACAGACTTGAGTTAACTTTTACGCTATCGAGAACGTTAAAAAACTCGCACTAAGCACAGAGTCAGCTGGCGTTTACTAATTTTAGGAAGTATTGTGAGGCCGCGATAGAAAGTATCATAGTTCCAAGTGAAATGTGTGAAATGGAGAGCGGGACACTCGTTATAAAATATGCACGATCTACAATAACTAACATTAAGATCTGACATGACTTGTTGAGTTGAACTAAATTATAACTAGTAGTTCTGTTTTTCCAACTGGAAAGACAAAGTTATCATACCATACAGCCTAATAATATATATATATATATATTTTTATGAAAAATTATAATATGGAGTGAAGTTGATTAGTGAGGAACATTAATCAACTGGCATGAAATGAGATGATATGGGATGAAATATAATCTTAGTATCATGGCGATTATTTACTGATACTTTTTCACTGGACTTTTTGGAGGATCCCGAGAAGCTCTTTTACAGATACTAAACAGTTATTTCACACAACTTCGCTCCTCGTGTTCCCGTCAAAAAGTCACAAAATCTTAATAATAATAGTTTCATTTTTCGAACAGGAGACGTGACGAAGAGGTTTCACAATGTACATCCTAATCTTTTATCAATTTCTTTAGTCATAGTTCCGTAAGCGCGAATTAATTTTTAATTAAAAAAAAAAACTGACATTTGACTTCAAAGTTGCCGCCACTCGAGACTCGATAAGTTAATACGTAAGCACCTAATAATAAAAGTGGAGTCAACATATCTATTGCGCTAATTGAACGAGTCCTCGGGAACAAAACAACGTGTCAATGTTAATTATATGATCGTTGTGGACGTTATTATTACGTGTACTTTATGCAATTGCTAATTGTCGGACCTCGTGGTTGAGCGACATTAAGCGCGCGAATTGAGTAGAATATTATGTTTTTGACACTTTTTGTTTGTATCTATACCTACTAATATTATAAAGCTGAAGAGTTTGTTTGTTTGAACGCGATAATCTCAGGACCTACTGGTTCGATTTGAAGAATTCTTTCAGTGTTAGATAGCCCATTTATTGAGGAAGGCTATAGGCTATAGAACATCACGTTAAGACTAATACAAGCGGAGCACCAATAAAGAATGTTTCAAAATCGGAGAGTTTTTCCCTTTTGAGAGCTTCCACTATGTGCGCTGCGGGAACGGTTAAAGTTTCGCTAAAATAATGTACGAGAGAATTGTTCCCCTTTAAAAGATCTAAAAAAAGTTCGCGACAGCATTTGTCTATATGTTAAGGTTGGCTCTCTGTAACGTTTTTTATGCTAACCAAATTTCTAAAATAAAGCATTATTTGTGAAGGTGTTTTTATAAAGATGACATTCTACATAAATGAAGCGGCGGGTAAAATTTAGCGTTATGACAAACTAACTATTCCACGCGGACGAAGTCGCGGGCAAAAGCTAGTTTCTTATAAAGTCAAACCCTCTTCGGTTTGCTGGCCGATCTTGGATTCGACTTTGATCCAACTGCCATTAAGCTACACAGGATAATCCGATAAGTCTAACTAAAGATTTCCTGAAAGTTTCATCCAAATCGGTCTGGCGATTTCGGACATACGGAACATACACATCTGCTTTTCTCTTCTCCATCGTTCCCTCTCTGTTGAGGATCGCAACCACATGTGACTCTCCTCGGTCATGGGTGGCATGGACCGCATGGTAGAGACTACCACCAACCGCTTCCTTAACCAGATCTGACCATCTGACTGGTGTTCTGCCTACGGCGCCCTTGCCTTCTATGCGACCCAAAATTACGAGCTTCCCTAATTCATGTCTGCGACACATGACGTGTCCGAAGAAGCTGATAACACGCTATTGGTAGGCTTTCTATTTACCCATTTATAAACACAACCCACTGAGGTTCTTACCGGATCTTCTCAGTGGGTAGCGATTCCGATCCGTTAGTAGTATCTTAGGCTGAGCCCCGTGAGCTCCTACCAAGCCGCGTGTAGTTAGAACAGACCCTAAGGCTACCAACGATTAGGTAGGGAAAATAATTGCCTAACAACTGCCCCCACTCTTCAAATCAGAAGGTACGAGGGCTTGGCAGCAGAAATAGCCTTCGATTTTGACTACGACCAATTATAAGGCATATAGATTTGGAAGTACTTGTGCGCCACCTGTAGTATATCGTTGATAGTCTGATGTTAATCTTCCCAGCAGCCTAGACAACAACAAAACAAACAAAAAAGCATTTTTAACACGCTTTTATTAGTTCGGTATTTTTGTATGTAGTGGAATCTTTGAACGTCATTTTCACCAGCTCCAAGACGCCCCGTTACTGGTGGTAGGATGTCTTCTGAGTCCGCACTGGTAGGTACCACCACACTGCCTATTTCAGCCGTGAATCAATAATGCGTTTGGGTTTGAAAGGTGGCGCAACCGTTGTACTGTTAGAAGTGAGACCCTTACAACTCATGTCTCGATGTGGGTAGCAGCATTTTCGTTGTAGATGTCTATGGGCTCCGGTAACCACGTAACACAAGGCGGGCCGTGAGCTTGTCCACCCACCTAAGCAATAAAAAACAAGAAAATAATCTAATGACGATACAATAACCATAATAACTTCATTCTAACATCCTAACTAGTATCGATAGGGTAAAAAAAGAAATTGTGAGTTCGCTATGCTATTTAAGCGTGCTTTTTTTGTTAACTACATAAATTAATATTTGTACCGAATTAAATAACGTAGCTCATCGATGACACAGACTATTAGGTATGTTATAGTGTAACAGGTTATAAATGTTTATTTACGAGAATTTTCAATGACTCGTGGTGCATATAAATGCAGTCTTGCTTCATTTTCTTGTATAAAACAACCCGAGACTCGGTTTTGTGGTTTTCTTTGTTTTCGACGTGACGCGATTTCTTAATATATTAATAAAGCAATTATTTTTCATGCAATTGTTGGAGTTTATTGGAGTTTACTCCTTTAGAATCGATTTACATATATAGGCCCGGGGTATGAAAATTATGGGGACCAAAATCGTACTAGCATGTCACACGAAATGCGTTATGCGCCTGATTGGCTCCTGATTGCGTGATGCGTGCGCGCGCCAATCAAAATCGTACTAGCATGTCACACGAAATGCGTTATGCGCCTGATTGGCTCCTGATTGCGTGATGCGTGCGCGCGCCAATCAAAATCGTACTAGCATGTCACACGAAATGCGTTATGCGCCTGATTGGCTCCTGATTGCGTGATGCGTGCGCGCGCCAATCAAAATCGTACTAGCATGTCACACGAAATGCGTTATGCGCCTGATTGGCTCCTGATTGCGTGATGCGTGCGCGCGCCAATCAGGAGCCAACGCGCGGCCGCGTTATCGCAGGTGACGCCGGGCTGCTGCGCCGGCAGTCCGCCACAAAGCCTCGTACTGATCGCGCGTTTCTCTCATTATTGTATTTTCATATATTTGTTAGTCGTTTGTTTTGTGTCTCGTTAATTTGTTAATAATCTGTAGTGTATCGTGTTGTCGTAATATAGAACTATTTCTCGTATTGTTTCGTTTAATTTTTTATATCCAGTAAACTCCAGTCGTGCGTCGGAGCGGACACACACACTTTTTTTTTTAATACATATTTACGGATAACTTTAAGCTCTTAGCTGTGTTGAACGCTTTTCCAGCAGACATCAATGGTGACGGTTTGTAGGGTGTATCTTTAAGCTACGAAAAACACTTATGACGCGACGTGTCGTGAACTTTAGTGGTGGTAGGTCTTATGTGACCGCCCGGCTTCTTTTCGCCGTGAAGCAGTATCGGTTTGAAGGGCGGGCTAGCTGTTGCCCCAGGTGAAGGTTATTTGGTGACCTGATAGAGCGAGTCCGTGCGGCGCGCTACCAGAACTCTAGCGCGCTCCATAAGGTCAGTTCTACGGTGTAGATAGGAGTGACCGGTTGTGTGGTATATAATAAAATAGGTGCATTTTTTTATTGCTTAGATGGGTGAACGAGCTCACAACCCACCTGGTGTTAAGTGGTTACTAGAGCCCATAGACATCTACAACGTAAATGCGCCGCCCACCTTGAGGTTTGAGTTCTAAGGTCTCAATATAGTTACAACGGCTGCCCCACCCTTCAAACCGAAACGCATTACTGCTTCACGGCAGAAATAAGCAGGGCGTTGGCACCTACCCGTGCGGACTCACAAGAGGTCCTACTACGTTACCTATTGTCGTATTATCCTTCAGGCTGCGACGAATTTAGTAATACCTTTAGTTTATTGCTATATCAGTAATGCGATCCAGATGCTCTGAGATAGGTTGGATATCCCAGCGTGAAGGCGTCACCCACGCTGAAACCGAAGTCTCATTTGTGCTGTCTAACCGCTTTTCCACTATTCAAACTGGAGCTTGTGATTGATCTCCTGCAGGTGTAATTAGCATAGTGGTCACATTCGCGCTCGTAAATAGTACTCCCTACCAATTTTTTCCCCTACCTAAGCTGGTAACCTTAGAGAGCTATGCCAGCGTAACCCGATGAGACTCTACCATCAGCATCATCCTTTTCTGAAGCATAATTTATCCGTGCCACTTGAAAACCATCAGCGCTCATCTCTGTGGAAGATATTTCCTTTGCCGACAACCTCCAAAGCGCCTTACCATCCATGACGCAAAATCTGGGGGTCCTTGTCCCGTCTGCCTTATAAAAAATATTAAAAGATAGCACTTTTTGGAGTTTACTCCTTTAGAATCGATTTACATATATAGGCCCGGGGTATGAAAATTATGGGGACCAAAATCGTACTAGCATGTCACACGAAATGCGTTATGCGCCTGATTGGCTCCTGATTGCGTGATGCGTGCGCGCGCCAATCAAAATCGTACTAGCATGTCACACGAAATGCGTTATGCGCCTGATTGGCTCCTGATTGCGTGATGCGTGCGCGCGCCAATCAGGAGCCAACGCGCGGCCGCGTTATCGCAGGTGACGCCGGGCTGCTGCGCCGGCAGTCCGCCACAAAGCCTCGTACTGATCGCGCGTTTCTCTCATTATTGTATTTTCATATATTTGTTAGTCGTTTGTTTTGTGTCTCGTTAATTTGTTAATAATCTGTAGTGTATCGTGTTGTCGTAATATAGAACTATTTCTCGTATTGTTTCGTTTAATTTTTTATATCCAGTAAACTCCAGTCGTGCGTCGGAGCGGACACACACACTTTTTTTTTTTTCCTGCCTGCTGAGGTGAGCTCGCGGGGCGCAAACCGGAGGTGTTGCTAACACTGGCCCTAGCAAGAGCAGTACTTCGCAGAATCTACTAGCGGACCGGAAACGCGACCCACAGAGAAGATCCGGCAAGAAACTCAGTGAGCTGTGTCTATGGGTTAATTTACTCGTCGAGCCCTTCGTCGGAAGCGACGGGTTTGGCGAGGACGGTGACCGATTCTTGAGTTACCTTAAAGCACCGTTAATGGATCGGGAAGCACGTCTGTACTCTCTTCTTAAACACCTGTCCACCCAATGCTGAGTGTAGGTCAATATACATGCACTCCATTCTTTTTGGTCTATTGCCTTTCCCATCAAGTCCCTGTCAGATATTTTGACCAGGTGGTTGGTCTATCTCATTGGTTGTCTGTCGGCGTTACGACGTCCAGTACAAGGTCTTCACTCCAGTAACTATACTCAGAACCTGATTACTAGAATACCTTAGAATTCACATCTCATGGTGGGTGGCGCATTTACATTAGAGATATTTATGGGGTTCAGTAACCACCTAACACCAGGTAGGCTGTGAGCTCGTCCACCCATCTAAGCAATAAAAAAAAGTACTTTTGTGATACACCGATTTTCTGTAGATTTTTAACCAATTTAATTATGTAAAAACTGTAGGTAAGAATCTCCTTTTAACCCTTTGATTCTAAGATTCTGTCATGTAATTTTATCTTCAGTCAACAATTAATTACTTTCCGTGTCATATTTCTCGACTACACTTATCTCTGTGCTTACAAGATCTTAATACTATAGAGGAGTCGGATGTGTTCTAGTTTCGATTTAAGAGAATATAGCTCTTAACATTATCAACTTAAGGTGCTTTATAGGTACAGGTGGAAAGCTCAAAGCTCCGTTTTTGTATGCGTGTGTGTAACTGAGTGATAGTGATGGAAACACAGAGTTCGATAATCGATTCTGGTCGTATATTCGATATTGGGAAATTAAATTTGTTTTAATGTTTGCGTTCTATGCTAAATTAGAATTGTCATCCTTTTTAACTGGCATATTCGTATTTACTTCTATACTTTATCGATCATCATTGTCAATTGTGTATAGTCTCAAATTGTATTGTATAATTAAGTTTTATACATTTTATTTATTGATTTTTCGCGTACTAGACATTTTCAATACAGAAACATAAAAGCTTGAAGTCGTCGTGGCCTAACAGATAAGACGTCCGGTGCATTCGTGTTGAGCGATGCACCGGTGTTCGAATCTCAGGCGGGTACCAATTTTTCTAATGAAATACGTAGGTACTCAACAAATGTTCACGATTGATTTCCACGGTGAAGGAATAACATCGTGTAATAAAAATGAAACCCGCAAAATTATAATTTGCGTAATTACTGGTGGTAGGACCTCTTGTGAGTCCGCGCGGGTGGGTACCACCGCCCTGCCTCTTTCTGCCGTGAAGCAGTAATGCGTTTCGGTTTGAAGGGTGGGGCAGCCGTTGTAACTTACTTGAGACCTTAGAACTTTCTCAAGGTGGGTGGCGCATTTACATTGTGGATGTCTATGGGCTCCAGTAACCACTTAACACCAGGTGGGCTGTGAGCTCGTCCACCCATCTAAGCAATAAAAAAAAAAGGTCATTTGTATTATTACCATTGTATTATTACAATCTTGATGATAAGGATTACCATGTTGGGTAATACAATTGTAATGACTTCAAAAGAATGTTTACGTCATAGATGTTTTCGTTAATTGTATTATAAGGTGATTTTCGTTTTCAATAGAGGATAATTGTACTTATGTTTTTTAATATTTTTCACTCGAGAGCCTTCAAGCCAAGGTGTAAATATTTGATACCTATGTGATATTAATTTTAACTATATAACTTAACCCGAGAAATAAAAGTGAATCTTATACTTACAAATCTATACTAATATTATAAAGAGGAAAGATTTGTTTGTTTGTTTGTATTGAATAGGCTCCGAAACTACTGAACCAATTTGAAAAATTATTTCACTGTTTGGAAGCTACACTATTCCCGAGTGACATAGACTATAATCTTTTTTTTTTTAAATTAGGGATCCCTACTAAAATTCCAATAATGTAACTCAAGGTGAAAACAAATTACCTAAAATATTCTTTACATCGGGTGCCCTGCGAAAACTATTGATGATAGAATAAAATAATGTACTACGACTTTGTAGAACACATTATTATTTATAAAAAGTGTCGGGACAGCTTATGTCTAACTGTTATAGTTATGACGCAATAAGTGTTCTTTTATATAAAAAAATAAAACAACGTCAAATATCGTTGAAATTTTTGTTAAAGACCCGAGCGGAGCCGGAGCGGGCCGCTAGTCTAAATATAATTTTCTGTTTTATTGTAATATCGATAATCTGTGGCATTTCTCATCGATTTACATATCGATATCTTATCTCGTTATCGACAACAACGCGTCACTAGCACTCACACAGACAAGAGCCGCGGCTGTCGGGAAGCGAGCGCCGTGGAAAAATAAAAGTTGAAAGTCGCCTCCAGTTCAGTTGTAACTTCGAGCGCGACGCAACGGTCGCGTCAAACGACAAGCCGGTACGTTAAAAAAAAAACGTTTCACCTATAAATAAAATTAAAAGAAAAACTAGGTACCACGTTCCGTTTCACACGAAAAAAAAGTGTCAGTGGCGTGCTGTGAATACATCCTATGTTAAAAAGTGAAATTGAATCGTGCGTTCATTGCATTAGTGGCATATTATTTTATTATTTATGTTATAATAGTACTTTTTGTCTTATTTATCTGAGGAGCGGTAAGCTGTTTATTTTAGGAATACTGTAGACTGTTAGTCTATGTCGGTCGCGTATGGATTAAGTTTTGTATTGAACAAAACTCGCGCCTTGCTGTTCGACAACAATTTCGAAATGTGAATAACCTTTTCACTTCTGAAACACAGGTTACTTTTAACTTAAGACGTTAGGTACCTACTTTTTACCATGACGCCGGCTTTAAGGCTTACTAATCTATATATTAATACGTGAAGCAAAAACTTTGTATCCCTTTTTACGAAAATTGCGCGGACGGAGGAGTATGAAATTTTTCCCACTTATAGAGAATATAGAGAAGAAGTGCACAATGCTAATTTTTTTTTTGAATAATGGATAAAAGATACATTAAATCAATAAAGAAAACATTACACACACTACATACCATGTATTTGACGCACACACGCATGTATACTATTTATTGTCAAACTTTTGTTCTTGACGTCTCTTGTCAAATTGAGAATAGAATATGGTTTGTCATTGTTAATATTTTTTATAGTGTAGTCTTGGCGAAATTTGTGATTATAGAAGTATAAAATGCCATCATAATAGTGTACAAACTTACAATTCCAATTAATTATAGTCGAATTTCGACTACTGCGGGACCACTAGTTCATTTCAAATTCCAGTTTATGACATTGTTATTTCTGTAATCTAGCCAAATTTATTTTTACGTTTTGACCTGCCCCAAATTATAAATTCAAAGATGTGAGTCACTTACTAGTTAGACTGAATTCTCCGAATCTATAGAGCGTAATAAAAATAAAAAGATTTGATAAAAATGTAGTATTCTGAATATCAAACTTAGACTATTTCTTACAATTTTCAAGCGTATTAGATTAAATCCAAATAATATATAACTTCAGAATCGCACAAGTCTTAACGTGGAAGTCTACATATTTTATTCTTCCTACAGCTTCCCGCGTATTATGAATGAAAAATTCCGATTCCATTGACCACGGATCGATCGTATTGTTTGGTCGGATAAGGTCATAAAAAAAAAGAATTAAATTATACGCAGTACTCTTGTGAATCACGCTTTTAAGATTCCTTAAAAATAACTGTTGCTCTTTGCGTATTTGTGCGTCTTCAATGCGGTAGCTGGCTTTGAGAAGGCAAAGTTTTGTGCGGCCCATAGACCACACGAGGTCAATGCCATCTTGGGTCCCGAGAAGGAGTTCTAAAATAATTGCTTTAGATGGCTTCGTCGTGGTAGACGGTATGTTGGCAGCAATTGTTGGCCTGTTGGCTAAGTGGTTGATAACTAGACCATTGGATCCTCATTCGTTGGCCACCAATGTTTGGCATTCGGAGCTGTACTTGTTTGTTCTTGTGCGTTATAGCGTTTTTCTGTATTTAGCTTCTTTATAATATGTTATATTATTTGAAGAGTTGTTATAACGATTTCCGGTCACCGTCTTTGCCGAACCCGTCCCTTGCGACGAAGGTCTCTGCGAGTAAATTAACTCATAGACACAGCCCACTGAGTTTCTCGCCGGATCTTCTCAGTGGGTCGCCATTCCGATTCGATGGTAGTTTCAGCGAAGCACTGCTCTTGCTAGGGCCAGTGCTAGCAACACCTCCGTTTTGAGACCCGCGAGCTCACCTACACACGTTAGGGCGAAGCTGAAATAGCCTCTCAAGGCTATCAGCATAGGTAGGGAAAAAATAACTATATTTACGTATGTCACTTCCATTTTTTTTTATTGCCCTTGTAGGCAGACGAGCATACGGCCCACCTGATGGTGAGTGGTTACCGTCGCCCATGGACTTCAGCAATGCCAGGGGCAGAGCCAAGCCGCTGCTTACCGCTTAATACTCTCCACAGGCCTCGTTTGAAGAAGGGCATGTCATAGCGCTCGGGAAACACCGTGGAGGGGAGCTCATTCCATAGCCGGATGGTACGTGGCCAAAAAAGATTAATAGACATATGTAATTAAAACTATTTTATTGGTATAGTTGGTGTTTTTTTACATTACATTATTTCCGAAGTTTTTTGACGTTGTAGCGACTATTACTGTATGATAATGAAATACGCCAATCTCTTGAAAACTAAACGCGCGTCATTATAATGACGTCATAAGTATTATATATCATCAGGTGGTATAGCGTCTCGTGAATCCACACGGGTAGGTATTACCACCCAGGCTATTTCAGTGAAGCAGCAATGCGTTTCGGATTGAAGGGCAGACGTTGTAACTCAGACTTAGAACTATCTCATCATCAGAGGCAGAACTTATGTAGTTGGTATCTATAGTGTTTCCTGTATTCTGGTGTTTCCTGTCTTATGGCAATAGGAGACTTATATACCTACTTATAAGGGTTTAAATATATAGATACCAGCTATTAGCAGCGGCTTTGCCGATGAGATAGTGCCAGTGTAGTTTCTCGGGAGAAAGAGATGCTTTTTCGGGATAAACGGTAATATATGTCACTTGACCGACTTTAAAAAAAAACATGTCAATCTGTTGCTTCTTTTCGACGTGAAAGAAGGTCAAACTTCACACACAAACATACACACTCTCACAATTATAATGTTAAATAGTTTTGTTAAACACGTCAAACGAATGTTTGCTTCTAACCTTAAGCTCAGCAGTGAGGGCGTTGAATACAGGGCTACTACCGGGTTAGTCATATTTCATGACCGTGTTTGTGAGCATTTGATTTGAATGAATATATTAAAGTTTTAAATTTACAAATGAACGCAAAATAATTCGTGAGTTTATAAATATAATAAAAAAAAGTAGGTTCATGAATACTCATGAGGACTCACGAATGATCACGTGAACTCACGAGTGCTCAGTTTTATATTTATAGCAAAACGGGTTTAATTTACACTCGTTTCCAAATTTAAATTATTTTTTCGTAATTTAAACACAACTAAACTTAACGGAGTGTCATTTAATTAGTATAGAAATTACATACGTAATATTACCGGGAAACATAAATTTTATAAATAGAGATGTGACATGTTTATCGATTTTGTTTTTAATATTCTGCTTAATTTCCAATAGCCGCTCTAACTATATTATATCCATGTTCGTAACGTACATACATTTGATACTAGAAATTAATTATACAGTTGAAACTATCAGTCTGTGTATCAACATTATCATAATTCTCCTGTCCTTCTTCTCCCAGTCACCTGGGGTGGGCGCTACATGTTTTCTCCTTCCATACTTCTCTATCTTTCCTACATAATATATCGTCTTTCACGCAGCCTATGTATCTATGTATAATTACAAATATCTGTTACGCAGAACGTAGCTCAATGTATGATGGACGCATGCTTAGTTTTTAACCGAAATAAAAAAAGACGGAGGTAATCAATTTGCTGTTTTTTTTTTGGGTGTCATCTCAGAACTTTTTTCTCGGTGGGCTATATCGATTTTTTTGTTTGTATATATAACTAGTGTTTCTTATTTAGTGCCATTTTATTAATATCCGACCTTAATGACGCATATTCAATAGTTTTCCATGATGATTGATACTCTTTTTGGAACGAAGTTCCTTACGGCAGGCTTGGAGGAGATAGGGATTTTGCTGCGCGACCGAACTGAGAAAAATGTGATAGTAAAAACCGTAAGAAAAAGTCGGTGGAATAAGGCCTTGTTTTCCGCACAGCGATATTTCACCGCGCCATTTTTGCTGCGCGACCGAACTGAAAAAAATGTGATAGTATAAACCGTAAGAAAAAGTCCGTGGAATAAGGCCTTGTTTTCCGCACAGCGATATTTCACCGCGCGATTTTTTTCTCTGATTTTTTTTTTTTATATGGAACTCCGTTCCTATCCGGTGTCCCACGACCCCACACATCTTTTTATTTTGTTAAAGTCGGTTTTTTTTGCTAAGCTTTTCTATTATATTGTCATCATACGAAATTTGAATTACTTCATGCAACGTAGCGATACAATGCGATATCTAATAATTACCACAGTATGTATGCCACTTAAGAAGCATTCACCAAAAATCTTTCGTTTCCGGTAAGATAAACACATTTCTCCGTCTTCAAGTCTCGAAGTAAAAATCAATGGGTTATTATTTTTATTTTTATATTTCTTCTTTCTTTTTTGGCAACGGTATACATACCACGTGTTTCTAATTTAGAATAGTCTCGTTACGAAAATAAAACAGTGCTACTGAACTTTAAGATGGCTGACAGTTTCTTGAACTAGAAAATGTATTGAAGCGAAACAAAACAGTTTTTTTTATTGGGTTGTTGTTTTTTAATATTTTGTTAAGCGCTGTTGATTTTACGTAGGAAACTAATTTCTTAATTTGAACTAGCCCCCCTTTTATTCTAATCAGTTTTGCGATGATATTTTGTAATTATGAGTGTTCTTGACTTATTGGCGGGAACGCAAAAACGTTTTTTTTTGTTTTTTTTTTACTGGTAGTAGGACCTCTTGTGAGTCCGCGCGGGCGGGTACCACCACCCTACCTATTTCTGCCGTGAAGCAGTAATGCGTTTCGGTCTGAAGGGTGGGGCAGCCGTTGTAACTATACTGAGACCTTATAACTTATATCTCAAGGTGGGTGGCGCATTTATGTTGCAGATATCTATGGGCTCCAGTAACCACTTAACACTAGGTGGGCTGTGAGCTCGTCCACCCATCTAAGCAATAAAAAATAGAAATAAACTCGGAACACAAAGAACGGTGACCGCTGCTTGAAGAGTCTAAGAGCTTAGAGAATGGGCCTTAATGAAAATTCCAACAACAATAACATGACTATATTTTTCGAAGCCGATAAAATAGTGTTTTACAGTTGATCTAGACTAGAACAAATATATATTCGCGACAACACGTTATCAATAAATAAAATTAACAAATAATTAATTCCAAAGCAAATATCTTGTTTAACGAATAACACAACGAAACCTTGAATGCGGGATGTGTTAGCTATGAATATTATGTTAATACTTTTTCTGGTTTAGGTATAATAGCATTGTTAAGTTTTTTTTTTTAAATTGTAGTAAAACTTCTTCAGCTGTATGTATATGTATGTATATAAATTTACATATATTATTTTTTTACAAAACTTTAAATTTATTATGGTTTTTTTTAATGCGAAATGAATTTGATTAATTTTCAGAGGAAGAGAGAAAGAAAATGTGCGCGCGCACCTCTCTTTAAACGTAACTATCTGTCTCTCTTTATACCTTTACTAACTAGTATATATCCCTTTCAACTTTCGTTCGCCTCGCCCGATCACACTTTTCGTAACGCTCTCGTCACGCATTCACCAGCTTAGCCCCCCAAGCGTAAAGAACTTTTACTTCGAAACTAGAGCGAGTTATCAATGCAATTGTATAAAACTCATAAATTGCGTTATCGCAACGATTATAATGGATGCGTTAATGTATCCTCGACCTTGGCGTTCTTGTAAACATGCGTAACAAACATCGCTGTGCTGTGAATAAATATATAAATACATATCTATTTATTATATCGATTTTATTCTATTGTCATGACTGTTATGCGAGTCACACATTTAACGTTTGAGAATTTTTCAATTTCGAACGAAGATGTTTTTTTTTCTTCTTTTGAAAATAGCGTTTACTTTTTGCCAATGACGTAATGTTATTTTATGATGATATTGTCTCTCAGATCTCTGTTCAAAAAAGGCGAGATGTCAAAATAATTTGTTCAATTATTTTATTGAATTTTCTTCGATTTGAAGTACCGTAATGATTAAATTGTGATAGGCAAAGAGTGTGTTTCCGTCTGTGAGTCATTGGAATATATTTTCTCGGTCATTAACTTACGTTTTTCGGCCTTCGATCTTAGTATTACAATTTTTTTTTTTTTTAATGTTATTTATTTTAACAATATGTATTTAGCGACAACATAGTTCGTACCTATACTGACTGCGATTGAGACAGAGATACTTTGATATGAGGAGACACTTTTAGAGTGCTAAGAAGTAGTAACGCGTTTCGGTTCGAAGTTTGACCAGTCGTATTTGCCTAAGAACGCAACCTGTCTAAATTTTGTGCTTAATGTAGTCGAGGTATATCGCTCAGAATTAACCATGGAAGGAAATGCGTTGAATGCAGTTAGTTTATGGTGAATTTGAGATGATTAGATCACCTCGAACAATTCCTTAGAACATATCTGCGGTTGTGAACGCAAATATTATGTATTCAGATTTTCTCGGTGGTTTATGGCTCTACAAGCATCGGTCACCGTCGTTGTCGCCAGAGTTGGACGAGGGAACTAACCCATAGACACAGCCCACTGAGTTTCAGTGGATCTTCTCAGTGGGTCGCGATTCCGATCCGGTGCTAGATTCTGCGAAGCACTGCTCTTGCTAGGGCCAGTGTTAGCAACACCTCCGGCTTGAGCCCCGTGAGCTCACCAACGCATTAAGGTGAAGCTGAAATAGCCTCTCAAGGCTATCAGCAATTTTGAATATTTTAATAGCTGTTCTAGATGGCGTTGATTATAGTTTCTTTTTGAACTTTTTCTGTACTATCTGTGCACTTTTTGAGACCATTCAACTACTAGTCGTGGATGTTGAAATCGAGCGATTTTACAACCACTGAGCTATAAGCACCTCTATTTAACCCTTGTTGTAATAGACAGCTGAGCCTCGTGGGATAATCTAACCTTGAAAATCAGCAAACATTAGGGATCAGACAAAGGGTTGTGTCACCTGAGAACTCGGCATATCAACAACGTTCTTAATAGCCAAGGTGTGAAGGGTTGTGTAGGGCTGTCACTAACTGGCTGACTTAACATGTAATTGTTTACGTTTGCATTTTGATTCTGTGTTTTAAAAAAATAAAAAAATTGTAGTAAAAAAACATTATTTAAAAAAAATAATTAATTGACATAATATTAACTTTAGGATAAATTTTTATTAGCTATGTTGCCCCAAAAAGTATATGGGTGATGAACTTTAAAACTGTATTAAATTATTTATTGAATTAGTTACTCAATTATTTCACAGCCAAACGAACAATACGCAAGTTATGTCCTCATTTGCGCGTAAGAAATTGCAGACGTGCGTTTACGAAATGAAACTAATACAAGAGACGACCCTAAGGTCTCGCCAAAAAAATGCACCGACAAAAAATTAACAGGATGAGCATAAATGAAATTTCACAGATAATTTTAATAACATTTAGCGTAATTGGATATAATATAGGGGTGGCGATATAATAGATTGGCAATTCATTGAAACAGAAATATTTAAATAGCTCATGAATACTGACTATGTTGCACAGTGACTACCGAAACACGTATTGATAAAAACACTCGCACGCCATCTGTTGTTGTTAAGACGGGAACCTCCGTTGACATACCAGCGGTTCGAAGCTGACTGTACCAAGTCAATCTGTTTTTTTTTCCTGCCTAAGCTGATAGCCTTGAGCCAGCGTAACCTTAACTAGTAGGTGAGCTCGCGGGGCTCATACCTGACGACGTTGCTAACAGGAACCCTAGCAAGAGCCGTGCTTCGCAGAATCTACTACCGGATCGGAATCGCGACCCACTGAGAAGATCCGGCGACAAACTCAGTGGGTTTATGTTTAAAGCACATTTAAGTACACATTAAGATTCCAAATAAAACAAGTCAGCATCGCTGAAGATTTACAAACTAACACAAAATTTTATTTTAACAAAAAAAGAGGTACTAGCAGACCCGGCCACACGTTGCTGTGGCTAAGGTTTTTGTATCTAAATAACACGTGGCCGGCTATGCTAATACCAAAAATTAACAAAGTAAAAACAATTGGATTTCACTGTATTGCGTTTACTATGAGATAAATTTCACTTATACTTTAGCCTCAACAACACGTGATGTCTATGCCATTAAATTGTGGCTTCTGTTAAACGTTGGTATTTTTAACACAGCGCCATCTATGAGATATTAATGTCAGACAGTATTACAATTGTCTGTAAAAACTGATTTACACTTCATACAAAGTTTACATTGGCGGACTTAATGCCTAAGGCATTCTCTACCAGTCAACCAAAAGCAGTGTAGAGTAAATAAAGTGCTGATTTTTAGATTTATGAATTACTTACAATGAATAACAATAATCAACATAAGAAATCATTTTATTGTTAATTAATGAATATTGGGACCATTAATCGAAATAAAAACCATCCTATGGCCTAAGTTGGAACAAAAGACATATTTAAAAAAAGAGAAGTTAAAATCGGTTCAGTAGTTTAGGTGTCCATCGCGGACAAACAACGTGACACGTAATTTATATAGATATAGGTATATCGTGTGTGAGCAAAACGATTATTAAATTATCGTGAAGAACAATGCACTACGCGTATCGATTTTTGTCTTCTTATCACAATGTTATCAATTGATAAAATCGGTTTGGTAAAATACGAAATAACCAAAGTCCAAAACCATATACAAAATTGAGAAATACTTAAGTCAAAAGCGTAAGGTACGTTTTTGTTCGACAAATCGAGTTCGAGATGTTGTTTAGGTAATTCAGTATTCGATGATCTCCATGTTTGAATACAAGCACTAAGATTAAACGTGTAAGTTAATTAAAACGCGCCCTGGATGGTTTAGATTCACAAATCAGCCCGGCAGATGGCGCTGCAGTCGGTGTATAGGCTATTTATCTATACTGCAACTAAACGGCTGGATCGACTAGAATGAATTTTTGCAGGACAACGTCTGTCGGGTCCGTTAGTTTTATTGTAATGTACCGTCACTATTTTCGAAATTATCACTCATGAGCTCCTTAAAAAATCCTGTGGAACTGTTTTGTTATTAATTCCATTCGGATGATGATCAATAAATCAAAAATGCCATGTGCGCAAGTATTGAATTTCATTATTTAATTTATAGCACACGTATGAATCCGAATATTCAAGATTATTTGCGATACGTGAATTACTCGGAATACTATCTATACTTGAAATTTTGTTTATTGAAAAATCAAATCACAATAGAATTGGCAGTATGAAAGCGTAAGTCAGTGTCACGTGTAAACAAAAATAAGAATTTCGTTATTTGAACATTGGCAACATTGATAAGTGTCATTAATGTTTCTTAGAAATTATGGAGGGTAGAGGTAGGGCGAACCGTCTCATGTGGGAGATGCTTGAAAAAGTGTCCCACTTTCAGCACTAAATAACAGTTCAAAAATCCTCCAGATCCGACGTTACCAGTTCATAAAATCACTAAAAAAACGTCAGATGTATCAAAAAAATACGTTGCCAATTCTGAAAAACGTCATGTAATTTTCGACCTAAATATCACGTTGCCGCGAAAACGTTTTAATCGATCGATACAAAACCGGTACTTGAATCGGTTAAGGTATCGAGGTAACCGCTGGTACGGGACAAACAAAAACCGACATTCGCCAAATTCGTACACGGAAAATCCTTAAAGTTTCTTGTGGTTTTTGTTGTGGTGTAATTTCTCTTTATAAGGTTCACCGACCTTGATTATGCAAATAATTAATGAATATTTACGGTATTGCTTTCGCATTTCGTGATTCAAAAAAGGAATCGGTTAATTGTTTTTATTTCGCGCATTTTGGCGCATGACGCGAAAGTGCTTGATTGAAGGTTGTGTAATAGGGCTGAAGGGCTATCTATATATTTTTAAGGGACTTTTTTGAAACTATACAGGAGAGCAATTTAAAGTGTAAAATTTGGAAAAAATACCATAACAAAAAAAACTTCTTCAACTATTTGACTCAATTGAAGGTAAACTCTATTGAAGTTCAAATAAAAAGATGTGTGGTATCGTGGGACACCGGATAGGAACGAAGTTCCTTATTATAAAAATATTAATTTTAAGTTCTATTCGAGGTATAAAGAAAATAAAACTGGAGGTTTCGCAACAACCCAAGGTCATTCGGTAATGTGCGAACTTATTGTGGTACACTTCATTCACGGTTGCTTGCATAAAAGTTAGTGTATTGCGCAAACGAACGCTCTGGGATCGTGGTTAATGAATGACAAAAAAACCTCCATGTTATTTTTTGTACGTTATTATAAAGTTGAGTCGTATACTGTGTGCATTACTAATTTGTACGTTATTACAAAGTTAAGTCGTACACTGTGTGCATTACTAATAATAATCTCACGTTACGGACGTTTTTCCCGGTTAGGGTACCCCTGCGCATCGTCCCATAAGGAAATTCGTTCCAAAACTTAAAAAGGTTCATCATAGAAAACCACCTTTCAATATGTAATTTCTTTCTTTAGTTACAATATCTTACTACGAGTATTCTGACTTATCACGCGTCGCTTAGAAGGATTTTACATTAATAAAGGAACACGCGCGAATTTATTATAATGAATTTTTGTTGCTGTTTTCAATATAATATTTTAGTCGTTACGAAATTACGATTTTCGTGGTGACTGACGTGTTTGCGTACGAAACCCGATGAAAACATTACGATTGAATCGTAAAATAATTTTAATTAATTAAGTAATTTTAATTGATCATCTCATCTCCTTTTTCTCGCACCTCCCGCCATCGGAGCAGAATTCATCCATATTATCTGAAGCCACTGTGTCCATCGACAGTGCGTTTCCAGAGGTCTTTTTTGCCACGCACCATCCGGCTATGGAATGAGCTCCCCTCCACGGTGTTTCCCGAGCGCTATGACATGTCCTTCTTCAAACGAGGCTTGTGGAGAGCATTAAGCGGTAGGCAGCGGCTTGGCTCTGCCCTAACATTGCTGAAGTCCATGGGCGACGGTAACCACTCATCATCAGGTGGGCCGTACGCTCGTCTGCCTACAAGGGCAATCAAAAATAAATAAATAAAACAGTAATGTACTTTCTCGGTACACCCTAAAACCGTTCAAAAGTATAAGATCAATGACATGTTCAATTGACAGGTCTCGTCGGCCGCTAGTGCTGGGACATAAAACCGGTTATGTAGATCGATCCGAGTTGTTGATTCACCGCCACCCGTGCTCGTAATCAATGGAATATCCAAGAGATACTCGTTTTTGTTTAACCGCGTTTGGTTTTGCGAGATTATTTATTTTTTACTAGCTGACCCGACAGACTTCGTAGTGCCTCAATCGATAAATAAAAGACCGACGGGGGACACATCAAAGGAAAAACAAATTTGTTATTTTTATTTAATTTGGAACATTTTCATATTTTTCTACCTTTTATACTTTCTCTGGACTTTCACAAATAATTCAAGACCAAAATTAGCCAAATCGGTTCAGCCGTTCTCGAGTTTTAGCGAGACTAACGAACAGCAATTCATTTTTATATATAGAGATTGGAGCGTAGTCATTGAAACGAATGCGCGACAGTAATTTTCTTTGCTCTGTCTGTATTGCTGTAGACAAGCTGTACTAGTGATGGGCTGTGACGGGTCAGTACCATTATCAATCCTATACGCTGCGAGTAAGGTACCGTGTTTTTTTTATTGCTTAGATGAGTAGACGAGCTCACAGCCTACCTGGTGTTAAGTGGTTACTGGAGCCCATATACATGTACGACGTAAATGTGCCACCCACCTTGAGATAAGTTCTAAGGTCTCAGTATAGTTACAACGGCTGCTCCACCCTTCAAACCGAAGCGCATCACTGCCAACCTTCAGACCGAAACGCATTACTGCTTCACGGCAGAAATAGGCAGGGCGGTGGTACCTATCCGTGCGGACTCACAAGAGGTCCTACCACCTGTGAATCTTTAAGAGTCTCTCTAACAAAGGTCGGCATCTTCGGACATAAAATTCAATTATTACTCTCAAGGGAATATGCATTTGATCTTTCCACTATTTATAAATCAATTACTAATCGGTTTGGCTTTCGCTTGGACTGTGGACTTTGTTGAAACTTCGTTGGATGAAACTTTAAAGTACCATAGTACGCATAGTGCGCGTGGGTCTCAAGTACCATAGTACGCACTAGTGGGCATTCCAGCAAGCGTTCTTTTTCTTCTGCGTTCCAATTTGTAGGGGGGCGGGAAGCTAAATACAATTGACATTTCGACCTCATGTCTGTCATTAGAACAAACATCATTAATGTCATTGACCAAACACTCGTAAGCGTTTACACACATAACCGCAATCTTACATTCGTGATCACGCATGGCGATTTATTTACGCGTAATATCGATAATATTGTGTATTTATAGTAAAAATCGATAGCGTTCCCGCTCAAAGTCAACTCTAATCGATAACTTATCTTGCATTACGTCAACTGCCCGTCAGACAGCGTGACAACCGGCCGAGATCAGTTCGTATATTGCGAGTTTTTAATAATCTTTTATTAGCTTCAGAGTTTGTAACGGAATCTTTGAACATGATTTTGACCCCCTTTAAAACGTCGGATTAACTCGAAATTTGGTATACTTATTAAAGGATAGATGAAAAATCAATATTTAAAAAGAAAAAAAAAATTATAGTTTAAATTAATTATTAAAAATAGTGTAAGAAAAAATGATTTTAATGTAAAAAAAAGCGTGTTTTTAATTCAAATTTACTAAAATTTATTTTCTATTTTTTAGTTGGATTTTCTATAAAAGCGTATTTTGTTAGTTTTTTCTAAACTATTATTTATTTAACATTCTCGATAGCGTAAAAGTTAATTCAAATTTGTATGCAGTTGGAACAGGGCCCCTAGCGGCAAACTTAGGCGAACGCTCCAACTCCATACCAATCGGAGTTAACTCTTACGATATCGAGAACGTTAAAAAACTCTCACTAAGCACACCGGTCGTAGCCGTAAATCTGTAAAGCGTACATACATCACTTTAGTTCGCTACTGTTTTTTTATTGGATACATGGGTGAAAGAGCTCACGGCCCATTTGGTGTTAATTGGCGGCTCATAGACATCTACAACGTAAATTCCGCCACCCAACTTGAGATAAGAGTTCTAATGTCTCAGTATAGTTACAACGGCTGCCCCTCCAAACCGAAACGCATTACTGCTTCACGGCAGAAATAGTGGTGGTATCTACCCGTGCGGACTCACAAGACGTCCTACCACTATTTCTTAAGAGACCAGGAATCGTCTAGATTAGGGCGCCCTACTGTTTTTGGGTTGTTGGCCAGATGCGCTAACTTTTTTACTACCATTGAAACAACATGAACTTCTTACCATTTAGCCACCACTCAAGCAATGCCAGGGTATTAACTGAGTCATTGCCTATCGCTTAGAGTAAAATTTTCACCCCCTAGATGCGGGGACCTCGCCGGGGTTCAGCCCCAGCCTAGAAAAACAAGGGGTACTTTTTTTTACTTTGAAGAAGGGTTACCATTCCAGGACAGAATGGGAAGTCGCTAAAAAAAAACTGTCGAAACCACAGAGAATACAGCTCCCTATTGCAATCAAATATGTTTCCTCTATCGGTTCGATTAATAATTTTTTTTTTAAGGAAATAAAATTGTTGTTTTATCGTCTTATAGTGATAAACCTTGACCTCACCGAATAATAAGTTCCGTGGAAAACTATCGGACTACTATGTGACTATGATTATGTTAATTTAATATACTTAGTATTTCGCTATTCGCAAAACGATTTCGTGGAATTATTGTGTTTGTATTTCATACCGAAATGTGACGAGTATTCGAGATTCACTGGGAGATTTTCTGGAATTCGACTTGTCTTTAACTGCACTTTTTACACGATATTTCCAAAGCTGCGAGTATTTTACAGTTTTCGTAGTAGCGGACGAATCAAATGTTATGCGTCGTATATTTGAATAATCTTGTTACTACCGTCCATTTTTGAAAAAAAACGTGCGTGCGTACAAAGTACACATGTCAGAAGTGAAACTTTTTTGGCGAACTAATTTACAAGTCTTGCTTATATTTATACAAATCTAAAACTTTAGATTTCCGAGACTTAGAGGAAGGGAAAAAGGAAGATATGTTCCCGCCAAAAGTCTGTCAAATGTCAATCTCAAACCTCAGTGTTGACAGTCACATTATGTTTAGATTTCTAAATTGTAAATGACTAATATTTTGCCAATTGAATTGACTAATTTAATTTCATGCTATTTGATTAATGTTCCAAATTCTTTTCATTTCATTTCAGTTCCTATTAACATTTTTCACAAAAAAATTATAAAATATTAGGCTGTATGGTATGATACATTTGCCTTTCCAGTTGGAAAAATACAACAACTACTGACATTTGACAAGTACTTAATTTCAATAGTAGTTTGATGTCACTTCCGTCGCATACCTGCGTGACGTTCTGTAAAAATTTTACCCTCATGCGCCTAAAGAAGTTACACTTCAAAAATATTCTAGACTTTTAAATTTTATTTTGCAAAGAATAAATGAATACGGTGTTGAGGCCGGGCAGTTTATTTGATTCCGGTTCTCATCTTCAATGTTAAGAAGACTCTAGATTCTCTATTAAAGTTAGGAAGTTTTTATTTATTTTTATCACATCGCGCAGAATACTTAGCGAACATTTGGATTATCTCAAATCTTATGAAACCGTTGGTACCAATGCCTTGAAAAAATAAAACAATTATTTGTCTAGAAATTAAATTCAATAAGTCCATTACAATCTCGTGCTGGCCAAAACTTCATTCATCTAAAGATTATAAGTAATAATAAATAACTGCGAACAAATTACCTACGGCCATCTATCTAGTCCCAAATTAAGTTTCCCTGTGTTACGGGTTCCAGAGGCGGAGAGTAAACAAAACTTCACACGAATGTTTGCCCGATGTGAGAATCGAACCCACGACCCTCAGCGCCGCAGTCAAGAGCGCTGTCCAATGCGCCACCGAATCAGTCATTTAATTCGTACTTCCTCGTTTTTCTTGCCTTTAAATATGACTCAGCGCACAAAACCGCTCTCTTTCGATCAATACACACAACGACCTTATTTATATATTGTGAAATATCACGAGCTCCCGGAGGTTAATAGAACAACTCATATATGATAAAGTCAATTATTTTATATTATAAAGAGGAAAGATTTGTTTGTTTGTTTGTATTGAATAGGCTCCGAAACTACTGAACCGATTTTAAAAATTATTTCACTGTTTGGAAGCTACACTATTCCCGAGTGACATAGGCTATATATAATCTTCTTTGAATAAAATTAGGGATCGTTACTAAAACTCCAATAATGTAAGCCAAGGTGTAAAAAAATTACCTAAACGTCGAACTAATCAATAAGTGTTCTTTTATTTTAAAAAACAAAACAACGTCAAATATCGTTGAAATTTTTGTTAAAGACCCGAGCGGAGCCAGAACGGCCCGCTAGTATATGATAAAGTCAATAAACTTAAGATTTATCGGTATTTATATTAATGTTTAGAGTTATCGATTGTGAAGAAGACTGTACTTACGATTCACCTATACGTATGCGTGTTTTGAATAGGGATAATTGCAGTAATCACTAGAAGTTTTAGTGAGGACCGCAAAGAAATAAACGGTTTAAACGGGGGCTCTATTATGCATAGAGCTATTTTTACTAGTGGTGGGTAGTGAGTCCGCTCGGTAAGTACCACTACCCTGTCTATTTCGGTCGTGAAGCAGTAATACGTTTCGGTTTGAAGGGCGGGGCAGCCGTTGTAACTATACTGAGACCTTAGAACTCATATCTCAATTTGGGTGGCGGAATTTACTTTGTAGATGTCTATTTGCTCCGGTAGCCACATAACACCAACCTATGCAATAATAAAAAACTACTTAATCAAAGCTAGGGGCTTTATTATTTATAGTTACAGAGTGATCTGGGCATTTTGATCAAGCTGGAAATATGTAAGACCAAAACACAGCGTACTATTTGTAGGTTGCTATTGTATTTGTTAACAACGGGGTTATCGCTTGAACTATTCGAACTGAACGAAAGTGGTAAGGCAAATCGGACATTGATTGTTTCATTCGTAAAATTGTTATGAAATTGGGTTTGGTATTGACGTGACTGGATGTACTAGACTTCAGCCTTAAGGAAGAAAAATGGCGAAGGTTTTATTTTTTGTATTTGTCCGGTCAATTTCACGTATCACATTGAACTATTATTGATCGAAGCATTGAATGATTTTTTTCAGTAGGTACCACCACCCTGCCTATTTCTGCCGTGAAGCAGTAATGCGTTTCGGTTTGAAGGGTGGGGCAGCCGTTGTAACTATACTTGAGACCTTAGAACTTATATCTCAAGGTGGGTGGCGCATTTACGTTGTGGATGTCTGTGGGCTCCAGTAACCACTTAACACCAGGTGAGCCGTGAGCTCGTCCACACATCTGAGCAATAAAAAAAATAAAAAAAAAATTGCTACCTATTTTAGTAACCTCGAGGGGCTATTCTAGATTCTCCGAATTAGTAGGTGACGTCACGGGGCTCAAATCTGATGACGTTGCTAACACGAACCCTAGCAAGAGCAGTGCTTCGCAGAATCTACCACCGGATCGGAAACGCGACCCACTGATAAAGACCGGCGAGAAAATCAGTGGGCTGTGTATGTAGGTTAATTTACTCGTTGAGCCCTTCGTCGCAAGCGACGGGTTCGACGAGAACGATGACCGGTGCTTGAGGTACCTAAAAGCACCGTTAGTGGATCGGGGGAATCCGAAATGACGCGTGAATGAATAAAATCACAATGCGCATTCATAACGAATTGACAATAATATTAGCTGTTAATAAAACTTCAGGTGGTATGACGTAGGCATCATACGCTGGGGAGCTGCGTTTACTCTTGTCCAAATACTTGAATAGTTTTACAAGTCAAAGTACGATACAGTTTTATGCATTTATGTATGTTTGTGTGTAACGAAATCTTTGAATGTTAATTTCATAGAATTTCGATTAACTTTTTGGAACGAAGTTCCTTACGGCAGGCTTGGAGGGGATAGGGATTTTGCTGCGCGACCGAACTGAAAAAAATGTGATAGTAAAACCGTAAGAAAAAATCAGTGGAAAAAAGTGCGTGGAATAAAACCGTTAAATGAGACGTGCGCAGGCGCGACAGTCGCATACACAAGCGAGTAGTGTATAATACCTTTCTCTTTCTCCCTCTTTCTTTTCGTTCTCTCATCCATTCTCTTTCTTTTATAAATATAAAATATTTTACATTGGTTAATATTGTGTGTACATACTAAAATCTTTGTAAGGTTTTCTAGATTGTCTTTCTTGCTGTTTTTTTTGCAAATTGTGTCGATTCTACATTAGCCGAAGGAACTTCGTTCCTACCTGGTGTCCCACGACACCACATTTTAAATTTATACACATACATAATATATTTACTGGTGGTAGGACTTCTTGTGAGTCCCCACGAGTAGGTACCACCAACTCGCCTATTTCTGCCGTGAAGCAGTCATGCGTTTCGGTTTGAAAGGTGGGGCAACCGTTGTAGCTATACTAAGATCTTAGAACTTATATCTCAAGGTGGGTGGCGCATTTACGTTGTATAAGTCTATGGGTTTCAGTAACCACTTAACACCAGGTGGGCGGTGAGCTCGTCCACTCATTTAAGCAGCACACGCATCAAGAGCCGATGACGATACAATCATTTAATAAGTTCGATCTAATATTATTATTAATTAGTTGCCACCAATAGATTTCCTTATTAGATCTAACGTTTTGGCTCAGGATGCGCTTGCCTTCTACGCGATCCGGAATTGTGAGGATGTCTAATTCATGTCAGAGAGACCGCGTGATGAATCCAAAGAAGCTCTTAACACATTCTTGACAGATAAAAGATACCTCTTCTTGGATGTTTAACTCTAATGCCAGGGGCAGAGCCAAGCCGCTGCCTACCGCATGCTGAAGTCCACGGGCGACGGTAATCACTCACCATCAGGAGGGCCGTATGCCCGTCTGCCTACAAAGGCAATTAAAAAAAAATGTACTTGTAAGTTCTCGTGACAGTCCATGGTATTCTTTGGTAATTTCATTTATATCGTCCGAATTTGAAATGCAAATTATCCGGTGATTTCCATCGATCATATGTATGTACTTATTACAACAATGAACTGAATTATTCATTCAATTATCATGATGAATGAACGCAAATCATTAACAATCGAATTGGGTCGTATCGTATTGCGTGTGATTCAATTAATTAAACGGATAAATTTTGTTTGTTAGGCAGTTTGTTTGTTACGCGTCATTGCTGATGTTTTGTAAAATTGCAACATACGTAACTGTATAACTGTAATAATTTATTATTTATTATTATTAAAACAATCTATATCTATACTAATATTATAAAGAGGAAAGATTTGTTTGTTTGTTTGTTTCGAATAGGCTCCGAAACTACTGGACCGATTTGAAAAATTCTTTTTCCATTAGAAGCCGACATTGTCCTTGATGAACATAGGCTACTTTTTTTTATTTTTTTTAATTTTTTTTTTTGATTTCAAGTGGGTTTTAATGTTTCCGAAGCGAAGCGAGGGCGGGTCGCTAGTCTTGAATAAGATGACACCGGTCTGAATGTTGTTGTTTGGAATTTGTATATATATATTTTTTTTAATTGCTTAGATGTGTTGACGATCTCACGGCCCACCTGGCGTTAAGTGGTCACCGGAGCCCATAGACATCTCCAACGTAAATGCGCCACCCACCTTTGAGATATAAGTTCTAAGGTCTCAAGTATAGTTACAACGGCTGCCCCACCCTTCAAACCGAAACGCATTACTGCTTCACGGTAGAAATAGGCAGGGTGGTGGTACCCACCCGCGCGGACTCACAAGAGGTCCTACCACCAGTATTTACGCAAATTATAATTTTGCGGGTTTCATTTTTATTACACGATGTTATTCCTTCACCGTGAAAATCACCGTGGTATTAGTTTTAACAGTACAGTTAATAAAACTTATCTTGAAAATGTCGTTAGCAAGATTCAGGCGGTGATCTATGATTGCTGGCGTCATTTTATTATTACGATTATTATTTATAATAAAATAATCTACAATTAACAAAATAAACAAAATCAAATACGGTACGCGAACCGCTCGATGTCTCTTACGACGAAGGGCTCGACGAGTAAATTGACCCACAGACACAACCCACTGAGTTTCTCGCCGGATCTTCTCAGTGGGTCGCGTTTCCGATCCGGTGGTAGACTCTGCGGAGCACTGCTCTTGCAGGGTTCGTGTTAGCAACATCGCCAGGTTTCAGCCCCGTGAGCTCACCTACTAGTTACGGTAACTCTGATACGGTCTCTCTAGACCATCAGCTTGGGTAGGAAAAAAATAAGTCTCTTGAAAGCAAATGTCAAGTGTGACTGACGTCAGAGCGACCCAGAAACCCGTCAAAAACCTTCGATTGCCCATGTAAATAGGTTAGTATAATTTCGACGCGTCCGTCAGTAAACACGCAAAGCAAACGAACAAACAGACAAATAGTGGCAATGTCACGTTCGTTTTCAACTGGCGACTGGCGCGGAGATTGTCCGTTTGTCATTTACTTAGTGAGTTGGGTAAATATTGTGGAGCACAAATGCCTATATCGAGGATTAAAAGGTAATTTGGTTTAAGCGACATTTTCGGAACTTTACAGAAGAGCTATTTAAAATGTAAAATTTGGCAAAAATATCATAACCAAAAAAAAACCTAATTCGGCTATTTCAATGGAGTAAACTTAATTGGAGTTCCATTAAAAATATCGAGCTGTTGGTGCTAATCACTACATAGAGGATAAAACAAAGTCGCTTTCTCTGTCCCTATATCTGTCTGTCCCTATGTATGCTTAAATCTTTAAAACTACGCAACGGATTTTGATGCGGTTTTTTTTAATAGATAGTGATTGAAGAGGAAGGTTTACATGTATAATAACATCCATTAAATAGTGAAGAAATCAATAATAAGTTACAGTTTCCGAAGCAAAGCGAGGGCGGGTCGCTAGTCTATATCTATACTAATATTATAAAGAGGAAATATTTGTTTGTTTGTTTGTTTCGAATAGGCTCCGAAACTACTGGACCGATTTGAAAAATTCTTTTTCCATTAGAAGCCGACATTGTCCCAGATGAACATAGGCTACTTTTTAAAAAAAAAAATATTTTATTTTTTTGTTTTCATGTGTGTTTTAATGTTTCCGAAGCGAAGCGAGGGAGGGTCGCTAGTATTAAATAAAACGGCAAACATAAATGTCGCGTGTTAAGCGAAATGTCGCTAAAAACAAAATAACCTTTCACCTCCTTAATACATTATTTTACAAAGAGAAACGCACGACTGCTTTGTAGCCAAAAAACAAAATAGAATATGCTACTTATTATTATTTACTGGTGGTTGGACCTCTTGTGAGTCCCCGCGGGTGGGTACCACCGCCCTGCCTATTTCTGCCGTGAAGCAGTAATGCGTTTCGGTTTGAAGGGTGCGGCAGCCGTTGTAACTATACTGAGACCTTAGAACTTATATCTCAAGGTGGGTGGCAGCATTTACGTTGTAGATGTCTATGGGCTCCAATAACCACTTAACACCAGGTGGGCTGTGAGCTCGTCCACCCATCTAAGCAATAAAAAAATAAAAAAATAAAAACTAATTCGGCTATTTCAATGGAGTAAACTTAATTGAAGTTCAATCAAAAATATCGAGTTGTTGGTGCTAATATCGAATAAAACGGACCTTAAATTACAAAGATAATTGTCGCGTATTTGGCGAAATGTCGCTAAAAATAAATAACCTTTCACCTCTTAATATATTATTTTACAAAGAGAAACGCATGACTGCTTTGTAGCCAAAAAAAAATAGAATGTGTTACTTACTCGACCTTGCAAAAATGCTTTAAATTATGAATCTTTAAAATTTCACACACGATGTTTCCTCGAGTGATTGTATGGATAGTTTTAACAGAAAACATGCCACCAGTTACTGTTTCTTACTGATTAGGCCGCTCACGCTAATTTTGTGTATGTCACGGGTATTTTCTCAGTTTTTAGCGAGCTTCCGAAACACTTGTATAATTTGTAATGTTGGAAACAATAAAACTTTTAGTCGTCTTATAATAAATAATCGCGAAATAATAATCGTGAATGAGAAAATCGTTCGTAAAAGATGCGGTAGGCAGCGGCATGGCTCTGCCCCTGGCATTGCTGAAGTCCATGGGCGACGGTAACCACTCACCATCAGGTGGGCCGTATGCTCGTCTGCCTACAAGGGCCATAAAAAAAAGAAGATTCGTTGTAAATACAGCAAAGCACTGCTCTTGCTAGGGCCAGTTTTAGAAACTCCCAAGTTAATCCCGTGAGCTCACCTATTTATTACGCTATCAGCGAATAGATAGAGGGAAAAACGATAAAACAGAAGCATTTTTTTTCCAAATGTTGACAGGATGAAAGGCGATTGCACGCAGCAGAGATGCGAATGTTGCGATGGATGTGTGGAGTAACGAGAACGGATAGAATACGGAATGAATATGTTAGAGGAAGTCTGAAAGTGGCACCTGTCACAGAGTAGCTGAGAAGTGCGCGTTTGGGATGGTATGGACGTGTGATGAGACGAAATGAAAATGAGGTTGGTAAGAGAATGTTAACTATGAATGTGGAAGGATATAGAGGAGGAGGTAGACCTAAGAAGAAATGGATGGATTGCGTGATAAACGATATGGGTAAGAGGGGAGTGAGCGAAGAAATGGTATATGATAGAATAGTATGGAAGAAGAAAACATACGCCATTTGACATATTTTGATATTTTATTTTACATTGACATTTTAAGACTCAGTAAAACCCTTTAGATCTATTAAATCTGATACAAAATCAGTCGGACTCCAATGAAATTCTTACAACGAAACGTGACCAAAATACGTGACGCGTTCGTGATTTCGTGACAAAGTCACTCACTATATACGGTGTGTAATGTTTCAATTATACAAAACGCTACTAGCTAGTTCATGAAAAGTCACGTATTTTCTAAGAAATCTAACCAATTGGAGGAGAATGAGGTTCCTTGGCGTCATGATTTACATAATCGTAGTATGTACTTGCAAAATTTTTAAGGCTTTGAGAAAGACATCACTATCCTATTGTTAAATTGTTTATCTATTCTATTTTTTTAGCCGACTTCAAAAAATAATTTCAATTCGACTGTATTTTTTATGTATGTGTGTGTCAAACCTCAAAACTTTTGTTTGAGCCAAAAAGAAATTTTAATGATACTTTTTTTTTCAAAGCAAGTGCTCGTTTGGAAGCAAAACTTCTGTACGTACGCTTGACTTGGGGAGTAAGCTGGTGAATGCGTGACGAAAGCGTTACGAAAAATGTGATCGGGCGAGGCGTAGGGAAGTTGAGAGGGAGATATAAGTTAGTAGATAGAAAGAGAGAGAGGTGCGATCGCACATTTTCTTTCTTTCTCTCAAAGTCAGTTACATTTCGTATATCTAAGACACAGTGCAAGTCTGTATCGCACATACTCATATATGTATATAGTGTATGGAGCTAAGAAGTTGTGCTTCAGTCGTGTTGTTTAAAGCACACTCGTTTTTTTTTAAGTCGGTTTTTTTTTTTTTTTTTGCATTAAAACTCTGTGCACACAACGGGATTAGATTCAAATAGATAATGACATAATCAATATACATAATGAGCTCCGACAATAGCAAGGTCGATAACATTATCCGGATCAGTGAATAGATCAGTGATGTGAATCATTGAATCGATCATAGAAGGACGCGTTTCTATTATTTGCAAGAACCGATCTATTTTACGGTGAAATAGTGTTGCGTTTTCTGTTTGTTTCTATGTTTTTATTTTTTATTTTTTTTATTGCCTCTGTAGGCAGACGAGCATACGGCCCACCTGATGGTGGGTGATTATCGTCGTCCATGGACTTCAGCAATGCCAGGGGCAGAGCCAAGCCGCTGCCTACCGCTAAACTTTTACGGGTTATAAGGCTTAGAAAAAACATCACTATTTTATTGTTAAATTGTTTTAATTAGATTATATTCCTATTCCTATTGTTTATTAGATTATTTGAGATTTGCCTCCGTAAATGAAAATAGCAGGAGAAAACCTTAGTTTTGTTGCGATCTCAATCTATTGTTTGTTTAATTCGATTTTACTCTTTCCGAAGTTACAGTTAATGTGGTCTTTGTTAAGAGATAAGTTTATATTGTACTTATTAGACGGTAGCCAACAAAATATTGTAACGTCGACTAATAACTTTAGTCGTTGGTGAAAATGATCTTTTATTGCTTAGATCGGTGGACGAGGTCATAGCCCACCTGATGTTAAGTGGTTATTCGAGCCTATAGACATCCACAACATAAAACCTCGAGACGTGAGTTCTAAATCTCAGTTTTACCGAAACGCATTGATGCCTCTCCGCAAAAATAGGCAGGGTGGTGATGTTTCAATGGAAAATCGATGCCTGCGTGCATGGTTCAAACACTAGAACAGTCGTATCACTCGATATGAAGGTACCGGGCGTCTTATCCAGTAGGCCACGACGACTTGGTTGGATTTCAAATCTGTTAATGCACTACATCATCATCAGCTCTGGAACGTGCAATGCGGGACTAAAGCCTCGTCTAAGCTTCACCATAATGGCCAGTCGTGGTCTACATCCAGCGGATTCCACTCGTTTTTTTTCTCTCCTACCTATGCTGATAGCCTTGAGAGGCTATTTCACCTTAGCGTGTAGGTGAGCTCACGGCGCTCAAACTAGGAGTGTTGCTAACACTAGCCTTAACAAGAGCAGTGCTTCGCAGAATCTACCACCGGATAGGAACATGACCCACTGAGAAGATCCAGCGAGAAACTCAGTGGGCTGTGTCTGTGGGTTAATTTACTCGTCGAGCCCTTCGTCGCAAGCAACGGGTTCGACGAGGACGGTGACCGGTGGTTGAGGTACCTAAAAGCACCGTTAATGGTTCGGGAGGATCCGTAATTACGTGCTTAGGGTGACGTCGATAACTGTTACTAGTGAATAATAAACCCCGTACAAAAGCATGCTAAAAAATATATATTTCACTATCAAATCCGAATTCCCGTACGCTCGACAATAATGAGCGATCGAGAAACGATATATTTAATAAGGCAAACTTCAAAGGAACAGGAAGCCGAACCGGGCGCGTATCAATAAATTTTTAATAATCTATTTTTACTCTTACGTTCGTGTAAGTACGCGCTTCCTGTGTAACCTACCCGCTTAATCTGTTTAATTATAGAAACCTTATTGAGATTGATGAGTTGAAACCGATCTACGTGTAAGATTTAAGCCGTGAACGGATTCTTGGTTGTTGTTCTGTTGTTTCAAGTTTATCTTCAGTACGGCTCAATTGTCGGGGCGCAATGGATGATGCTGATCTAAGTGCTCACAGGTCAAGCTATGACGTCATGAGTTTTTGATACGTCAATGGTGGTACCAATGATGCTTGTGACGTCATATTGTTGTTAAACAAGCAAAGCGTATAATTAAAGGTTTAATAATGTCAAAAGACAACCACCGCCTTTATTGGGTTATAAAATTACAGTATTTTCGGCTTTCGGTTTTCGGCTTCGGTTTTCGCGAACAGTATTCACAATTTAAGCTACCCACGTTCCGTAAACTTTACAGTTTTCGTGGTCACGGACGACAGAAACAATATAGTGATGATAACGAATCGTAAAATTAGTTTTAATTGCGTCTACCTCTCGCGAATGTCAACGAAAGTTTAAAAAGTTTCAATAAAATATAATTCACGAGATTTATCGATTGGCATGCAAAAGTTTAGATTAACACACAGAGTATTTATAATTTATAATCTGTATTTATTGTAATCTTCATCTATATCGTTCCCTCACTACTGAGGATCGCGACAACATGTGACGTTCTTCCACTGTGTTCGATCACGAGTGTCATGGACAGCATGGTACAGACCACCACCAAGTGCTTCTCTTACTAGATTTGACCATCTGGCTGATGTTCTGACCACAGCATGCTTGCCCTCTATGCGACCCGCAATTACGAGCTTCTTTAATTCATGTCTGGGAGACCGCATGAAGTGTCCGAAGAAGCTCGTAACACGTTCCCGACAAATGGAAGAGAGCCTTTTTCGAATGTTTAACTCCCTTAGAATGGACTCGAAAATTAAAACAAATATTGCGGAAAAAAAAACTAATATCCTTCTATACGGCACGTGACAGCCCTATTAGGGGCGTGACAGAAAGCCACGTAGAGCCGATAGAGCACGGGTGAACTGACCCTTATTGCAAGATAATATTATCTAAGAAAGTAGCGTTCTTTTATGTTTTAGACACGTTTCAATTGTAAGTGTATTTGTGCTGTAAAAACTAATAATTTAGAACTCATATTACAAGGTTTACGTTGTTGATGCCTATGAGCTCCGGTGTCTACTTAACACCAGGCTGTCGTACGATGACTTCAAACATTTGATTGCTTCTCGAAAGAAATAGACAAAACTATGTTAAATATCCGTACCATCTCAGTACGTCGTGGCCTAAAGGATAAGACGTCCGGTGCATTCGTGTCTAGCGATGCACCCATGTTCGAATCCCGCAGGCGGGTACCAATTTTTCTAATGATAAAGTGCTTAAGTTCACGATTGACTTCCACGGTGAAAGAATAACATCGTGTAATAAAAACCAAACCCGAAAAATTTTAATTTGCGTAATTACCAGTATTTCTTAATCAATTCTTTATGACCATTAAAGTACTATGAACCGCTCCGAAGATGAAAAAACGTACGATTTAATTTTAATATTATATATATATTTTTGTGTGAAACTGAACGTGTCTAATCTACATTAAAAAGTTTACGTAATAATTATTTTTAAATGCCAAATAAATTAAAAATGTATTTATGGTGTTAAGAGAATTAAAAATGTGTCTTTCCCAATTTAATAGTTAACTTTTTAATGTACAAATTTCTTTGCGTCTTTGGATCACAGATTTTTTTTTTTTATTGTGATTTAAATTTGTTATTTTTTTTTGTTGCGATCGTATGAAGGTCTTCTCTTACATAATAAGCATTATGCATTTTAATTGTGCTTTTCTGTATAAGAATCAGATCTGTGTAAGAATTCGACAATTCAACTTTACAATACTTACAAAGTGCTGATGTTTAAAATAAATTATTCACGCTGTTCACTTCAATTCTTAATAGTATAAAACCAAGTGCCGATTTAAGCACTTTTCAAATTGGTCAGACACAGTCTCATGCGCATTCGTCACCTGTCAGTTATTAATTTATCTATTTTTATTCACAGATCTATCGAGAAGTGCCTAAACTAACCAACGAAGATTAAAAGTGCCTTGTGTGAAAGTGTAGAATCAGTGTATTTTATAATAAAATTTTTCGAGTGCTTATTCTGTGAAATATCAAGATGGAAGTAAGGAGATTGGCGATGTTCATAATGTTTTTGGAGCTAGCGGCGATGTCACAATGTTCAGGTAAGTTTTGGTTATATCATACAATAATATTAAGGCCGTCTCATATCTATACTAATATATAAATCTACAGTGGTGTTTACGGATGTTCTGTTATAACTACTGAACCATGCATCCGATTGACTTGAAACTTGATATCCATGTAGAAAATTCATGTACTTAATGGATAGCCTAATATTTATGTATGAGTCTTGGACTCCTTAATAATAATGACAATAAATAATAATGTTAATTTTAAATGCCCAGCGAAGCGGGCGAGTACGGCTGGTCTCAAATATAGGTGGAGATAATCGCCTATTAATGTTTATAAGCTCCGGTAAAAACTTACTACTAGGTGAACTATAGTGTCTGGTCACCTACTTTCTTCATCGTTCCCTCACTGCTGAGGATCGTGACCACATCTGACTTTCCTCCATAGTGTGCCATCATGGGTGGCATGGACCACACGATACAAATTACATTCAACCGCTTTCTTATCCAGATCTGACCATCTTTTTTTTTTAATGCTTAGATGGGTGGAAGAACTCACAGCCCACCTGATGTTAAGTGGTTACTGGAGCCCATAGACATCTACATCGTAAAAGCGCCACCCACCTTGAGATATAAGTTCTAAGGTCTCAGTATAGTTACAACGGCTGCCCCACCCTTCAAACCGAAAAGCATTGCTGCTTCATGGCAGAAATAGGCAGGGAGGTGGTATCTACCCGCGCGGACTCACAAGAGGTCCTACCACCAAATCTGGCTGGTGTTCTGCCCAGGGCGCGCTTGCCCTCTATGCGACCCAAAATTATGAGCTTCTCTAATTAATGTCTGGGAGACCGCATGATGTGTCCAAAGAAGTTTGTAACACGTCCTTGGCATATGGCCGAGACCTTTTTTTGGATGTTTGGCTCTATTAAAAGCACCTATAACAGTTACTAAAAAAAAGCCTTTCTGTTCCAATTTTGAGACGTTCTTAGAATATTTATTATTTAACGGTTGCCAGTGCTCAAATAACCTTCAAAAAAAACACCTACGAATCTTCCACGTCCAGACTACGGCCGTACCGTCTAGATTCTTAAATTAGCCACCCAGAGTTTATTATTCACAGCTTATTTTCTAGACTTCCAGACACTGTTTAGATAGATTAATTTCGTACTGTTTACATTAAAATATCTGGAAAGTTCGTGAGTCATTTGCTAAAAGAGAAAATTGCATATCCCGGAAGCAATTTCTGCAGAAAAACAGTCTTCTTGCTTTTTTTTATTACTTAGATGGGTGGACGCGCTCACATCCCACCTGGTTCAAGTGGCTACTGGAGCCCATAGACATCTACAACGTAAATGCGCCACCCATCTTGCGATATAAGTTCTAAGGTCTCAGTATAGTTACAACGGCTGCCCCACCCTTCAAACCGAAACGCATTGCTGCTTCACGGCAGAAATAGGCGGTGTGGTGGTACCTACCCGTGCGGACTCACAAGAGCTATTTTGGCTTATATTTGAAACGCACTAACACTTTGAATATTGCAATTGATCTTATTATGAAACCAAAAACGAGATTGAAAAATTGTAGGTTATTGTGATGGGTGTGGATTACAATATTGTTTTTCATAGTTTAATTTGAAGTAATACAATCAGTGCAATAAGGTATCAAAATACAGATATTAATTTTAAAACTAGCCGCCTGCCACTGCTTTTTGCATTGTCGTCGGGTGTTTGAGCCTTGATTTGGATACATTATCTCAAATATATTAAGTGTATAATCTATGTACATTATTACACATTTCAACTTAAGAGACACTAAAATAATAAAATACAACAATTGACATATCTTGACAGTTCGCATTCCCGCCAAAAAGTTCTACCTACAGATAATCACTGTGTATACTGTACACTAGAGGTGTAGATTAATAAGTAAACAGAGAGAACAAACCTTGTGTGACGCATTGAGATCAGTAACCTGTTTTTTTCTTGACAATATTGACTGGATCTGACCTTGAGAATTCGAGTCCAAACAGAATAATTGTCATTTCTAGTTATTTTAAAACCTTAAATAATTTAATTAAGTATTCAACTATTTTTAACAAAATAGGAATAATTGATTTTTTTAAAGTTAATTTTTTTACTTTATACTTCAGAGATTTTTATTTCATTACTTTTAAATGCATGTAACGCATAATCTGTTTTGAGTCAACATAACAATAAATAAGATATTCTGTAAATTTAGAGGTTGTTATTAAGCCTTTGTTATTAATAATTTTTTCTAATCACGTTCGCTGCCTAGGGTGCATAACACTTTTAGCCGGTCAGATTATAAAAGGGATCTAGATTCTCGTGACGATAAAATCTAGATATTTTTCCCACGTAGGCAGTGAAATGATCGATCGGTGAACCTAGAAACGATATCTTATCGAATGTTTTTAAACGAGAAATGTGTATAGCAAATTGGGTCGAAATTTCTTCTATTTTAATCTCTGTGGTTCGAGACCAGCATAGTGTCATTGTGATCATTTATGGCAAGGAAAAAAAAGAAACGGTGATACTTTAAACTAGAAATAAACTGACGAAGAAAACTTAAAGATTATCAAGTTAGTAACAATATTTCCATTCATTTCTGGAAATGCGACATAAAACAATTATATTTTCGTCGTTTTAGATCAATCATTTAAAGAAATCGCTTAATTCGATATCCGACTTTATGGCTCTAATTACGTAATCTATACATCTGATTCTGATGCAACGGGTGTGCAATGGCAATGCCCTCTAACAATGGCCGTCATAGCTTGTCAAACTTCGCTTGACGGGCTGTCAGTTTGACACCTGTCACGTTGCGGTTAGGAAGTTGAAATTCGACTTAAACGTTCCGTTATATTTTTGGTTGTGTATTCAACACATTCTAACTTTGTGGTTTTATATCCACAATTATCTCGAGGTATGTTTATTATAGTTTATTTAAACTAGTCGGCAACGGTCCATTTTTGTATAATTGGAATCGCAGTCCGTGAACTTCGTTTTAAGGTATAAACAAGTTTCGTCAGATCAGTCTTTAGCGTTGCTTGGATTGGTCAATAAGCTCACGGCCCACCTGATTATAAGTTTACCTGGTTACCGGGTCTCGGAGATATAACTAAGTGAATGACTATCAATGATTGGTAATATAATAAATATAAATATAAGGTTCATCTGAGTGCTTCATATTGCAGTTTTAGAATTGATGTGGCTTAATCCAAAATTCTTGTTTTTTTTGGTAAACGCCAAAAATGTAATTGAACAATTGTAATTTTTCAGTTTTGATTTTAATACTTTTAGCCTTAAAGCGATTTAAAAGAGACGAAAAGTGTATCTACTTTATTCTCTTTTAACTAAAATGTAAGTTTCAATTTTAATTTAAAAAAAATCGTAATATATTAATATTGTCTCAAATTTTTTAGTAAAGTGACTTAAATTGTAAAGGTGCGATATGATAGCTGTCAAAATATAAGTAAAATTCATAGTGAGTCAAAATGAAAAGGCTATTTGGCTCGTTAATGTTCTATTCGGAGAAATTTGGCGGCTCTCCCCTCTTCAAGCTCAATTCGCAGAACTCGTCCAATTCGTTAGTACATTGTTTAAGTAGATTAGCGTCTGCTGTTTACCTTGGATTACATAATAAAATGAGATTTTTAGATGTGGTATTTTACAGTTAAATCGTTTGTTGAATTAATTCGATAGGTATTCATTTCAGTTTTGTGCGGCGTTATAGGTTCGTAAAATATATGACCAATTTTTTTTTTGCTTAGATGGTTGGAGCGCATAGACATCTACGACGTAAATGCGCCAACCACCTTGAGATATAAGTTCTAAGGTCTCAAGTATAGTTAAACGGCTGCCCCACCCTTCAAACCGAAACGCATTACTGCTTCACTGCAGAAATAGGCAGGATGGTGGTACCTACCCGCGTTGACTCACAAGAGGTCCTACCACCGGTAAATGTACCAGTAACCTATTTTTAGTTGAGACAAAAAATCAAAGAGAAAAATGCTAATGGGCTGTGTGAGAAATTACCACAAAACGCTATCTATATAGGATTCATGATATTGTATCAGATAATACACCGTTGTGAACTAAAATTCGTGTCAAAATCCTTCCTTAAAAATTCCAATGCGAAAACACCTAAATTGCAGAGTTTTAAAATCAATTGGATCAATGCGAGGGCAGTGCTGGCGTCTACTGGCGACGATAACCACTCACCGTCTGGTCACAAAGGCCATAGAAAAACATGTTTCAATAAACACATAGATGAAGAGTTAGTTAGTATCAACTTGCGCCACTTTGAGAAGACGGCACGACATGAGAACCCTCTTGTCGTGGTCGCTGGAAATTACAAACCCGATCCTGTAGACCGAATGGTAAATAGTCGACATCGACCAAAACACGTCATTACGGATCCTCCCGATCTATTAACGGTGCTTTTAGGTACCACAAGCACCGGTCACCGTCCTCGTCAAGCCCGTCACTTGCGACGAAGGGCTCGACGAGCGAACTAACCCAAAGACACAGCCCATTGAGTTTCTCGCTGGATCTTCTCAGCGGGTCGCGTTTTCGATCCGGTGGTAGATTCTGCGAAGCACTGCTCTTGCTAGGGTCAGTGTTAGCAACACTCCGATTTGAGCCCCGTGAGCTCACCTACATGTAAGGGCGAAGCTGAAATAGCTTCTCAAGGCTATCAGAATTGGTAGGAAAAAAAGTATCAATTAATGCGGTCAAATACGGTGGACTGATCAAATTAAAACAGCAGTGGGAGGTCCCTTAAATGAGTGCAGTAGAAAGGCCTCGAGTAGGGAGAGATGGCGGGACATCGTGAGACACATCAAGTCTGCCTCCTCCAACATTACATGACGATCACGACCACTATGTCAAGAGTGACACGATTGAGAAGAGGAAGCAAAAGAATCTGTAATGGAATTGTAAATATTAAGCTGGCAAGATTTTTAATATTATGGATAGTTGTTTTGACGAGTGTACCATTACTGACACTTATTACGTTTCCTCTCGAGTATGCGTAACGAGGTATTACAATGTTTTATCAGTCACGCCTTATCTCGGACATTGCGTAAGATACGACGAGTGCCCCTCTTTATCAAAATCTGGGAGCGAAAAATCACTTTTACTTAAAAACGGCACAGCATGAAGTGGATACGCGAAGTCTTAATAGTTGCTTCGTTCTGAATATTGGAATTAAGCGCCAAAGGACTCAAGATTTGGCCAATTGCTTATCTGTTAATCGGGTTTTTAAAACCAAACACTGAGCCTAGGTTGGCCTTATTGTATTAGGCTTCTCCTCGAATTATTGGATTTTTTTTTGATACTATACCATCAAGATATAATGGACTTACCAAATAGCCTACTGCTGCTTGTCAATTTGCAATAGCCGCCGGTTAAAATCTTGCAATTACTGACTATCTGTGCTTCAACATGAAGTTTGATTTCGAATGCTATATTCGTTTCTTTGGACAACGGGTCATTGAACCTTTAGCTTTTATTGTTTTTTGATTAATTTAAGATCATTTCACATTATTCTACATCTTCACAGAGAATAGCCTAGACTTCTTACGTATCTACTAAGGCAGCCTCCTCTGTCGGAGTTTTCAAATCGTAATCAGCAATAAATACTATTTCGCAATGTAAACAAGTTTTCTGACATTAAAGTGTTGTTCAGTAATTACTCGTACAACGTGTTTCACAAGATTCTTCGGTTTGAGGAATGCATTTTCCAAGATGCGCGTCGTCTTAATTTTATTGATGATGTTTTTTAAATGACTTCGTAAAAAAACTAGGAAGCTCTCAATTCAACTGTATCTTTATTTGTGTGTTAACAACTCAAATATATTTTTCTAGGTGAACCGATTTTGATGATTCTTGATGGCTTTATCAAAATCAGACCTGTAGTGGCGTCATTATCTCTAAAAATGCATATTATTAATTTACTTCCAATACATTTACATGCGACTTCACTGAATTCGAGTTTCTGACTGAATTGCATATACGGATCGCGCGAGGTCATGACCAACCTGATGTTAAGTGGTAACTCGAGCCTTCAGATAAATGCCTCCACCCTTTTTTCAGTCAGGGGGTCGAGCCTCCTAAGAAGTGTCCGCGGCTAGCTAAACGCAACCCGTTCTTTTTCTACCATAGCCGAATCCTGATACCGATAAAGAAGTTTGTCAGTCTATGGCGAAGCTGTCATCGGAACCCCGGAAAGTAAGCGCTTTGTCATTTTTACGTGGTATGACATTGTCTGCCCTTCAAGACTCTAGCGAATAATAATAATCTATATATTAATACGTGAAGCAAAAACTTTGTATCCCTTTTTACGAAAATTGCGCGGACGGAGGAGTATGAAATTTTCCACACTTATAGAGAATATAGAGAAGAAGTGCACAATGCTAATCTTTTTTCTAAATAATGCATAAAAGATACATTAAATCAATAAAGAAAACATTACACACACTACATACCATGTATTTGACGCACACACGCATGCATACTATTTACTGTCAAACTTTTGTCAACAAACGTCTGTTGTCAAATAGAGAATAGATTAAATACTGTTTGTCTTTGTTAATATTTTTTAGTGTAGTCTTGTCGAAATTTGTGATTATAGAAGTATAAAATACAATCATAATAGTGTACAAACTTACAATTCCAATTAATTATAGTCGAATTTCGACAACTGCGGGACCTCTAGTAATAATAAAAGCCTTTATTCAGACGCAAAAAGGATATTTACAAATAATAAACTTAAATTAACGACTCTGCCGAGTCGATGATGGCATCGACAACTTGGTTTGTTTGCCTTACTTTGGCAAAGGCCTCTTCTATTTCTTTCCGCTCTAGCGAATAGTGTTGTGTCAAATAATGAAAAAGTAACTAAACTAAATTAGTCAGTCTAAAATAGTACTACAATTTATTACCATTGAAGTGAGAATTGCTTTTTTTTTTGCCTTAAAAATAGTAAATAATGTTACGTACATACTTGTATACATTATTATTAAGTATGTTATGAAGATGTGTACGTGCCTGAACGCGGAAGATGGAAGATTAAAATGTTATCACCAATTTTGTAATGCACGATAACACTATACAGTATTACCATTGGTTTTAGAATTGAAATCGTTTAGTTCGAGTTACGATCGAATTAAACTCGATGGAAGCGCGGGTGGTTTTAATTTTTTTTATATAGGTACTCAACTTAGCTTAGTTGATTATTACTAAATATATATAAAACATTTCATTACTAATAAGATGCATGTGTGCTTATGAAAAATGTATGGAAAAACATCTTAAGACTGAAGCTCATGGGTGATGGTGGTCACGACCCTCAGACATGAGGAACACGATTCGAGGAGGAGGAGGAGTGCTTATGAAAATCGATAAAGACAATTTGTACCGAATAAGCTTATTTAAATACTGAGAATAAGGTAATAGGATCAGATTGTTTCGTTTTATTACTGTTTATGACGAAAAATGATTATTGAGGATTTGACAACTTTAAGACAACAGCCATAGGTTTATTTTGTAATTTTCTTCAAATATTGACTCGTTTTAAAAGCAGCGTTTTTTTTTTATCCCTACGCAATATTTGGTAGCCTAAAGGGCCTGCCGACCGTGAGGGATGGTGGTCGTGGTGCTGACGACCGCCGGTCCGGCGTCCCGAGGGGGAGGGTGATGGGAGAGATGTGCTCCGCACTAAACGCTTCACTCTCCCCCCTTTGCGTTTTCATGAGTTTTGTCTCATGCGAGGCTCGGCCGTGGGTAGTTAAGCGACAGGAGATTTTAGTCGGTTCCACTCCAACATACCTCCCCCACCATTCCCAGTGGAAGGTAGGAGACCGGCGATTTCCTCCTGATTAAAAAAAAAGCCTAAAGGGCCATTCCAACTACGTTCAAACAGCTAGGTCAGCTCACCTGAGAGAATTTTCAGACTAGTCCAACAAGAGCAGTGCCATGCTGAATCTACCACTGGATCTCATTGGAGAAGCTCCGTTGGTTTGGATCTGTGGGTTAGGTTGCACGTCGAATATCTTGCGACACGCGACAAGTTACGACGAGAACGGTGACAAGGAATAGCTGTATCACTACATAGTATAAAACAAAGTCGTTTTCTCTGTCCCTATATCTGTCTGTCCCTATGTATGCTTATATCTTTAAAAGTACTTAACGGATTTTGATGCGATTTTTTTTAATAGATAGAGTGATTGAAGAGGAAGGTTTACATGTATAATAATATCCATTAAATAGTGGAGAAATCAATAATAAATTACAGTTTCCGAAGCGAAGCAAGGGCGGGTCGCTAGTAATGAATATTTAATTCTTTTCTTTTCCACAAGTCTTAATAAGTAAGGTGGTAAGGAGGAAAATTATTTGATCATCTAAAAAAAAGAATCTGAAAGCGATTACGAAGCAAGAGAAACTCACGAATTTCTCACGAAACCAATAATGATGTAGCGTGTGCAAATCGTAAACCGATAGTAAATATAGTACGGATGAAAAGTTTCAAAACCGCTAGTAGGTCACGTTTGAACACACAAGAAAGCGTAAACATTGCAACAAGCCCGCTGACTTTTTAATGAGCTTCCGAAAAGAAAGCCTTTGTTTGACTTTTCGTTAGTTAAAGTTTCCTCATTAAATTTGCGCTTTTAAGAACGACTCGGGAAAAGAGTTGTTTTATTTAAGAGAGTATTTAAATTTCCGAATCGTTTGACGTAGGTACACAGCGCTCACGGCTCACTTGATATTAAGCGGTTATTGGAGATCTTAAGAATCAGGACATATATTGTATGACTAGAAATCGCGATCACTTTAAATGACATTTATTGCTTAAACAAGCTTACCGCGCACCCGGTATCAAGCAGCTGCTAGACATATAGACATCAATAACGTAGATGCTGATATCCATCTCAAGAATTCGGTTCTAAGCCTCATTTGTCCAGGCGGGCTTCGGATAGCCTGCCGACCGAGAGGGCTGGTGGTCGACGACCGCCGGTCCGGCGTCCCGAGGGGGAGGGTGATGGGAGAGATGTGCTCCGCACTAAACGCTTCCCTTTCCCCCCTTTTGCCTTTTCATGAGTTCTGTCTCATGCGAGGTTCGAACGTGGGTTGTTGAGCGACAGGAGGTTTTTAGTCGGTTCGAATCCGACATGCCCCGCCCTCCATCCCCAGTGGATTCAATCGTGGACATTTATTAAGAACGTATTCCATTACAAAAATTGGTACCATCTCAGTATAACCTACCACCACCCTAAAACTAAAAAACAGCTTTCGACTCACAGAGCAGTAAGCTCTACACAAAACACCATCGAAAGTGTCCCGCGTCAATTCGCGATTCGGACAGTTTTATGCAATCATAATTAAACAAAAATGAAAAAGAAAAATCCCTGTACAACATAACAACATCTCTCCAAGTATACGCCATCGTAATTGAATTGAAAATAAAAGATTTATCGCATTAATAAAACGCTATTAATCTTCTGGGAGCGGCAGTGGCGGACGCCGCGTTCGCTGTCTTGGCGTTATTAATTGGCGCTTGACAGGAATCATTAGTGGATCACTGTTTTCGCAAAACCGACGTTAAGAGCGCCTCAGTATTAAGGTATCATCGTCATCATCATAGACGACTGGTGGTAGGACGTCTTGTAGCCCGCATGGGTAGGTACCACCGCCCTGCCTATTTCTGCCGTGAAGCAATAATGCGTTTCGGTTTGAAGGGTGGGGCAGCCGTTGTAACTATACTTGAGACCTAAGAACTTATATCTCAAGGTGGGTGGCGCATTTACGTTGTAGATGTCTATGGGCTCCAGCAACCACTGAACACTAGGTGGGCTGTGAGCTCGTCTACCCATCTAAGCAATAAAAAAAGTCGGTTACTTTTGGCAGAGCAGTTGTGGTCATGTGGAATCATTGTTTATTAAAGCCTTGACAGCTGTTCTCTATAGTTCGCGAACTGAGGCTTGGCGCACGCACTGGTTAAGTGGGGTTTTGGTAAGGATTTTCACTTGATCAATCCAGCGCATGGGGCTTCGTCCACGAGGTCTTTTAGCGTCTACCGTGAACAAAAAGTTTCTCGATAGACTCTGCTGGCCGTCGCGATACGTGTCCAAAATATCGGAAATTCCTGGAAAATCTTCGAAAAACCGATTGTTCTGGATCTCTCAATGAGCTCACATGAGTATATCAACCCACAGACACAGCACACTGAGTTTCTCGCCGGATCTTTTTTGCCACGTACCATCCGGCTTTGGAATGAGCTCCGCTCCACGGTGTTTCCCGAGCGCTATGACATGTCCTTCTTCAAACGAGGCTTGTGGAGAGTATTAAGCGCTAGACAGCGGCTTGGCTCTGCCCCTGGCATTGCTGAAGTCCATGGGCGACGGTAACCACTCACCATCAGGTGGGCCGTATGCTCGTCTGCCTACAAGGGCAATAAAAAAAATTCTTCTCAGTGGGTCACGATTTAGTGAAGCATTGCTCTTGCTAGGGCTAGTGTTAGCAAATTTGCCAGGCTAAGCCCCGTGAGCTCGGCTACTTGCTCAGTGAAACTATTATGACCCCTAGAGGCTACCTATGCTAGGTAGGCAAAAAAATTATCTGATATATATTTTTTTTTTATAGTTACAACGGCTGCCCCACCCTTCATAACGAAACTCATTACTGCTTCACGGCAGAAAGAGGCGGGGTGATTGTACCTATCCGCGCGGATTCACAAGTGGTCCTACACCACCCCCAGTAAATAATTAATTAATATTGATAAATAAACGAAAAATCTACAATGTGAGGTCGAATAAAAAAAAAATCACACACTTATCTACCAGCGTAACACGTTCAGATCAATTCGCATAATGAAACCGCTGCCGAAAACATAAATCACTTCAGAGAAACAAATTGAAAAACAAAAATGAAATCAGAAATGAGAGTAATATGCAAAATAAGTTCAAAAAGAATCGGCTCGAAGGAAATAAATCTTTATTGCTCAAGTCGTAGGTGTCAAAAACGTTTAAAGCTCAAGTGATTTGCTGAAGCTGCTCTCACAGTGGTCTTGTTTTGCAAATTCCGAGCTTAATTCGTGTTGAGACGATCACTGCGTTAGTTTTGCTGGTTGATTTGTTTCTGTGAGTCATACATACGCAATGTATTTTTTTTAATTAAAGTAACATAATTATGCTATTGGAACCCGAATGCCACATCTAGTTTTTCGTAAACGGCTCTGGATTTTTATATTTCAAGGCATTTTAATCTAGAAATTCGATCAATTACTCAACGATTTTTATTATCTATATATATAAAAATTAATTGTTGTTCGTTAGTCTCGCTAAAACTCGAGAACGGCTGGACCGATTTGGCTAATTTTGGTCTTGAATTATTCGTGGAAGTCCAGAGAAGGTTTAAAAGGTGAAAAATATGAAAATGCTCGGAATTAAATAAAAATAATAACTTTTGTTTTTCCCTTGATGTTTTTTTTTATACAAAAGCTTAGGTCTTTTATTTATCGATTGAGGCACTACGAAGTCTGCTGGGTCAGCTACTTTTAAATATATTGCAGGTCGTTATAAAAACATAAAGAAAAGAGAATTATTAATTGCATCTTCTTTTATCTCCTTGATGTTATCCTTATCTTTTATCCACCCTTTACTGGTGTGGTTTTTTTGATACTACGAAATCTAACAAATAATGATATATCAAATTAGTGTAGCTTGCTTATGTGAGCGCCGTTTTGGCGATTAAGATTTTTATTTCTCTATATTATTCTATAATTTAATAAACAAACAAACGTTAGTTCTCTAGGCATTTAACACACTGGCCCACGGACCGCTGTCGACAGATATATCTAAATCGGTGCTGCCACTAACATAAGAAATATTCGACATCCCCTCAACTTGAATTGACGCAAATCTAAATATATTTCCCCCTTCGCGCTCTTCGGAGTATGGGGTATGATTGATTTGTACATTTTTTTACTGGACTGCAACATTTAAACATGCGATTTAATACAACCCTTTGGCTAATAAGGTGTAATTTTCATCTCAACGTTAATAAAAATTCGTGGTTTGGAAGATGTTTTAAAATGTTTAACTTCTTTCTTTTTTATTGCTTAGATGGGTGGACGAGCTCACAGCCCACTCGGTGTTACTGGAGCCCATAGACATCTACGACGTAAATGCGCCACCCACCTTGAGATATAAGTTCTAAGGTCTCAAAGTATAGTTACAACGGCTGCCCCACCCTTCAAACCGAAGCGCATTTCTGCTTCACGGCAGAAATAGGCAGGGTGGTACCTACCCGCGCGGACTCACTAGAGTCCTACCACCAGTAATTACGCAAATTAAAATTTACGGGTTTGATTTTTATTAAACGATGTTACTCCTTCACCGTGGAAGTCAACCGTGAACATTTGTTGAGTACGTATTTCATTAGAAAAATTGGTACCCGCCTGGGATTCGAACACCCCGTTTTATTTTTGTGACAGAACTTATGGCAGGACTAGGTATGGACTTCAGCTTTTTTTTTCCTCATCTTATCGCCGGTAGGACCGAGAGGCGATAAGGTGAGGATGAGGCGATATCTTGGTTTGTTAGACGAGCTTGCGGCTTTATACCTGAAAGAATTTGCTAACCCTAGCTAGAGCAATGCTTCACTGAATCTACCATAGGATCGGAAACGCGATACGCTGAGAAGACCCGACGAGAAGCTTAGTTGGTCCTGTCTGTGGTACACTAAATTAAGCTATAAACTTAAATCGGGTAAGAGATGAACTCAGTTTTGTCCAAAAATAATTGGTTATCGTACAAAAAAATAATTTGTACGATAAAATTTTTATTTTTTTATTTTTAAATTTTCAACAATTTTTTTTTTTAATTCTTTCAACTTTATGATTTCTTGGTATTTTTTTGTATTTCACATATTTTTGTAGAGAATGAAAGCTATTGAAGTCTTCTTTTTTTTGTAAAGTGCAAATGTTATTGAGATGAGTTTTATAAACGTGGACTTGGCGCAATTTTTTACAGTGAAACTGTTTTTGTTCGGATTTCCGATATCTGACAACAGATGGCGTTGTACTTCTCGAGCGTTCTAGATGCTACTAGATCCTTCGATATTCGTTCGACTATTCGGCGATATATGACGTTACTCTTACCGGCGTTACAATATCTTGAGGTCAAAGTCCGTATTCTATTGTGTTGTGTCGTACTTTAGGCCCTTCGTTTTCTGTATAATTTAATTTGAAGAATGAAACATCCAATGATTAATTATAGAGAGGAAGGTTATTTACGTAATCACACCTTGACGGGAAAAAAAACGTTCAAACCACACCAGCTGCGTGTTGCAGACTAAACAATCTTCCCGACATAACGAGAGACGACCGGTTAAGGAATAAATTAAGCTTTATTATGTAAACATTCGATTTGAAGGACCAGTTTGTGTTGAACTACTAACTGAAGAAAAAAAAAACAATATGGCGGTTAAAGGTTTTTTTTTATAAAATTTTCTTTTTATAATTAAAATTACTTTTACGGTTTTGTTTCGCGTCATTGTTACTGTATTCGTTTCGTTTATCGAATACAGTTTTCGTATTCACAGATGACTGTGGTAGCTTTCATGAACATTTTAATGTTGTGTTTAATTACTCTCAATTTTCCTACAAAAAAAAAATATCTTTTACATTTTATATTTCATGAATTTATCGAAATTAATAAGCGAGAAAACGCAAGGTGAAACTGTTTTTTTGTTGTAAATATGTCTACAATTCGTGAAAACCGAAGAACGATTCTGTATACTTCATACGTTGACGTGTAATGCGGTGAGCGATTTTGAATGAGTTATTTTGCTATAAGTTCATTTTGAGATCTTAATAGGAAGTCACAAAAATTGTGCATTTCTAAAATGAAAAATTACATATTATGCAACATTATTATTAGTTAATTTGTTAAAATATTATCTGCTTTAGACGTCCGAACCGTAAAATACCACATTATATCTTTATAATAAATCGATTTCATGTTCAAAATCAGAACATTGCGTTCAACAATAATTAAGTAATTGCAAACAATTTATTCCTGGTACATTGGGAGCCATTTCATCGGCTGATAGCATCGCTATTGAAATTTTTTTTTTTTTTTTTTTTTTTATCTCACCAATGAAAACAATTAAGTTTTCAACCTAAAGTCTCGAAGTGGATTCCAGTATTTTCTTTTATGTCAATTGGTTCTGTGTGCTCAGTGCGAGTTTTTTAACGTCCTCGATCGCGTAAGAGTTAACTCAAATTTGTATGGAGTTACAACAGCGCCCCTATCGGCAAACGAAGGGAAACGTAAAGTTAAAAAACTCGCACTAAGCACACTCGTATCTACTTAAAACAGATAAGGAAATTCGGCATTAACTTCAAAGTTAACGAATTCCCAATAATGTTTGTTATACAAAAGCCGGATCAGCTAACTATACAGCGGTATCATTATACACTGGTTCTCCATAACACGTGCGTCGTCGCGGGGGTGGCAAAGCGTACCGAGCCTTGACGAATCGATTTATGCCGTATGATTTATGCCCCTTAGAAACACAATGAATGTATTAACGTATCAGAGGGTTGGTAGTGGAGGGTTCTGTCGTAGACGCCAAAATACTTAGTTGCTCATTGAGTTTCTCGCGCGATCTTCTCGGTGGATCGCGATTCCGATCCGGTGGTAGATTCAGCGAAGAACTGCTCTTGCTAGGGCTGGTGTTAGTAAGCTCTCTCAGGCTGAGCCCGTGAGCTCATCTACCCGTCTGGGCGTAACTGAAATAGGCTACCAGCGAATTGGTAGGAAAAAAAATGATTTAGATTTGAGATCTCAGCAAAATGCGTGCCTAATCGATTGATTTCGGAAGTCGTCGTGGCCTAAAGGACAAGACGTCCGGTGCATTCGTATGTAGCGATTCACCGGTGTTCGAATCCCGCAGGCGGGTACCAATTTTTCTAATGAAATACGTACTTAATAAATGTTCACGATTGACTTCCACGGTGAAGGAATAACATCGTGTAATAAAAATCAAACCCGCAAAAATTATAATTTGCGAAATTACTGGTGGTAGGACCTCTTGTGAGCCCGCACGGGTAGGTACCACCGCCCTGCCTATTTCTGCCGTGAAGCAGTAATGCGTTTCGGTTTGAAGGGTGGGCCAGCCGTTGTAACTATACTGAGACCTTAGAACTTATATCTCGAGGTGGGTGGCGCATTTACGTTATAGATGTCTATGGGCTCCAGTAACCACTTAACACCAGGTGGGCTGCGAGCTCGTCCACCCATCTAAGCAATAAATAAATAAATAAATCGTTATAAACAAATATACGTTAGAGAAAAGCATCGTGTTATAGAATCTAATGTTTTTTCTTAAAAGTAACATCTTATCTCCATATTACCATTGTTTGGCTACTAATCAATATTAAGCATGCACAGCCCTTCAGCTGTTAATTTACACTGTAAAAAATATCTTAAGTAAAATAGTAATCGAAAGTTTTTGAACGTAGCTTTATTAACAAAGTCTAATAACCGTCAAATAGTTTCGGTGTGGTCCATGTTCGCGAGCTAAAGCGTTTTAATGTTTGAAATTTGCAGTTTGTAGTAGACGTAAGCGATTTTGCTGTTTCGACATTTTCTTTTTATTGTATTAATCGACGAGATGAGTTCACAGAACGCTTAGTATTAATTGCTCACGAGAGCTTAAAGATATTACGCAAATAGTACTCACCACAAGATATTACTTTCTATGGTTGTCAAAAATGGCCGTCTTACCCAAATAGTATTGTTTAGTATTATTTAATTTATTTATTTATACAAACACCCTCTCGCCTTCAGACCGAAACTCGAAAATTCGTGGCAGAAGTATGATGGATTACTCATAACTCTTTCAGGCTGAGCTTCATGAACTCGCCCATCAGTCAATGTGAAGCCAGAATAGCTCCTCGAAGCTACTGGCAGATAGGTACTTCTCAGTCACATGCACTCGTGGCAGAGTAGTCGTGTCACTTCGGGTGGTGGTACGCTTCACCAGACGTCGCCATACCTCGCGTACCGCGGCCCTTCTTCTGCACTCGTTAACGAGACCGTTTAGAGCTGCCTTTATTTGGTCGATCCATCGTAACGGTGATTTGCCGCGCGGTCTTGTACCCTCTATCATGCCCTGCACCACAAGGCGCTCAACTGAGTCGTCAACCCGCCGCGACACATGTCCGAAGAAAGTGAGAATGCGACCCTGAACGATGAAGGATAGTCGCTGCTTAGCTGCTAGATAGGTATTAGATACTGTAAAAACTGAGACCTGAGAACTCATATATCAAGGTAGGTGGCGGCATTTACGATGTAGATGTCTATGGGCTCCGGCAACCACTTAACACCAGATAGGCCGTGAGCTCATCCGCCAACCTAAGCAATAAAAAAAGGTAGATAAAAAAGCCACTATTGATTCCTGTGATACAATTAAAATGCCTTAAATATAAATCAAAGATAAAGCCTTGATTAGTTGCGAATTTCTTATCTTTTTTTTTTTATTGCCCGAGCAGGCAGACGAGCATACGGCCCACTTGATGGTAAGTTGTTATCGTCGCTCATGAACGTCAGCAATGCCAGGTGCAGAGCCAAGCCGCTGCCTACCGTTATATTATATTCCATTCTAGGCATAATTTGCCGTGGGTCCCTCTTAAAACGCTAACTCTTGTATTCTAAGCCGCGACTGAATCTTTGAGTTACAATTTAACCCTACAGTTGACGCTTCATCGCATCACGCCCTCTTCGAGTTGACGAACGACAAATGATGTTTTATGGTTTGTTTACCTTACTTAAATTTTAAGAGCGTCATTACCGATTGATTTATTAAATGCTTTTTTTGGGTATTTTACTGTTATTATTCTACTGAGTAGGCTAGGGTTTTTTTCCTATTCGCTGGTAGCCTTCTAAGTTTCTCGCTGGATCTTCTCAGTGGGTCCCGATTCCGATCCGGTAGTAAATTCTGCGAAGCACTGTTTTTGATAAGGCTAGTGTTAGCAAATTCTCTCAGGTTGAGCCCGTGAGCTCACCTACCGGTCCGCGCGGTTATTTACACTATTAATTTATTATATTAGACAGAAGTTATAAAATGACCAGCTGTACCCATCCGCCTCTCTGGGCATTTAAAATTAACATTATTAGTTCTCACCCCCACAAAAATTCTCATCATTAACGCCCCCGCAACTGGTGTAGAGAGTCCAACACTCATATAAATATTAGCCTATGCATTACGTTCATGTATTTTTTACATGGATACCAAGTTTCAAGTCAATCGGATGCACGGTTCAGTAGTTATAACGGAACATCCGTAAAAAACACTGTAGATTTATATATTAGTATAGATATAGGTTATTGATGGGTGATTCGAGTTAATTAGACGTCTACGTGTCGGCGAAACTGACACTCACAGATTCCGTTACACACAACAAGCAAACAAACATTACATGCTAATATTAATACGTGAAGCAAAAACTTTGTATCCCTTTTTACGAAAATTGCGCGGACGGAGGAGTATGAAATTTTCCACACTTATAGAGAATATAGAGAAGAAGTGCACAATGCTTATACAATATTACAATATTTTTTTAAAATAATGCATAAAAGATACATTATATCAATAAAGAAAACATTACACACACTACATACCATGTATTTGACGCACACACGCATGCATACTATTTATTGTCAAACTTTTGTTCTTGACGTCTGTTGTCAAATTGAGAATAGATTAAATATTGTTTGCCTTTGTTAATATTTTTTATAGTGTAGTCTTGGCGAAATTTGTGATTATAGAAGTATAAAATACAATCATAATAATGTACAAACATACAATTCCAATTAATTATAGTCGAATTTCGACTACTGCGGGACCTCTAGTGCCAATAAAAGCGTGTTAATATTTGACGTATTCTTGCTTACCTGATTGAAGCCAAAATTCGTAAATCTAATACGATATTTTCATCATTGCACCGCACTGTAGACGAGACGCAAGTAACTCAAGCAAATGTATTTTTCATTCATTCGACTATATACCCACTGAAGCGTGGCCGGATTTCACTAGTTTAGCCTCTATCCACCACCCTCGCATATATCAGAGGGGCTCAACCCTCAAAGATATCTCTATGTAGCGTTCAATCGAGCAAGTATTGATTAGATTGTCTAATTGTTAACGGTTTGGGGAGAACAATGATAGATTGAGATCTCTGAGTGTCAAGGAAGCCAATTTTAATTTGTTTAGGACCGTGAATGGTTGTAGTATGCGTTGCTGTAGGTACATATATATTGTACATTTTTGGCAAAGTAACAAACACATGATTCCTTTTAAGACCGCTATAGCTGTAATTTATTTTTTATTTTATTTTTATTGCTTAGACGAGCTCACAGTCCACCTGGTGTTAAGTAGTTACTGGAGCCCATAGACATCTACAACGTAAATGCGCCACCCACCTTGAGATATAAGTTCTAAGATCTCAGTATAGTTACAACGACTGCCCCACCCTTCAGACCGTCACCTAATAGGTGAATACTGTCGTTATTGTTCTTTTTTAACAACTTAAAAAGTCTCACGCTGTGTGTTTAGCAGGATATCCGTACAGTGAGAATTAGAAAATGCTGAATCAAAAAGACATGTTTCAAAAGACATGATATTTTAAACGTTGCGAGAATCAAAGTTCAAACTCGGCCCAAGAGTCCGAGGCTCTAATCGCCGCTTAGTCACTCAATTCAGTCCAATTCTTAGATCTGACATTGAGAATTAGATATAGGTACTAAAAGTTTAAAAATATCACGAAAATATTTGAAAAAGTCGCGGTGTTCCAATTCTAGAGATTTTTTTTTATTGCTTACATGGGCGGATGAGCTCACGGCCTACTTGTTGTTAAGTGATTACCGAAGCCCATAGTTATCTAAAATGTAAATGCCGCCAACCACCTCCATATACGAGTTCTAAGGTCTCAGTCTTTACGGTACAACAGCTGCCCCATCTTTCAAACCGAAATGCATTACTGCTTAACGGCAGAAATAGGCGGGGTGGTGGTACCTACTCGCGCGGACTCACAAAGCGTCCTTCCTACCACTAATTAACACATGGAAACCAAAAACCCGTACTATAAGAAGACTATTACGATTATAAATTTAACATTATATAGATTATGAAGATTTTCTTTGAATTGTCAGTCGGATTCTGTGAGGGGTCGCGACAGGTAATATCGATTTTGAAGTACATTCGAAAACGCGTCTCCAACTTTTCCAAATAATTTGATCTCGTCTTGGCTTAAAAGATAAGACGCCCGGTGCACTCATATCGAGCGATGCGAATTTGCCTGCGTTCAAATCCTGGATTAGGGGTAGATTTTCTTTTTTGTAATCAAGGAATAATATCGCGTAATCCAAATCGAGCCCGCTAAGTTTCTGATGGTGGTGTTAGGACGTATTGTACATAGGGGCTAATTGCTACCACTGTCTTTCCTATATCTGCTGCGAAGCATTTAACTGGTCCGATTCGAAGGATGTGCCAGTTGTTATAATATCTACTACACGATTGAAACTTCAAATTCATGTCTGAAGACTGATGACATTTTGAAGTCCTTTCCGCAATCATTTAACACCGCTGGGTTAAAAGCTTGTTAACCCGCCAATGTAATGCGGAAGGTACCCTCAAAAAGTTCAACACTGTCGATTTTCTCGCCGGATCTTCCCAGTGGGTCGCGATTCCGATCCGGTGGTAGATTCAGAGAAGCACTGCTCTTACTAGGGCCAGTATTGGCAATTCTTTCGGGTTGAGCTAGTGAGCTCACCCACCGGTGGTTGGAATAGCCTTTTAGGCTTAGGTAGAGGAAAAATAAAGCTCGGATTCGATGCTGGACTCAGCGAGCTTTTGTATGTTGAAGTAAGCTTTAAGCTAGTTGACCATCAACTTAACGGTGTTGACCCTAGAACATTTATATAATATTACTAGCTGTACCCGTCCGCTTCGCTGAGCATTTAAAATTAACATTATTATTTCTCACCCCCACAAAGATTCTCATCTTTAACACCCCCGAAACTGGTGTAGGGATTCCAACACTCATCTAAATATTAGCCTATCCATTAAATACATGTATTTTCTACATGGATACCAAGTTTCAAGTCAATCGGATTTATGGTTCAGTAGTTATAACGGAACTTCCGTAAAAACAACTGTAGATTTATATATTGGTATAGATAACACGAAAACACATGGCTATTTTGCAACAAAAAAACCCTTCTCGTTTGACGACTTCAGGCCCTGTCGTTCATTAAACGAAGCTCATAAAAAGCTCCGATCAGGCACATTAAAGCTTGCATTCCGCGTGACGTCATTTCATAAAAGCTCTAATAATATAAACAAAGCCGAAACGCTTATGAAGCGTTCCCACGGGTGTTGCAACTTATCGCGCTTGTTTGAATGCCACTAAAGTTGTACGGGACAATCTGTAAATAAAAATGAACGGTTTCTCATTAGTGATTGATTATTTACTGATGGCAGGACGTGTTGTGAGTCCGCACGAGTAGGTACCACCGCCCTGCCTATTTCTGCCGTTAAGCAGTAATGCTGTCGGTTCGAAGGGCGGGTCAGCCGTTGTACTGTTAAAACTGAGACCTTAGAACTCATGTCTCGAGTTGACCGGCGGTGTTTACTTTGTAGATGTCTATGGGCTCCGGTAACCATTTTAGGTAGGTTTATTTAAAAAAAAAGGGTGCGTGTACTTATGTACGCGCGTAAGCAGTTATACTTTATTTTTATTAAATTTATTTCTTAATTTTTTTTAAATATTAAATAATTAATAATAAATATTTAACGTTAAAAAATGAATGCTAATAACACTTTTTTTACGAGTGTACATGCGCGAAAGTTCACCTGCGGCTATATTCAGACTCGCCAAGTTACGTCGGTCGTATTGTAATGAGCGATTTAGTGGACAACTTCATTTCTGTTAATTTTGTGTCACGGTGCGCGCGCATCGTAAAATTTCACTCTCATCAATTTTTCATAACGCGCCTAAAGAAGTATAACTTCAAAATGCGATGATGCATTTTTCGATTACGTCAAACTTGATTGAACTATTCGATTCCGTCTATACCCCGAACTGTTAAGTGAACGTTTAAGCTAACGAAAGCCACTCGGAATGCTAATCAGCTAAATAACATTTGTACTAATATAAAATGCGTTTATCTTAGAATCATGCGGGTTTTTCGGTACAAGGGTTAATTGTTAATACCCATATATTTTTGTACGGTTTGTCTTGTGAACTTTAATTGATCGATGGAGGGGATTGTTGCGTAATATAGAGAAAGTCTATATATGAGTCGACTATTATCAAAGCCGGCAATCTGACTTTTGGATAATTATTGGTAAATCAGAAAAACGAATTATTGACTTTGTTTTCCATTGGCAGTCACAAAACTCTTCGGAACGACATCTTAGATAAATAACAGGTTAACTATTAACCTTTATTTAATGCAGGTTTTGAACCGTATTCTTTGAAAGAGACGATTATATTCAAATCAATCTGTATTGACATATCAATAACATTTTTTTGTCCAAATGCACAGATTGCCACCTTTGATAATAGACGACTCATATATTAATACGTGAAGGAAAAACTTTGTGTCCTTTTTTACGAAAATTGCGCGGACGGAGGAATATGAAATTTCCCACACTTATAGAGAATATAGAGAAGGAGTGCAGAATGTTAATATATTTCTAAATTATGCCTAAAAATACATTAAATCAATAAAAAAAAAACATTACGCACACTACCATGTATTTGATGCACACACGCATGCACACTATTTATTTATTGTCAAACTTTTGTTCTTGACGTCTGTGGTCAAATTGAGAATAGATCAAATTAATATTGTTTGTCTTTATTAATATTTTTCTATATTGTACCTAGTCTTGGCGAAATTTGTAATTATTAGAATCATAATAGTGTACAAACTTACAATTTCAATTAATTATAGTCGAATTTCGACTACTGCGGGACCACTAGTATAGAGAAAAAGTAAAGTGTCATATGATATAATGTACCTGAGCTTGTAGAGGTCACAACGTTAACCGTCGTCCATCTTGAGACATGAGGTCGATTTCTCAATGGTACAGTATAAGTATCCGCGCCTAGGTGGCACGCGGGGTATTTGGACTTGACGATCTGCAGATATTGGGACAGGATAACGGCTGTCCCATCCCCTCAGAATACGCTCTTCCATCGTATACATTGAGGGCTTAATTTTTATCAAACGTTAAATTAGCTTTTATTATGCGATACATGAATACGTGTATCTGCTTAGAATAAAATGTATCTTATTTGTATACCTATGCCGATACTTTACGCAAGAGCATCCGGGTGATGGAAGGCCGGCTATCCTCGACCCACGCTGGTTCTGACCCAGCGGGGTATTCCGAAGGATAGCTCACTCTAACCGGCGCCATCTAGGCGGGCTCCGGATAGCCTGCCGACCGAGAGGGCTGGTGGTCGTGGCGCCGACGACCGCCAGTCCGGCGTCCCGAGGGGGAGGGTGAAGGGAGAGATGTGCTCCGCACTAAACACTTCACTTTCCCCCCTTTGCCTTTTCATGAGTTCTGTCTCATGTGAGGTTTGGACGTTGGTTGTTGAGCGACAGGAGGTTTTAGTCGGTTCGACTCCGACATGCTCCGCCCGCCGTCCCCAGTGGAGGGCGGAAGTCCGGCGATTTCCTCCTGACCAAAAAAAAAAAATGCCTATACTTAGCAGATAATTAGCTAAGTATAGGCTGCTATACTATATAACACTATAGTATAGCGTAGTCTGAAAGCAGCTTTAAATTTCAATTATAAATTTCTCACAGTACAAATAACTCGAAGCGATACAGCGAGAATTCGTGACGAGCGACCTCTGACTTGAACCGCTACTGCAGTATACGTAAGCTTCAGTCATTCAATACCTTAAGAGAGTATTGTGATCTTTAAGCTATTGCATAGATTTTATCGCAGGCCTTGGGCGCGGCTTGAGAGCGGAATCGTGAAATTCCGTAACGAAAAAAACCTTCCACCCCTCACTACGCCCTATGTAGATGTAGCTCGCTTTCAACACATTCACACTATTTCACACGTTGCGCTTGTGTAGTGTTTAAAGTAAGAAGTCTAAACACCGATTTATGTACTATCAAAATATGTGATATAATTTGCTGATTACCACAACGATAGCGCGATTCAGCTTTTGCATCAAGCGCCATCTATCGGCGACAAACGGAATTGAAAAATAGAAAATTATATCACATTACAATGCGTTGGGCGTGCCATTTTCCATCGCTTAGTCGAAGAATTTTATTACTACTCCTACTACTCATTCAGTGATTGGAGTGGCATTAAAAATAAACTAGCTAAGCCGTTGATTCTGGGCGAATGACAGTTAGAACTAGCATCCAAAGGCGTGTCTCTATCCCATGTTGCGCCCTCTAGTGACTACGCGGTCAAAATGGAATACTTACAATGTAGCAGATTCATTGAAAGTTGGCCCACTGAGTTTCTCGCCGGATCTTATTTTATTGTTTTTTTAATATTAAATTATTATTGTCGATTTATAATTTCATAAGTTGAGGAAAAATGCTATGCAATAGCTTTACCGCGGCAGTCTCCGAGTGCCACACGTCTTTTTTTAATTATCATTTTAAAATCTTATCTAACATTAAGTGCTGTAATGCTTATAATGTACTTTATATTGGTACTAGTACTGGACTCCTAGTCTAAGATTCCGTGGTTTCAAGTGGATTTGTCACTATGATAAAACAGAGCAGTACGGAGCAAACATTAAGGAAAATAAATAAAATTTATTATCCTCAATCTTTTATCAAGCTCGAGGTGGTATTCGCGCGGTTATGTCTATGAGCTTCAGTGAGCACTTTACTCGTATATATGGTCCAAATACATTTTAGCAATGAGTCATGTGGTCATGTCTTCTCAACTAGAGTAATAAGAAATAATAGTTTAAAAAAACTAACAAAATACGCTTTTATAGAATCAATCATTTCTTCTTACAATTTTTTCTTGCACTATTTTTAATTCTAATTTATTAAAATTTATTTTCTATTTTTTGTTCGATTTTCTATAAAAGCGTATTTTGTTAGTTTTTTTTAATATTTTTTATTTTTCATTTTTTAGTTGAATTTCAATTTTTTTAATATATTTTTTTTCAATTTTTTTTAATATTGGATTGTCATCGGTCCTTAATAAGTATACCAAATTTCGAGTCAATCCGATGTTTTGAAGGGGGTTAAAATCATGATCAAAGATTCCGTTCCAAATGTACATACTAACATACATACGTCTGAAGCTAATAAAAGCGTATTAAAAATAGAGACAGGTCTGCGTCAGGAAGCACTTATCCGTGAACTAAATTTCGTAAATCCAATTGCGTTTACTGCAAGTATTCTGTACTGTGTAACCAAGTAACGGCGCTCGGGCTGCCTCATTTGCAATGAGTCAACGAGATTGTGCATTATAATGAATTCCGCTTGAATTACGGGCGAAGCTTGCATTTCGAAAAGCCCGCCCGGTTGAGAAACGTCACAAAAAAGCTTTATTACGTATTTATACATACTCATACTCATTTTACTGGATTTCATTACGGATCCTCCCGATCCGTTAACGGTGCTTTTAGGGACCACAAGCACCGGTCACCGTCCTCGTCGAACCCGTCGCTTGCGACGAAGGGCTCGACGAGCGAATTAACCCATAGACACAGCCCACTGATTTTCTCGCCGGATCTTTTCAGTGGGTCGCGTTTCCGATCCGGTGGTAGATTCTGCGAAGCATTGCTCTTGCTAGGGTGAGTGTTCGCATCACTCCGGTTTGACACCCGTGAGCTCACCTACTAGTTAAGGTAACGCTGAAATAGCCTCTCAAGGCTATCAGCTAAGGTAGGAAAAAAAGGTGGAAGGACGACGTCTTGTGAGTCCGCACAGGTAGGTACCACCACTCCGCCTATTTCTGCCGTGAAGCAGTAATGCGTTTCGTTTTGAAGGGTGCGGCAGCCGTTGTACTGCTAAAAGTGAGATTTTAGAAGTCATGTCTCACAGTGGGTGGCGATATTTACGTTGTAGATGTCTATGGGCTCCGTTAACCGCTTAACACCAGGTGGGCCGTGAGCTCGTTCAGCTATTTAAGTAATAAAAAAAAAACAATTATAAAACCGATATCCTCTGCAAAACTATTAACAAAACCTCATAACCTCTGCGTAACATAATAAATATGATATAAATAAAACTAATATATTTTTACATTTTACTCGGTTGTCCAATAGTTAATGGCCCTTATTGTTGCGTCGTTGCTGTTATTCCAGTTTATTAATGATAATAAATTTCTATTGCAGGTAAATTGCCGAACATCTATGAAGTTAGTAAGTGGTAGCTTCATTACTTCACGCATCAATCGCGTTGAGGACGCGCTACTGCGAACGAGCCTGCAATCACCACTGTAGTCCATGGACAGCCGATCGTGTATTTGGCGTACACAGGCCGGTTATCCACTACATATTATCCGAACTTTCTGGTCGCCATCTTTAATTTCAATAGACCAAATAAATTTGTGTCAAACGAAATTATTTTGTCCGCTAATAAATTTGGAAATACGAGATTTGCAGTTCTATGCCTCAACGAATAAAGATTTAAATCGTTCGTAAGATATTGCTATTTATATTTATTTATCTGGTTATTAGTAATGTAAGGCACGTGGCTTTGTTTATTAGGGGTGGAATATAGGGGCTTTCGGTTATTGGTGTGTAGATGCACACGACGAGTTATCTGGGAACAGAATCCCATTAAAATACTCGTAAATGTGTATTACTGTTGGTTGGAATTATCGACAAATGTACACTACAGGCTTTTTATTGAAGTAAATGCACTTTTTTCCTACCTAAGCTGGTGACCTAGGAGGTTATGCCAGCGTGATTGAATGAGGTGAGCTTAGGAGGCTCCAACCTGAGGAAGTTGCTAACACTAGCCCTAGCAAGAGCAGTGCTTCGCAGAATCTGCTACCGGATCGGAAACGCGACCCACTGAGAAGATCCGATGAGAAACTCAGTGGGCTTTAAACGCACGTGTGTTTTTTCTTTCTTTTTCATTTTTTTGGAACGAAGTTCCTTACGGCAGGCTTGGAGGAGATAGGGATTTTGCTGCGCGACCGAACTGAAAAAAATGTGATAGTAAAAACCGTAAGAAAAAGTCCGTGGAATAAGGCCTTGTTTTGTGCACAGCGATATTTCACCGCGCGATTTTTTCTCGTAATTCTTTTTTTTATTTTTATATATGGAACTTCGTTCCTATCCGGTGTCCCACGACACCACACATCTTTTCTTTTTTTCTTTTTCTGGGACGAGCTCACAGCCCACCTGGTATTAAGTGGTTACTGGAGCCCATGGACATCTACAACGTAAATGCGCCACCCACCTTGAGATATAAGTTCTAAGGTCTCAGTATAGTTACAACGGCTGCCCCACCCTTCAAACCGAAACGCATTAGCTGCTTCACGGCAGAAATAGGCAGGGCGGTGGTACCTACCCGTGCGGACTCAGAAGAGGTCCTACCACCAGCAAAAAAATCTACCACCAGTAAATAGTACGATAAAAATCTTCCGCCAAGTATCAACGAAAGCTACCTGAAATTTCAACAAAACGTTCGAAGTGAATAGCAACAGACTTATTTATCAAGGTCAACACGCGCGTTCCGGTCTGCGTGCGAATCTAATAGAATCTCTCGAATCAGTCCGGAAGGTTGTAGCTGTAAATTAAAACATACGATGCAAACATTTATCTGGTCAGACAGATCTGAAGGTACTTAGTACTGTTTGTGTGTGGTTTTGGAAATTTAACGACAAAGGTAAGGTCTTTCACCGAGCGAAATTGCTCGGTAGACCGACGTTCTGAATGTTGTCGCAGAATCTACCACCGGATCGAAACTTGCTTACAATGTGCGCGCGGATACTATGTACCTAATAAACTATCATTATTTAAAATGACTTTTTGGCGGGAACGCGAGGTGTGAAGTTGTTTTTTTCTTTTTTTTGTTCTATTTAGTGTCTCTTCAGTATTAAATGTGTAATAACGGTGGCTTACTAACTGTTTTATATCTGTGAAAGTGCACAAATGTGGGAAAATGGAACAAAGCCGCTGGACGTAGCTTCTCGGGATCCTCAAAAAAGTCCACCTAAAAAAATCTCAGTGAATGACCACCATTTTACTGAGATTACATTTCTTCCCGTATCATCTCATCCCATTTCATTTAATTTTATCTCAGTTGATTAATGTCTCAAATTAATCATCTACATTTCATTTCACTCCATATTATCGTTTTTCATAAAAATAAGAATAAAAATTAAAATAGGACTTGACCGAAAAGTCTTAGTTACCAGGTCATAAAATCCCTTGAAAAAAAAAACCACTATTTATAACAAGCAAGTAGAATAATGACATGTCTGTTTGTGTCGGAACGCGGAAATGATCAATAGTCCTGCTCGGTCCCGATACGTTGATTGTAATGCGTGTAGCGAGGTCGCTTCGTAAATGCGACTCTTGTCGTAACGTCTGGAAATGCCGAGAGTTTTAATTAAGCGAATTGAGAATTTTGAAAATGTCTTTTTTTTAAACTAATATTTCAGCTTACTAATCGATCAATCTCGTGGGTAATGGTTTTTACAGCTTATTTATTTTATTTCCATTAAGCATTCCTGTTTAATAATTAAGCGCTATTTCCCAAAAAAAAAACGAATAGAAGAATTCTCGTCCTTTTTTAAGTTGAAGTTGGTTAAAAAGCTGTCCTAATTTATTGCCAGACGGACAGACTATATATAACAATAATTTAAAAAGTCCTTTTACGAGATCTTAAATTAAAATGGTCGATCTATCACTGGTTGTTTTTTTTTTATATTTGCGAACATTGTATATCTCTTCGCTTATTTTAATTATTATTTTTATTGCTTAGAGGGTGGACGCTAGTGGCAGTCTAAAAAAAACGTATACAGTATAGTCAATAACAAAAGTGTAGGTCAACAAAAAAAAGTTTTTTTTTCACGATCAATTTTAACGCTAATTACCGAAACACGCACTGTTATCAATCGTTACCGCAACGCGTTACATTAGCGCAGTTAACGAGTAGCGTTTCGCCTATTAGTGTTTTTTTCTTCATGAGCGTCGATGAATCACGAGTGACGTCATAAAACAGCTGACGCGACGCAAGAGTGCTGGTACCGTCGCGTGAAGACGGAACCGTCTTTGCAAAGTTGATTCTAATTTAAACTGAAAGTAAAATGTTTATGATTTGGACAATTTAATTTTTTTTTTGTTTATTTTAAATTTTAACTCTAAAGATTAAGTTAAATCTAAAACAATTAAATAATTTAAATTAATATACTATACTAGCTGTACCCGTCCGCTTCGCTGGGCATTTAAAATTAACATTATTATTTCTCACCCCCAAAGTCAATCGGAAGCATGGTTCAGTAGTTATAAAGGAACATCCGTAAAAACCACTGTAGATTTATATATTAGTATAGATATAGATTATATTAATACCTAGATACGAGGCAAAGAACAGTCAGAAATAGAATAGAATTCACGAATAGAATAGAAAAGAAATATACCTAGTCAGGTCATAAATTCTGTCACATGTTTAATGTAAAATAATTGAAACAAGTTTATTCATTATGTAACCATTCATATACCAAAATGAACTTAACAAAACATAGATTCTTATGACACTAAAGTTTATTCAAAATGACCTCCGTGATTTTGAATACAGGCCTCAATCTGCGCGGCCAGTCGTCTATCGCAGCACGAACGAGGCCCATGTCAATATCGGCGGCTGCCTTAATCAAGGATGTCTTGAGTGACTCCAAATCGGGATGAGGCTTTGAGCACGCCTTTTCCTTCAAGTGTTGCCATATCTTGTAATCTAAAGGATTCAAACCTGGACTGGAGGAGGGGCAGTCTTCGTGCCGGATGAAGTCGATTTCACGCGCCGCCAGCCAGTCTTGCGTGCTCTTCGCTCTATGAGCTGGCGCCGATTCTTGTTGGAATACCCAGTGCCTGTTATTGAACATAGTATGAGAAACAGGTTCCACAAGGTTCGTCAGGACTGTATTTTGATACACAACTGCATTCGTTTTTACACCTTTCTCACAAAAATGTACCTCTGTTAAGCCCCAGTAAGAAACTCCCAACCATACCATGAGCGAGGATGGAAAATGATCTCGTTGAACACGCGGAATACGGTTGCTCGCTTCTTCACTACTGTGTGCGTACACCTTATCATTTTGTTTGTTGTAGCTCTCTTCTACGGTAAAAATTTTTTCATCCGAAAAAAGAATTTCCCGATATTTTTTTCCCGCGTACAGCTTCAACAAAGCGCGGCATCTCTTCAGTCTCAGGTCCATTAGACGAGCATTCAAACGATGTCCTTTTTTTTCTTCGATATGCCCGAAGCCCTAAGTCTTCATTTAACACCCTTTTCACCGTGGTTCTGCTTAACCCCAACTGAAGGGCCAACAGTTTCTGCTTACGTTTGGGATTTCTTTGAATTCGCGCCTTCACAGCTTTTATCACTGCTGGAGTCCTAACAGACCGAGGGCGAGGGCGACCACTTCTTGACCTGTCATCTACACTAGAGTCTTCATTGTATCGTTTGATGGTACGATAAACGAATCTTTTGGTTATATTCAAATTTTTCAGTATGTTAAAAATTTGAATTGGCGCGTAACCGCAACGATGCAACGCAATAACTGCAACACGGTCTTCTTTAAGCGTCCACTCCATATTTAAAAATGAGTAAAATTCTAAAAGTTATACATTTTTATTTTCATGAACAATTCGAAATTCGAATTCAATAAACTTTTTTGTGACCAGCATTCTAAAAGAAAAGTTTTTACTGTGTGACAATACTTATGACCTGACTAGTTATAAAATCTATGTATGTATATGTTCTCTCGAAGTCTAAGAGACGGCTGGACAGATTACAATGGAATTTTCAGAAAATCTTCATATTGTTGTAGTGGGTGATGATGTGAAGTTTAGTTGTGATCGGAGCAAAGTTATAAAGTATTTTCTTCGGTTTTCGCAGTCAGACCTTAGTTAATTAATGGCCACGAAAACTGTGAAATATTCGAAATGTCGGCTATGATATAATGAGATTAAAAACGCGAATCTAAGCCGTAATAATAGTGATATATTATACTAACGACCCGCCCTCGCTTCGCTTCGTAAACTGTAATTTATTATTGATTTCTCCACTATTTAATGGATGTTATTATACATGTAAACCTTCCTCTTCAATCACTCTATCTATTAAAAAAAACCGCATCAAAATCCGTTGCGTAGTTTTAAAGATTTAAGCATACATAGGGGTGTAGGGACAGAGAAAGCGACTTTGTTTTATACTATGTATGATGCCTGTGACTCGCGTAACCCAAAGAAGATAATTTAACTAAGATCTATTTCGGACGTTCTAATTTCGATTCCTACAAAAATACTGCGATGCAGTAAGCCAGCATTCTGAAGTATTGCAGTAATAACAGATAACGCAATAACATTTCGAAACACACCAAGTAATAAAGCAAAAGCACTTACTTCTGTCGCTTGGTTTCTGAACAATGCTGTCACACGAATCGCGACATTATCACACACAAAATAAAAGTTATTATGGCACAAAAGATCTACAACCCATAACACTGAATCGAATTCAAAATGTGTCCACATTTAATATTGTAACAATGGCTTTTCACGGAACGTGGGTACTAATGAAGTAAATACACAAAAATCGATTGTAACTCAGTGTAGTAAAAGTCAAAACTGAGTAGAAAGATTCTGGAGCATACAAGCTTTTGTAAACTAAAGAATTGTGTTAAATTTTATTTTTGACAGATTATCATATAGCTGTTTAAATAAATTACAGTAGGTATAATACAACCTTACATTTTACGTGATTGTTGATTTTCACAATCACAGACATCATTTAAATCACTTTTACAGTTAAATCTTGTTTTTTTTTTTTTTCTTTTTCTTAGATGGATGGACGAGCTCACAGCCCGCCTGGTGTTAAGTGGTTACTGGAGCCCATAGACATCTAAAACGTAAATGCGCCACCCACCTTGAGATATAAGTTCTAAGATCTCAGCATAGTTACAACGCTGCCCCGCTCTTCAAACCCAAACGCATTACTGCTTCACATCAGAAATAGGCAGGGTGATGGTACCTACCCGCGCGGACTCACAAGAGGTCCTACCACCAGTAGTGCGTTTTTTATTCTCATACTAATTCTGACGTTACACTTATTTGACAGCTTATCCACACACTCTCAGAGGACTTTTGGAATGTATAATTCAATTACACAATTCATAGTGCATAATATATAAAATTATTATTTCTTATACTAAAGAAAAAAAAAAAACACTCAGTAATCACATTTGTTTATGATCTCAAATCGCCGATTGATAATTCTGATAATTGTAGTATTTATGAAATTAAAATTTCTTTCTGAAATGTGTCCGTTTTCATATTTATTTATTATACTTCATGTTAAATTTACATTGGCGGATTTAACGCCTAAGGCATTATCTACCAGTCAACCAAAGATAGTGCACAGTAAATAATGGTAGGTGCAATGAAATTTATATTAAATTACAAATACATACACAAAATATATATGTATATACACAATCACATATACATATAGATACATACACATCTCGTATCTCAACCGTACAAAAAAAAATGATATGTGATCTCGATACAGCTGCTTGTGTTGTGAAATACAATAGACTTAAGAACCGATATGTATATTTTATACATTAAATTTATTATGAATGCAGAAGCGGAAGGTAAAATAAAACGCGAGTAGATCTGGGATCAATGTGCTTAGTGCGAGTTTTTTAACGTTGTCGATAGCGTAAAAGTTAACCCAATTTTGATGCAGTGGGAACAGCGCCCCTAGCGGCAAACGTAGGCAAACGATCCCATTCTATATAAATACTAGCGACCCGCCCTCGCTTCGCTTCGGAAACTGTAATTTATTATTGATTTCTCCACTATTTAATGGATATTATCTATACTATCTATACTTAATATTATAAAGAGGAAAGATTTGTTTGTTTCGAATAGGCTCCGAAACTACTGGACCGATTTGAAAAATTCTTTTTCCATTAGAAGCCGACATTGTCCCTGATGAATATAGGCTACTTTTTTTTATTTATTTTTTATTTATTTTTTTTGGTTTCATGTGTGTTTTAATGTTTCCGAAGCGAAGCGAGGGCGGGTCGCTAGTTATACATATAAACCTTCCTCTTCAATCACTCTATCCATTAAAAAAAACCGCATCAAAATCCGTTGCGTAGTTTTAAAGATTTAAGCATACATAGGGACAGACAGATATAGGGACAGAGAAAGCGACTTTGTTTTAAACTATGTAGTGATGAGCTAACCTTTACTCTATCGAGAACGTTAAAAAACTCGCACTAAAGCACACTGTTCATAAAACGATTTTAATGCATTATTTTCAAGTGAATGGCTCGCTAATACAAGAATTCACGCTTTCTATTCAAATCACGTCGTACGTATTATAATTATGTGACAAATGCATTTCGTCGGTGCTACGTAAGTGTGATTTATCGTTGACTTCCGACTTTTTGTGTAATGTCCAGTTATTTCAATTGTTCGTAGCATTGTATTATTTTTTCGTAAATTGTAGTTAAACTGTAAAGCTAACGGGAGTGATATGAATTTATTTTAAGCGTTAGTGCTTTAATGGGGCGTAACCAGAGCGATGAGTTCATGATCCTTTGTGCTTAGTGCGAGTTTTTTAACTTCTCTTCGCGTCAAAGTTAACTCAAATTTGTATGGAGTTAGAAAAATTTCACTTCGTTTGCCGCTAGGGGCGCTGTTCCAACTCAATACAAATTTGACAGTTAACTTTTAGGCGATCGAGAAGTTAAAAAACTCTCACTAAGCACACTCACTGGTCTCGCTAGTTAGTCCCACTCTTACCAGAAACCCAACGTTAATGACGCTACCCATATTGATACATTAAGTCGAAATTTTATAGTAGACTTGGACCTTCGAGCCGAATCGAAGGTACACTGCCAGTAGTTTAAATGACAGCATACCTTAATGTATCCGAAATTGTAACAGTTATAGTTTAAAATACCCCTATTGATTAAGGCTATTTGTAGTGATTCGGTGAACATCAAAGTACTGCTTCTATTGTTAAAGCGTCAATATAATTTTACGTGGGCTCATATACTGCGCTCCATTGAACTGTGGCTTCTATTCAAATGTTAAGTGTTCGATTTGTATGACCGCCAATATAATTTGAACTGTGGCTTCTATTCATACCTATGTAGAGTGTTCGATTTGTATGACCGCCAATGTAATTATTTCGTGGTTCGCGCAGCGGGGGAATTAGATAGAGTTTATGCTTGGAAAACCGTGACGTTATAAAGTTGCCCTGAGTTTTAGGAGACATTTCAATTTAGTCCAGTTTTGAGAATGGTATCCATGAGAAAACCATATAAATCTTGAATTAGCTACGTGCACGACGAATAGATGAATAAAAACTCAATAATTCAATATCACGCCAACCGATTTCGATGATTATTGTTTTTAGTGTATATTAATTTGTTTTGGAATATCTTTTTTTTCTATTTGAAGTCGGTTTTAGTTAATGCATGTCTATTTACAATAACTAGAGGTCCCGCAGTAGTCGAAATTCGACTATAATTAATTGGAATTGTAGGTTTGTACACTATTATGATTGTGTTTTATACTTTTATAATCAAAAATTTCGCCAAGACTACACTATAAAAATTATTAACAAAGACAAACCATATTTTATTCTCAATTTGACAACAGACGTCAAGAACAAAAGTTTGACAATAAATAGTATGCATGCGTGTGTGCGTCAAATATATGGTATGTAGTGTGTGTAATGTTTTCTTTATCGATTTAATGTATCTTTTATGCATTATTTTAAAATAATATTAGCATTGTGCACTTCTTCTCTATATTCTCTATAAGTGTGGAAAATTTCATACTCCTCCGTCGGCGCAATTTTCGTAAAAAGGGATACAAAGTTTTTGCTTCACGGATTAATATATAGATTATTAGTATCGCTTTTCTTTTCATCATTTTAAAAATCACAATCTTACTAAATAATGTCTACTCATAAAATGTTTTTCTTTTTCGTGCAGTACAAATAAGTATGTAGTTTTTCACTTCACTTCACGAAACTTGTAACGAGAAATTAACCGAAAATATTTATTTTATTTTTATTTATTTATTACACTTCATGTAAAATTTACACTGGCGGACTTGATGCCTAAGGCATTCTCTACCAGTCAACCATAGGTAGTGCAGAGTGAATAGTGGTAGGTGCAATGAAATTTATATTAAGTTACGAATACATACAAAAAAAAAAAAAACAAAATGTGTGCAATTCACACGTGGTAGAAGTGAATCCTTCCAAAATTAAAATACAATTATCCTAAACGTCTTAAGTATATGTAAAATTTTGTCATTAGTAAATAATCGTAAGGTAGCGCCCTCTGTGAATTGATATTTTAATTTCACGTATAATCCTAAATTAAAATTCACTACAAGAGCTTTCATACACACGTTAGTATTAAAAAATTTCACTGATGGCACTGTATTAAATAGTATGTATATTTCTGTCTCATTCTTTTGTATTTGTGTCTCTTACCTGTCGTTTTTTCCGTTGCATCCGGTTTGAAATCACAACGATTCTAAAGAAGTTTTCACTTCAAAAAGTATATACATACATATATACAAAATCACATATACATACATATATACACACATACACACATATAATAGTTTATACAGTATTAAAAGGAATATATTAATAAATTTCCTTAACAAATAACTTCATCTTCAAATAAGTTCATGACGATTCCGCTAACTTTTATTTAATGTCCTTTCAAAAGGATATGCTAAAGTGGCTTTAATTCTAAGCACGTTAATGTTAACGTTATGAATAACATTAATCGTTTATAGCTAAATCTGATCACGCAGGGTTTAAATAAATACCTGTGTGTGCCTATTACCGAGAATTAAATGTGTGCCTGCTATTTAAAAAAAAACAATTGAAGCTTGTAGTCCAATGGCCGAGCGATGCTGAAGATAGAAATAATCTATAACGGCCGTCTGGTGTAGGGGTAAGTGACATGGTCACTACACAAGGAGGTCGCGGGTCCGAATCCCGCCAAGGGAAGATATTTGTATGATAAATATAAATGTCTTTTCCAGGGTTATGGATGTATATTAAATATATGTATGTGTATAATAAAAATCTTACATTTATTTCCGTTATCTGGTACCTGTAACACAAGTTCTTTATGAACTTATCACGGGACCAGTTAACGTGGCGTGATTGTTAGTAAATATTTATTTATTTATATACCTATATACCTATATATAAAAATGAATTGCTGTTCGTTAGTCTCGCTAAAACTCGAGAACGGCTGGACCGATTTGAATAATTTTGGTCTTCAATTATTTGTGGAAGTTCAGAGAAGATTTAAAATGTATCATAGATAAATATGAAAATGGTCGGAATTAAATAAAATAACAATTTTGTTTTTCCTTTGATGTGTTTTTGTTTGATTTAAGTTTATTTTATACAAAAGTTTGGGTCTTTTATTAATCAATTGAGGTACTACGAAGTCGGCCGGGTCAGCTAGTGTATGTATAATAAATATGTAGTATTGTCAGTTTTTACTGGTGGTAGGACGTCTTGTGAGTCTGCACGGGTTGGTACCACCACCCTGCCTATTTCTACCGTGAAGCAGTAATGCGTTTCAGTTTGAAGGGTGGAATAATAGTTGTACTGTAAAAAATGAGACCTTAGAACTTATATCTCAAGGTAGGTGGCAAAATTGACGTTGTGGATGTCTATGGACTACTAACACCAAGTGAGCGGTGAGCTCGTCCACCTATCTAAATATATTTAAAAAAAAGGCTTGTTTAAAATCTGATATTGAAGTAACAATTGATATACGACTATGACATTATACTGGCTGTATTTATTAGGGCTTATATAGACTGTATCTACTTTAGGCCTTTTTCGTTGATTTCCATATTTTCTGGGTGTTCATTTGCCTCTTGCAAAAATCCAGCGAGTTGCATCAAAACAAACTGATTCATAAACATTAGGAAACAATTCGTAAATTGTTGCGAAAAACCAAAAATACTTTAGAACTTCAGGATATTCAAAGTACGCGAACTAAAAAAAAATTTATTTCGATCAGGATTTTATGAGAAGTGATTGGATGTTTTTTTATTACCCTTGTAGGTAGACGAGCGTACGGCCCACCTGATGGTGAGTGGTTACCGTCGCCCATGGACTTCAGCAATGCAAGGGGCAGAGCCAAGACACTGCCTACCATTAAATACTCTCCGCAAGCCTTGTTGGAAGAAGGACATGTCATAGCGCTCGGAAAACACCGTGGAGGGGAGCTCATTCCAAAGCGGGATGGTACGTGGCAAAAAAGATCTCTGGAAACGCACTGTGGATGAAAGCAGTGGCTCCGGGTAGTATGGATGGGGCGGTTTGCAGTTTGAATGGTGGCAAAGCCATGCGCAAACGATGAACGCAGCGGTTCCAGATAATATGGATGAACTCTGGGTGGTTTTATCTATATATGTATCTAAACGTTTGTATATCAGTCTCTTGTATCCATAACACAGGGAATCTTAATTTGGATGATCATCCGTCATTTGTTCCCAGTTATTTATTTATTATTTATCATCACAGCGGCCACAACAAATCCACCAATATGGTTCATTAAAGAAATCTATCAGTGCTCGTTTTAATAAATATTAGATCATTGCTATCTCTGTAGACGTAGCTTTGGACTGGAATTAAACTTAAAACGATACTAAGCTCGCCGTTTGAATGAACAATGTGTAGACAACGTGAGGTTATCCGGAATGTAGGAAAATCATAATAAAACATTACAATGTGCTTATTTGTAATACACACTAGCTTTGCTTGTCACTTCGTCGCATTGTGGAACATTTAAAAAAAAAGCTTATCTTACTCCTTAATATATCAACTATCTGCCAGTGAAAGTCCTGTCAAAATCGGTGAAACCGTTCCAGAGATTAATGAGAACAAACAGACAGACAGACAAAAACTGTAAAAAATGTTAGAATTGTTTGAGATGATACCATCATCTCGTTTTTACCATCGCACCGCCCGCTACCGGAGTAGAGTTCATCCATACTACCTGGAGCCACTGTGCTCATCCACAACGCGCTTCCAGAGATTTATTTTCCACTTACCATCCGGCTTTGGAATGAGCTCCCCTCCACGGGGTTTCCCGAGCGCTATGACATGTCCTTCTTCAAACGAGGCTTGTGGAGAGTACTTAACGGTAGGTAGCGGCTTGGCTATGCCCCTGGCATTGTTGAAGTCCATGGGCGACGGTAACCACGCACCATCAGGTGGGCCGTATGCTCGTTTGCCTACACGGGTAACAAAAATAAATAAATAAATATACAATTTCCGCGACATTTGTATCAAACAAGCGAAATGATAAAATTACGCCAGTCAAATCTGTATTTAAATCAATATTATTATAATGTATGTATTTGGTTTTTTTTAATAGAAAACATCATTAGAATTATCATCACTTCTGTCGAATTATATGTCCCAAGATGCAGTTATCTCTTTCGTGCTTATTTCCAAGGAGCTTGGGAAAAGAGACGGCAATAATAAGTTTTCAAAATATTATTGCCGTCTCTTTTCCCAAGCTCAAGAAAATACGCCTCAGAGCGAGGTAACGCCGCATGAGTCATGTTTTTTCGCGTGTGTAGCTGGATCCATCGAATTATAAGACGTTGTCACGTAAAATTTTTATTTGATTTAATATTGAATTAGTTCTCGTTATTGAATGTTAGGTGAGTGAACTTGTTTATGAAAAATCTTATTAAAACTTATTTTCGAATCTCTCATTTTTCCTCTTAATGACCACAAGGAAATCACTAGGTTGTTCTAACTCATTGAGTATATGATACACCACGGAACCACCACATAATATTGATAGGGTTACGATAAAATTATACAAAACTATAAATGTGTGGGTATTATGGAATTTTACGTAACGCATTGTAACGTATAGTAAGGTTTGCGTGTTTGTTTGTCCGCAAGTTCGTTGAAATGAAATGAAGAGATCCGTAGAAGAACCAAAGTTACTGACATAGCCCGTAGGATTAGCACGCTGAAGTGGCAGTGCGCAGGACACATAACGCGAAGATCGGACGGCCGATGGGGCGGAAAGATCCTCGAGTGGAGACCACGTACTGGCAAGCGCAGTGTGGGACGGCCACCTACGAGATGGACCGATGACCTGGTAAGAACCGCTGGGTCACGTTGGATGCAGGTGGCAACGGACCGGCCGCACTGGAGATCACTTGGAGAGGCCTATGTTCAGCAGTGGACAATGGACAGGCTGAGATGATGATGATGATGATGAAGTTCGTTTTTAAGTCAATGCTTAATCAAAATTATTTTTACGGCCTAATTCGCGATTCTATGTCGAACGGTCTGTCACTGATAACTAAGGAATAATATCGTGTAATATAAATCAAGCCCGAAAAAATTATAAATAGCTTAATTATTAGTGTAGTGTAGTGTAGCCCAGTACACGTCATTACGGATCCTCCCGATCCATTAACGGTGCTTTTAGGTACCACAAGCACCGGTCATCGTCCGGTGACGAGGAGTGCTCGACGAGCGAATTAACCCACAGACGCAGCCCACTGAATTTCTCGCCCGATCTTCTCAGTGGGTCGCGTTTCCGATGCGGTGGTAGATTCTGCGAAGCAGGGTTAGTGTTAGCAACGTCCTCAGGTTAGAGCCCCGTGAGCTTACTTACTCGTCCGGAGAATCTACTATGACCCTCGAGGTCACTAGAATAGGTAGGAAAAAAGTCTCTCAAGGTGGGTGGTGGCGTTTATATTGTTGATGTCTATGGGCTCTGGAAACCACTTAACACCAGTTGGACCGTGAGTCCGTCCACCCACCTAAGCAATAAAAAAATTCTAATTATCCTTTGACTATTGTTCTAACTTTATTTTTATTACCCTTAATTCAATTTCCATGAAAAATTAAATATCTCAGAGTAATTTGGTTGTAACAGAGCAAGATAATACATTATTGCTCATCAAAAAATATTTAGCATTGAAAATTTTCCGCAATGGGTGGTTTTATCGCTAAAAGCGACCTCTACTAGGCAACCGTTTTTATTAATCTACTAATAGAAAAACTAATACATATTATATCAACGAAACAAAACAGAAAAAAAGTAAGGGAAGCCACGAAGAATTTTACGCATCCACCACACCTGAATACATACATACATTTTCAACTATATTAGGTAAATTACCGAAAGCTTCGTCCTTCGTCCCTTTCTAAAGCTCGCGTTAGAGAGAGACAAACGAGACGGTCGTATAACGTTCGGGTTTTAAGTATATTATTACGTAATAGTTCCGTGTGTAACAGTGAGCGCATTGTGCGTTGTGGATTAAACCCGTCCAAAAGCTTAGTAGACGAGGTCATTCCGGTAGACTACAGAGACGTAGCTCCTTTTGTCGAAGGATTAACGGAGATTTCACGTGGTTCAATAGACTTTGTGTGGGAGTTGTTCGACAAAAGATAAACGATATTTTTTGCTTCAGATTAAGACAAGACTGAACAGAGATTAAGAAGAGTAAAGAAAGTATTTTGTGGGATTCCGCGAGTCGTAGACACAATTAAAATTACATATATAACTAACTATAGTTTAGTTATTTAAATGTAGCTTTAAATAAGACTAAATAAGTTTACGTAGTATTCTTAATTGGTTGTAAATTTTTTTTTTTAAATCCATGTGTCAAGTGATGGTATGGCGTTGTAATGTCTATGTGCTCACATAGTCACTTCACACCCCCGGTGTCGGGAAGATGCCGGCCTAATGGTCCGACTGCCCCCAATAACCGGGGCACCATGCCAACGATACCTTATTGGCACGGTCCCCAGGTTGCGGACAGTCCAATTTGTCCACAAAACGCAGCATGAAAAGTCCAACAACCATCCACACTGAGGCGGAAGTACATTAATCGCCCTGGATTACCACTACACCGTCACTTGTCATGGTTGTGGAAATCCAAATAGACACCAGCATTTTCTATTGTTACAGCTCTTTTTGCTTCCATAGATATTAGATAATAGATTCTATGTTATTATTGAAGGAATGTTGTTTCACAAGAGACGACCGGTGCGGACGCTAGTCCATTATGTGGGGTTAGTGGGGTTGCTTTGTGGGGTTGGTTTGTGGGGTTTGGCTACAATCGCGTGCAATCAGTTAGAGCCCCCTCATCTTGGATTCACGTGAGTTATCATATGTGAAGCCGTAATGGAAACATATTCATCGTTGTGTTGTGAGTCTGTAAGGATATTTACCACCATCCTTTCTGCTTAGACCACGGTGTAGTGATACGTTCCGTTTTCCAAGGTTGAGATAATCCAAATACAATCACTTAATACCTAAGTAAGCTTTCGGCTCATCTATACCAAGTTAATTACAAAGGTATTCCGAGTTAAGAAAATAAGAAACTGCAAAACTTGTGATGCACAAGCTTTTTTGCTTCTGAACTAAAATACCAATAAAAATACAAGAATTATTACGATATATGAATCGAGTACATTACACAGTCGAGCTTCGGAGGCTCCACCCACATTGGCGCCGTGACGCCGGTCGTCATGGCAACGGCTGGAACAGGGAAAATGTTCTGTCATAGAACGAATTAGGCATCAACTTCACAAGTCATTCTCGCTTTTATGCTCTCGACGCTGGCAATGAAAAGGCCATTCCGCAAATCAACTTGATTTGCTTTTCGATATACCGTAGTAGTTGAATTTCTACCTATGCTGATAGGCTTGAGAGGCTATTTCAGTTTCTCCTTGACGTGTAGATGAGCTCACGGTGCTCAAACCGGGAGTGTAGCTAACACTGGCCCTAGCAAGAGCATTGCTTCGCAGAATCTACCACCGGATCGGAAACGCGACCCACTGAGAAGATCCGGCCAGAAACTCAGTGGGCTGTGTCTACTGGTTAATTCACTTGTCGAGCCCTTCGTGACCGGAGTAGTTGATAATATAAAGCCTTTAAATTTGAATTTAACTTAATTCTTGTTGCTAAACAGATCTTGGTTAAGATCTGATAATCGGGATTAGAGACACAATACATGTTGCAGTTTAGTTAATTACAAATTCGAAAGTGGAACGAACCAAATTATGTTATTTCGGTAGGATGAACACGTCAGCATTGTGTCGAGAATTAAAATTGAAAGTTCAGTGTGGGACGTTGCCTTTTTGTATACCGTACACCCACCGGCGTGAAGATAAAGATCGAATTGTCGATTCGGTGTTGACAAATTAGATTTATTGCTGAAGCATTTCGGAGGAGCGTTGGTGGGTTATGGGTTTGTTCAACTGCAGGTAAAGGAGCGATGTGCTTGTTGACGGCTTCTGTTGATTAATGTTTGTTGAAGCAAGAAGACGCAGGGTTGCGAAGCTTAGGCAGTTGCTAGGGGTGGCGTCCTGTCGCGAAAGAGGAACGCTGTTCTATTATGGATGGTCTGACAGCCGCTTTGTAATATGATTGAAAGTTCGACCTAATATCTTGCGAATATAAAATATAACTGCGAACAAATCACGCATGGTCATCCGCCCCAATATCCCTGTGTTATGGGTAGGAGAGACTGATAAACATACTTATAAACGTTTAAATATATCCATATATAGATATAAAGATCAAACAAACCTGTCTTAGCCTGTTCCTCATGCAATGTTTGTTGATGTGGGAGTAGAACCCGCGACCCTAGGCGTAACAGTCTGAGGCGCTAACTACAGCACCAAAACGTCGGTCAGTGAATGTGACGTTTTACGCTAGTTACGCCGCGGAGTCTACTCATTTATTATTTTTCTTCTCACTCGGATACTCTTGTCAGAGTGCTTGTGATGACGTATATGCAGAAGCACTCGTTAGGTCGCTATCCGAGGACCACCCTCCAGGCAATGCGCTTCCAGGTATGTCGGTTCGAAACCTTTCGCATACGTTCGACCATAGTGGACTCAGTTGCCTTCTTTATTACTTTAGTAGGTCAGTCAAGCGAGTTGTTGATCGGCCGCGTGATCTTCTGCCTTTTAGACCTTGGACTACCAGTCTCTCCATCGATTTCTTTTTTCTGGGCATGTGACCAAAGAACTTTACAACCCTTAGTGGTACAGTTAACGAAAATCGGTCTTTGATACCGAGTTCCTTGGGATGAATTTTGGCAGCGACTTGACTCTGCCCCTGGCATTGCTGAAGTCCACGAGTGACGGTAACCACTCACCATCAGGTGAGTCGTATGCTCGTCTGCCAACACGGGCAATAAAAAAAAGGATGTATTACTGCGGAATGAGGAGTGCGGATGCATCTATTGTTATGAAGAAAAAATGTGCCTTACCTAAGGTGAGCTGTACGTTGATGATCAATGTGGAAATTTCAATTTTATTATTTACAGTGAGCTTTTATTGGTTGTTGATTTCATCGACTTCAAGATGTCGGATTAATATTAAATAATCGCACATGTAACAAAGACCGGGCCGAAGGATAAGAAATTTTAGCGTGTTTTTTTAAGGTTCTAAACTATACTATCGGTTTAACTGCAATAGTTCAAAGCTTAAAACATTGGAATTACGATTATCTTTTTTTTAGTTCTTCAACAAGGAAGCAGTAGCAATATGTAACCGCCGCTGATTGACACTGGCAATACCATGGGCGCCGCCGCGTCGCAAGCAACCCTAAAATACTCCCCTAAAGCGTAACAATTCTGTTTTTTAAGCAGGCTATCAATTATAACACTGCGGTGACAATGCTAACAACTGCCCTTTCTAGACATTATCTCGGCATTAAGATTAAACATTTAGATAAAACACAACCACTTCGTATGATTCATCTCCTAGAAATCCCCAAATGCTGGTGACCAGATTAGCTCTCAATGAAATCTATAAAAAATATCCGTTTTTTCCTTCTTAAAAATATGCTAAAACCGTCATAGTATATTTCCCAGAATCGTTGCTATGTCGATTTAAAAAAAAACACAACTAAATGACGTCATACAACATGGCGGTCTACATCTGTTGCGTTTGAATCGCGTGGTTATATCGTTCAATATCTTCATTTACAATTAGGGGGACGCCTGTGGCGTGAATTTACTAAATTAAACATTTGTTTTCATAATTTGTTGTGTTTCAATGGTTCTGTGGCCTATATGGAACAGGGGAAACATTTTTAGAGAATTACTGGTGGTCTTATGAGCCCGCGCGGGTAGGTATCACCATCCCGCCTATTTCCGCCGTGAAGCAGTAATGCGTTTCGGTTCGAAGGGTGGGGTAGCCGTTGTAACTATACTGAGACCTTAGAACTTATATCTCAAGGTAGGTGGCGCATTTACGTCGTAGATGTCTATGGGCTTCAGTAACCACTTCACACCAGGTGGGCTGTGAGCTCGTCCACACATCTAAGCAAAAAAAATATTACCATCACTGAATCCGGTATTCGACTCTCCTTATACAGTTCATGCAACCTTCGCAATTCAACCATAACGTCCAAACTATGAGTCCTGTTCAAGAGTGCTCGCGATTGCTCTCGAAATGGCCATGTTAATGACAGAGACAGAGCACGGCAGCAACGGCCGTCTGGTGTAGTGGTTAGTGACATGGTCGCGGGTTCGAATCCCGCCAAGGGAAGATATTTGTATGATAAATATAAATGTATTTTCCAGGGTTATGGATGTATATTAAATATATGTATGTGTATAATAAAAATCTTACATTTATATCCGTTATCTGGTACCTGTAACACAAGTTCTTTACGAACTTATCACGGGACCAGTTAACGTGGCGTGTAAAAAAAATAAATATTTAAGCTGCCCGAAAGCTGCTACTCGGTATTTTTTTCATCCTACCTATGCTGATTTATTTATTTATTTATTTATTTAATCAACAATGTTTCAACAGCATTTAACTAGACACAGGGTACAGAGGATGTTTTCCCAAACATGAGCCAATTAAAGAAACACATTATGTTTCCAAAAAATGATAGCCTTGATAGGCTATATCAGATTCTCCTTGACGTGTAGGTGACGGGGCTCAAACCGGGTGTGTTGCTAATACTGGCCCTAGCAAGAGCAGTGCTTCGCAGAATCTATTACCGGATAGGAAACGCGACCCACTGAGAAGATCCGGCGAAAAACTCAGTGGGCTGTGTCTGTGGGTTAATTCACGCGTCGAGCCCTTCGTCACAAGCGACGGGTTCGACGAGGACGGTGACCGGTGCTTGAAGTACCTAAAAGCACCGTTAATGGATCGGGAGGATCCGTAATGACGTATTAGCCGATCGTAAACAGAATACAACAAAACAATTGACCGAATCAAACTCTGTTATCTTGCAACAAACAAAGTGCCTTCAAATTTAATGCCTTTTATAACTCATACAAACAATCTTAGTCCAGTTTTGTGTTTACTGAAGGTATTAAATTGGATCGTAAAATTTAAGTAACGCAAACAATTCATAAAAGGGCTTTATTAATGACAGATAAAAGGCTAAATTTGGATGTACTACGTGTTCGTCGCATACGTCTTGTAGATTTCGGGAAGAGTTTTTCTTTAAATTGTCTTCAAATCAGTAAAAATTACACATCATGTTAGCATCACTTATAATCTATGTTAGTAATTTTAAAACATAACACGTTCATATCTGACTCTATTTATTGCTATTTTTTTCAGTCTTTTCTAAGTGCCTGCTGCTTCTTCTTCTTATTGCTTCGATTTCCTCAATACTGAGGGTCGTGACCATCTCCTCGCAACAAGAGTTTATTCCGGATCATTCCACGCCATTTGCCTCTATCTGCCATCGAGTGTAGAGCATCGTGAACTGTGGTGTCGAGGGTAGTGCGGATCTGGTCAATCCAACGTGTCGGGCCCCTACCTTGTGGTCTTCTTCCGTCCATCTGCTGTAAAGGCTATTAAATGGCAGTCCCTTCTTGCTATCCTAATCTTGCTTGATATGATGTTCAGAAGACGTGGCACTTTTTTCCGTAGAGCAAAATCATTTCTCATTTATTCATTGAAACATATAAAAACAGCCCACTGAGTTTTTCGCCGGATCTTCACAGTGGGTCGCGTTTCCGATCCGGTGGTAGAGTCTGTGAAGCACTGCTCTTGCTAGGGTTTGTGTTAGCAACGTCGTCAGGTTTGAGCCCCGTGAGCTCACCAACTAGTTAAGGTTACGCTGAAATAGCCTCTCAAGGCTATCGGTTTAAGTAGGAAAATAAAAATTATAATAACATACGTGCAGAATGAAATGAAGTCGATTAATCAGTAATCGATTGGGATGAAGTTGAACGAAAGGAGATGAGGTGAAATATCGTCCCTGAAAAATGGTGGAACTTTACAGAGATATCAAAGAACGGGACTTTTAGTGACACATATTTGAAGAGTACAGATCTTCTCAGTGGGTCGCGATTCTGATCCGATAGCTCTAGCTAGGGCCAGTGTTAGCAATTCTTTGAAGTTGAGAGGCCCGAGAGCTCACCTACCGGCCGGCGCGAAATTGGAATATTTCGTTGTGGCCTAAAGGATAAGACGTCCGGTGCATTCGTATCTAGCGATGGAACGGTGTTAACTAACAAATGTGACTTCGACGGTGAAGAAATAACATCGTGTAATAAAAATCGAACCCGCAAAAAAACTTATTTGCCTAATTACTGGTGGTCGGACCTGCCTGAATGCTTTTCGGTTTGAAGATTGGGGCAGCATTTGTGACTATACTGAGACCTTAGAACCTATATCTCAAGGTGGGTGGCGCATTTACATCGTAGATGTCTATGGGCTCCAGTAACCACTTAACACCAGGTGGGCTGTGAGCTCGTCCAAGTATCTAAGCAATAGAAAAAGCCCCTTAGGCTACCAACGATTAGTTAGGAAAAAATGCCTAATTTTAAATGTGTTACTTCAACTCAGAGGACTTCTATTACAGCCTCACTAAGCCGGCCTCCGGGACTCACTCATAAATTCATACTTAATAAACAAAAACCAAATCATTCGCCGCCCGTTCAAGGTACCTATATCAAAAATAAAATTTAAAAAAAAGACAGAAAAACGGCCAAAAGAATTCGTGTCATAAAAGTTATTGTTCTTTGATAAAAACACAGGGATGCTGTTTTTATGAACAGACGCCTGCTGGGTTCGCCTTTAGATGAATTGTAAAGTGGGACGCTTAAATTCTTTCACATGATAACGCGTGGTTCTTATAAGGCATATTTTTTGACAAATTTTTTGGGACTTACTCGTCTTTTTTTATAGCTTAGATGGATGGACGAGCTCCCGGCCCACCTGGTTTTAAGTGGCTACCGGAGCCCTCAGACATCTACAATTTACCACCACCCATCTCAAGACACGAGTTGTAAGGTCTCAGTTTCAATAGTACAACAGCTGCTTCACCCTTCAAACCGAAACCCCTTTTATGGGCTTTGTAGACACATGAGCATATTCTGATGATGATCTGTTACGTTTATGGATGTCAGCTATGTTAGAGGTACAGCCAAGTCGCTGCCTATTGCCGAGTACTCTCCACAAGCCTCGTTTGAAGAAGGACATGTCATAGCGCTCGGGAAACACCGTATAGGGGAGCTCATGCCAAAGCCGGTTGGTACGTGCCAAAACAGGTCTTTGGAAACGCACTGTTGAAGAATGCAGTCATTCTAAATAGTACGGAAGATAGTATGTTTTTTTTCTCTCCTACCTATGCTGATGGCCTTGAGAGGATGTTTCAGTTTCGCCCTAAAATAGAGAAGAGCTCACGGGGCTCAAACCGGAGTGTTGCTAACACTAGCCCTAGCAAGACGAGTGCTTCGCTGAATCTACCACCGGATCGGAAATGCGGGTCGCATTTCCGATCCGGTGGCAGATTGAGCGAAGCGGTGATTATTGACTGAGTAGATCCGGGTTAATTCGCTCGTCGAGCCCTTCGTCGCAAGCGAAGGGTTCGACGAGGACCGTGACCTGTGATAGTATGGATGCTCTAGTGGCGGTAGGCCCAATTGAACTACGCGATTGAACATTTTATTATTATGTCTACAAGTTACTTGTAGTAGGGCATCTTGTGAGCCCGCAATGGTAGGTACCAACACCCTGCCTATTTCTGCCGTGACGCGTTTCGGTTTGAAGGTTGGGGAAGCCATTTGTAAGATTTGATTTCCAAATACAGTACCATAACAGTACATACATATACAGTACCGACTGCCAAAAGTACTTCCCATTATTTACCATAGGTGTCGTAAAGGCGACCAAGAGATTTACTGTAAATTAGGTATCAGCATTCTCCCAGTACTGAATCAGCGTTCGCCAACCGACATTCTCTGCTGGGACACGGGTAACTCCATCCCACCTATTTTTGCTGTTAAGCCCGCAATACTTTAACTTCTACCTGTCCTGGTAAAGCTGGAAAGACCTCCGGGCCACTAGTAATCTTTCGATAATAAAAAAAGATGTGTGGGGTAAAGGTGTGTGGCTTATTATAAAAATATTAATTTTAAGTTCTATTCGAGGTATAAAGAAAATAATTATTCGGGTATACATTTTTTATTACGATTTTTTATTGATAAAAAAAAACTACTTTACAAAGATAGAAACTTTATTTTATTCACAATGATTTATAAAAAATATATAATAAAAATATGTCATTTTTTTACGTTATTACAAAGTTAAGTCGTACACTATGTGCATTACTAATATAAATCTTACGTTACGGATGATTTTTCCCGGTCAGGGTACCCCTCCGCATCGTCCCTTAGGGAACTTCGTTCCAAAAAATCTTGGACATCTTTTTCTCTCTTTCTTTCTCTGTCTCAGCCCAATTTTACGGTCATTAAAAACGGTACGTTGATATTGGAACGCAATTAGTCCTAATTATCGGATGGAGACATCTATAAACGTCACTTGTCACTCCATCTGACAGATTTACAGCTGTCATTTAAGTGGAAATGTACACGAGAAAGCCATCAAACCTTTATTAGTGCTTAACGAAAGCAATTCACGACTCTGCAAAAAGACAAAAGGAAGTGATCAAATTGAATTTTCTATTTTCGCGTTAATGAATTTAAGGTTCGTTTTCGCTTGGCAAGTATTTTGTGAGTGGTAGCTGTATTGTTGAATGTCAAAAAACGATAAAATCGGTACTGCGAGTGCTCATTTCGTGTAATCTTTAAATTTGTGAACACAAAGTCGGCATTTATTTCTTTTTTCTCGCGTTTTTTTGTCCGAATTTCTAAGTCGTGTTACCTGCTAAGGTAAACTTTGTGTGGCTTCCATTATAAAAAAAATGCTCTTGAAACTAAGCCGGTAGAGTTGAATATTGTCTGATTCACTAAAGTTACCGCAGCGTTTCCTGGCAATTCAAATTGACTTTGGCGCCGAATAAATACGTTTAGTTTTTATTGCACAGATAAAAGGGTGGGAGATAAAATACCTTGTCGCAAAAATTAAGGCACTGGGTTAGAAATTCTTAAGACGGCGTAATAGAATTTATGAAAATTTAATACTTTCTTCACATTTAAAAAAAATTCAACAACAACTTCGACTTAGGGCCCAAAGAAAGGGCTGGCAGTACTTTTCTCCTTTGTTATAAACGTTGAACACATACTAATATGGGACTAGAATATTGAATTATCTAATCTAATATTCGGCTCGGAATTCCCTCCATGCCCTTACCCAAGCAGTAAGACACATGCCACTTCAAATAAGGCTTAGCAGCGGCTTAACTTTGCGACTCCTTTAGGTAAACATTTACTGGACTGCATTTGAAGACTCTTTTACTGGTGGTAGAACCTCTTGTGAGTCCGCGTGTCTAGGTACCACCACCCCACCTATTTCTGCCGTGAAGCAGTAATGCGTTTCAGTTTGAAGGGTGCAGGCGTTGTAACTATACTTGAGACCTTAGAACTTATCTCAAGATAGGTGGTGCATTTACGTCGTAGATGTCTATGGGCTCCAGTAACCACTTAACACCAGGTGGGCTGTGAGCTCGTCCACCCATCTAAGCAATAAAAAAAAAAGACAGCTAGAAAACTTCAAAGAAACTAGGTCACACGATGAACTCAACCCAGCTCCCGTGGTTCCGTAGATTAATTCCATAATCAGTCACTAGAAGATCAAATTAAGGACGATGATGTTTGCCATGTCAAATCCTGCATACACATCGCTCCCAAACGCAAATGCAGCATTCGATCGATTTCACAAACAGCCTACCCATTGATTAGCGTATCTTGAAAAATATCTACTTTCGTATTTAGCATCAACTACGAATCATGAACGTGACGGATCGTTTAGCGTTACGTTATGTCCTGCTCATGAATTGGCACGAGGGCTTTTTTGTTATATTTTGGAAGGCCCGACGATAAAGAAGTCATCACATCTTTGGATATTAAATGGACATGTTTTTCGTGCAAACAGGCCTTTCTAGGAGCATGATCTTCTTCTTTTATATCGTTCCCTCACTACTGAGCATCGCGACCACATGTAACGTACTTCCAATGTGCTCGATCATGGGTGGCATGGACAGCACGTTACAGACTACCACCAAGGGCTTCTCTTGCTAGATCTGACCATCTGGGTGGTTTTCAGCCCACGGCGCGCTTGCCCTCTATTCGACCCGCAATTATGAGCTTCTCTAATTCATGTCTGGGAGACCTCATGATGTTTACGAAGAAGCTCATAACACGTTCCCGGCAGATGGATGGATCTTACCGATTTTTAATGCAGTTTTGCACCTAATGTTGAATAAACTTAGAACTTCTCTTACTGAATAAATCCACATCGCAATGCACCAACTGGAAGCAAAAGTCGTCCAGCTCGTTGAAGAGTTTGACATGAAACCTAGCACACAGCATTTCTTTCACTCTTTCAAATTTCTCGCCATCTTCTCAGCGGGTCGCGATTCCGATACGGCGGTAGATGCCTTCGTGAAGGCTACCATTGAGCAGTAAGGCCTCTTTCAGAGATCGGCAGTCCAAGCAAAGCTCCCCTCCCGAATGAGTCTCCGTGTTTGCCCACCCGTCATGTGAAGCTGGAAAAGCCTACAGGTCTCCAGCAATCCCACGATAGGCAGAGGTAGATATGATATTTTAGCAATGCCGCACGCCTTCACTTAGACTTATCATTTTCCCCCTTTTTCGTGCCGCTTTCTACAAATCTTTAAGTATGTATAAAACACTGTCTGGTTTGTACAGCACCGGCGATCCTAATCAGGCCGGGCGAGGCCACCGTTTGTGACCGTCTTCGAGTATTTATTTATCGCGTTGTATAAATACAGGAAACGTAATAAACATCCATCACGTCATTACGGATCCTCCTGATCCATTAACGGTGCTCTTAGGCACCACAAGCACCGGTCACCGTCCTCATCGAACCCGTCGCTTGCGACGAAGGGCTCGACGAGCGAACTAACCCACAGACACAGCCCACTGAGTTTCTCGCCGGATCTTCTCAGTGGGTCGCGTTTCCGATCCGGTGGTAGATTCTGCGAAGCACTGCTCTTGCTAGGGTCAGTGTTAGCAACTCTCCGGTTGAGCCCCGCGAGCTCACCTACAAACGTTAGGGTGAAGCTGAAATAGCCTCTCAAGGCTATCAGCATAGGTAGGAAAAAAAAAAAAAAAAAACATCCCTTAACGAAGAATATCTCGTGTTAAAACTGACTGTCGGTACTTGAACCATTGTACCATGGTTCACTTGCGGACTAAATAATAATAATAATAATAGTTGGTTCGAAGTAAGTATCAGTGGAATGGAATATTTGAAATGTATTCAACTGATAACTACTTTTAATAAATGTATCTTTTTTATTTGATTGGTTTTGTTAATTTTAAGTATGTTTCAATGACACTATGTACACATATGGACTTGTTGTTGTCTGAAATAAAATAAATCATTCATTCAAAACTATTTTTACAGTTTAATCTCGCATTGATCCGTGAACCACGAAAACTGTAAAGTATTGAAAGCGTCAGAAATGTAATGTAATTACAGTAAAAAAAATCAAGATACAATCTTAAAAGTAATTTTAATTATGTCTACAATTAAATAAAACCAAAGAACAATAAATACTATTTTGTAAACACAAGAAAAGATTTAGATACGAATACCTGTAACATGGTGGGGTATACAACAAAGGGAAGATCTTCCGCCAAGCGGGTGTTATTGCTCGGTAGACCGACGATCCGAATGTTGTTCTTTTTCCTACCTATTCTAGTAACCTCGAGGGGTTATTCTAGATTCAGCGAGTTGGTATGTGAGGTGGGCTCAAACCGGGAGTGTTACTAATACTGGCCCTAGCAAGAGCAGTGCTTCGCAGAATCTACTACCGGATCGGAAACGCGACCCACTGAGAAGATCCGGCAAGAAACTCAGTGTCTATGGGTTAATTTACTCGTCGAGTCATTCGTGGCAAGCGACGGGCTTGGCATGGATGGTGATCAGTGCTTGAAGTTTGGAGCCTCTGGGTCTGCGGAGGGACTTCGGTTCCCTCTGTATTTTGTACCGTATGTTCCATGGGGAGTGCTCTGAGGAATTGTTCGAGATGATACCAGCATCTCGTTTTTACCATCGCACCGCCCGCCACCGGAGTAGAGTTCATCCATACTACCTGGAGCCACTGCGATCATCCACAGTGCGTTTCCAGAGATCTTTTTTGCCACGTACCATCCGGCTATGGAATGAGCTCCCCTCCACGGTGTTTCCCGAGCGCTATGACATGTCCTTCTTCAAACGAGGCTTGTGGAGAGTATTAAGCGGTAGGCAGCGGCTTGGCTCTGCCCCTGGCATTGCTGAAGTCCATGGGCGACGGTAACCACTCACCATCAGGTGGGCCGTATGCCCGTCTGCCTACAAAGGCAATAAAAAAAAATAAAAAAAAAAAGTACCTAAAGGCATCGTTAATGGATCGGGAGGATCGGTAATGACGTGTGGTTGGTTGTTGTTCGGAACTTGCATATATGCAAGCTTCTATTGAAAATATCGTAAGCGAGATTCAGACGTCTGTCAAATATCTTGTGTTCTATGATCTCTACTGCAACAATATAATGATATTTAATATATAACATAATCATTAATATTTAATGATATTTCGGAAAAAAATAGACTGTCAAGTAATTTACTAGTTCACTCGACCCTCAGTCTTATTTAAGGCATCTGTTACTTAGCTCATCTTACTGTGCTTTTCAAGCCTCGTTTAAGGAATATTTCATAATGCTCAGAAAATATGCACTGGAATTTGCAGAACCAGGTGGTATGATCCAAAAAACGAACTCTGGAAATGCACTGCGGGTGAGTCCATTCAGGTAGTGGACACGAAATCTGTTGTGGTGTTAGCTATAAAAAAAAATACCAAAACTATTGAAGCAGCAATGGTACACTAGAGTATATAATTTCATAGGAATAAAGCTTTACAAAGCTCGCGCGTCCGTCAGCTGCGCCCGGTGCTCTTCCTAAAACAGACGTAAATCTATTTCTGAAGCGTGCCGCCTGACGGTGACCATGATTCGGGAATGCTTTGGACGAATTCCGGACTGAAGGAATTGAAGTATTTATTAACTACTAGCTGACCCAGTAGACTTCGTAGTGCCTCAATCGATAAATAAAAGACACATCAAGGGGACACATCAAAGGAAAAACAAAATTGTTATTTTTGTATTTCATTCCGAGCATTTTCATATTTATCTACCTTTTAAACCTTCTCTGGACTTCCACAAATAATTCAAGATCAAAATTAGCCAAATCGGTCCAGCTGTTCTCGAGTTTTAGCGAGACTAACGAACAACGATTTATTTTTATATAATATATAGATAGATAGATAGTGTGTTACAGCGTCTAGAGGTTTTTACAAGACATGGTAATAGTTTAAAAAGACTTAAGATTTGTAAGATTTGTGACGTAAAACTAAAAATTACTAAACTTAGTATTATTTCATTACCAATTAGAGTGAGTATAAAATAAAAGGGGAAAAGGCCTAGGGGTGGACGTCCTAAACGATGGTTGGACCAAATAGCCGAGGAACTGAAAATACCTGTCAGCGACGCACTCCACCAAGCTACAGTGACAGCTGGTTGACGGAATCAAACGGAGTCACGACCCTCAGCAATGTGGGACCGATCGAAGAGAGAGAAAGAGAGTGACTATAAAAAAAAAGTATTCCTTACCATTCGTGTTTGGATGGAGGGTTGCTAATAAAGATAGACAACAATGTTAAAAGAGACTTATGCCAATAGGCACACTGAACTGAGAGAGATTCTGTAAAATATACAAAGATTGAATCAAATGTCCTAAAAGTCCCTAATAAAGGAATCATTGATTGATTGATTGATCATTCATGTTAGTAAATGCTTATAACTCCCGTTTCGATGCAATGGAATATTTGTCAGAAAATTATCCGTAAAATTGTTAAAATTTTGGTCAAGCTACGCAGACATCAATACGCATACCTCGATATTCACAATTGATACCCACCCATAGAGCATCGCACAATGCTTTTGGGTGTATAACTTTACTTAGTAATTGCATAGAATAATTTTTGGATGTTTCTAGAAATTTCTTTTAAATTATTGAAATGGTTGTATCCTGTTCGTTGTTTGTACGTATTTATGTTTCTATTTTGTTTAAAGTTCTTAGTTTTTTTTTCCTTATCTATGCTGATAGCCTTGAGAGGCTATTTCAGCTTCTTGACGTGTAGGTGAGCTAACGAGACTCAAACCGAGAATGTTGCTAACACTAGCCCTAGCAAGAGCAGTGCTTCGCAGAATCTATCACCGGATCGGAAACGCGACCCACTGAGAAGATCTGGCGTGAAACTCAATGGGCTGTGTCTATTGGTTAATTCACTCGTCGAGCCCTTCGTCGCAAGCGACGGGTTCGACGGGGACGGTGACCGGATAGAACCATATACAATAAAAGCTTAGTTTTCTCATTTTACTCTAACTCTTTCAACTCTAAGCTCACTGTTTCCAATGGTTCTCCTAAAATATTTTCTTCGGATTTTAGTGAGTTGTAGACATAATGAAATATAAATACTTTCACGACTCAATCGAGTGTTTTTTGTTTTTTTATTGTCATTACATTATTTCGGACGACAGAGCTATTGTTATCCTTCGATATTATGCTTCGATTTCGTCACGATACTGCTATAAAGCATGACAGTAAAAAATGCAAGATTGGATCGTAAAAGTACTATATAATCCTATATATAGCTATATAATCTCCTCGTAATATCCTAGTTACATTTACCGGGCCACCCGTACAATGACGTCACATCGAACTGGTTACTATCAATCTCCGTAACCTAAGGGTTAAAGTTTCTCAGTCAAAATTTGTATCATTAAAGGAATATTTAAGTTGAATAATGTTTTCGAAGCCACAAATTAAAGTGCCCTACTTTTCGGGACCACCTACATCAAGTACTGTTGCATGCAAAAGTGCTTAACAGTAAAGATCTTCGAAGCATAAATAAAATTCATTATACGAATCGAGTTATTAGACGTTATATGTTACCAGACCCAAGAACCCGCGGTAGGTCCAAGAAACTCTAGTTGGATGTGGTGAAGACCGATGTGGAAGATAACCTCACCCAAAAGGATGCCGAAGACCGGGCAAAGTGGAGGAATTTAAATAGGAAAGTGGAGCTTGGCACTAAGCCGGGAAAACGCTTGGAAGAAGAAGAAGATACGAACGTTATTTTGTTCGTTGAAATTCAGCTTAAGGCGATAATTTCTTTACACTTAGTCTTCGATGGTACATTCACGGAGTCTAAAATTATATACTGGAGATGTGCGACACATATTGTTCTTTTTGATATATTAATGACGAATGCTCTATAAAAAATCTGAAATAGTGCGTATGATCACACATTTCTTTGATTTCGTGAGAGAAATTAGTTATACCAAGAACGGGAAATTTTTTTATAGGGATACACATTAAGTAGGCTTAAGTTATTACTTTGTGTGTTAAAATGAGACCAACTTAACTTAATCCCTGAACGATGAATACTTAATTGAGCTGCTTTTATTGCCACAGCTCTTACTAGGGCTAGTGTTAGTAAATTATCTTAGCCCGTGAGCTCACCTACCAGTGTGCGAGAAACTTGGCTACCTTGGCTACCGCGAATAGGAAATGAAAATTTAAAAAAAGGTTATTACTTCATTGTAGAAGTGGTTCGTGAGCACTTATGCCAATGTGGTCATATAATTTAGACCACAACAACGACAGATGCACCCAGTCATGTTTCCAAGAAAGGTGAGATAATGCAAGGACGATAAAGGATCTTTATTGTGTGTAGAACAGCCGTTATTTTGTGATAAAACACGATAAATAAACAATGAATGTGAACGTCTCTGTAAAAAATTATCTAGAGGCCAATATTCATTCCGTAGGTACTTAATGAGCAATATAGTGGAATAACAATTCACTGTTTAATTGACTTTAGAATTTTTCTTCTTAAAGGTGGCTGCCCCATCCTTCAAGCCAAAACACATTAGTGCTTCACGGCAGAAATAGGCAGGGTGGTGGTACCTACCCGCGCGGACTCACAAGAGGTTCTACCACCAGTAATTATGCAAATTATAATTTTCCGGGTTTGATTTTTATTACACGACGTTATTCCTTCGCCGTGGAAGTCAATCGTGAACATTGATTGAGTACGTATTTCATTAGAAAAATTGGTACCGCCTGGGATTCGAAGACCGGTGCATCGCTCAACACGAATGCACCGGATGTCTTATCCTTTAGGCTACGACGACTCACTACACGTAAGCACGAGATGCGTAGTCAGAAGAGAAGAAGCGCCGGGTGGTAAAACTAACTACTAATCACAAGATTACTTGGCCAGGAGTCAAGGAGGAATCATCATCATCATCATCAACAGCCCACAGTCGTTCACTGCTGGACATAGGCCTCTCCCAATCCACACCACTGAGCCCGGTCTGCGGCTCTCCTCATCCACTTCTTGCCGGCCACCGTGCGGAGGTCATCGCACCATCTAGCCAGGGGGCGTCCCACGTTACGTCAAGGAGGAAGAAACATCTTCATTAGGACGATAATTTAATAATAAACAATTAGAAAATGAAGTCATAAATCAAACCTTTAATAATGCATGAAAATTTACGACAGAGAAAGTGTTCAAGCAAACTAACATCAAATGGAAATCGAAAGTGTTGATTAACTGTTTGGCTTAAGGCAACAGTTACTTGTCGCTTTCGTGGTAACACTTAATCTGGCGGGCTAGTGAGAGACGAGAGATATGACCTTGCAACTATCCAAGTATTTGGGGACACGGATTTCTGAATGGACGATCCAGATTCAATTCAGAAGGGATACCTTCACTAAATCAATTCAGAAATATGGTTCTGTAGCAGCCCACGGGTTTATCGGATGGAAGAACGGAAACTGGATGGATCTGTTTGTTCTGGGTTAGTTTTTACTGGTGGTGGGGCCTCTTTGTGAATCCGCGTGGCTAGGTACCACCACTCTGCCTATTTCCGCCGTGAAGTAGTAATGCGGTTTGAAGAGTGGGGTCGCCGTTGTAACTATATTTGAAACCTTAGAACTTATATCTCAAGGTGGGTGGCGCATTAACGTTGTAGATGTTTACGTTTGTCTCAAAGTGGTTTTTTTTGTTGCCCATGTAGGCAGACGAGCATACGGCCTGATGGTGGGTGGTTACCGTCGCCCATGGACTTCAGCAATGCCAGGTGCAGTGTCAAGCCGCTGCCTACCCTGGGTGGTGGCATTTACATTGATCGTCGGCTCCAGTAACAGCACAGATGCGCTGTAATTTATACATATAAATAAAATTGGAGTGTCTGTTTGTAATAGTGAAATAACCGCTTTTTACTACAAACATATGAAAATAATACGGTACATACACCAAAATAACATTATTTACAATTTTTGTCTGTCAGTTTGTCCCGGCTAATCTCTAGAACGGCTAGACCGATTTTGACGAGACTATCAGCAATAGGTAGTTGACGATATAAGGAGTTACTTAGGCTACTTTTTTAGACTAGCTTCGCCTCGCGGTGTCACTCGCGATACGACAATAACCTCGGGTACAATCGCGGGACTCGGCTATCAATAATAAAATTTAATATTTTCGAAGCGAAGCAAAGGCGGGTCGCTAGTCCATAAATAAAAATACTAAAAGCCGTGAGGAGTGAAAGCATAAAACAATTATTTAAATATTATCTTTATACCAAAATACCGCCTTTCATTTTATATATAGATTTACTTAACCCGGCACTAAACCTTGCACCTCTAAATTAAAATCCCATAAAGATGCTGTGTCACCCGATAAACCAAATTAAAAATAGTGCCTTCCCATCAAAGTGTTCTTTCTCGTTCTAACGAAAGGCGTTGATCGGCTGTCCTTGTCGCACTCAGTCTGGGATCCAAAGTCATTATATTTATTACGTTAGTAAAATGTAATGCATCGTCGTAATGTCTGGTCAGTAGATGAGAAGCTGACGTTTTAACAATTCGATTTTGAAACTTGATCCAATTTTGATTAATTATCTTTATTGTTTAATTTATTAAAAGGAATTAGAATAATTGAAATATTAGTAATTCCAATTGTTTTTATACTAAAGCTCGTATTAATATACTAAGTAATCAAAGCACAAAAAGTCCTATACATCGACCCTCTGAGTTTCTCGCCGGATTATCTCAGATTCTTGTCGTCGTCGTGGCCTAAAGGATAAGACGTCCGGTGCATTCGTGTTGAGCGATGCACCGGTGTTCGAATCCCGCAGGCGGGTACCAATTTTTCTAATGAAATACGTACTCAACAAATGTTCACGATTGACTTCTACGGTGAAGGAATAACATCGTGTAATAAAAATCAAAACCCGCAAAATTATTGGCGTAATTACTGGTGGTAGGTAGGAGGTTGTAGATGTCTATGGGCTCCAGTAGCCACTTAACACCAGATGGGCTGTGAGCTCGTCCACCCATCTAAACAAGAAATAAAATAAAATAAAGATTCCGATACGGTGGTACATTTTGCGACGCCCTACTCTCGTTAGGGCTAGGGTTCAGGTTATAGGTAACCGTGCTTTTACCTACCCATCCGCGGCTACCTGGCTTCCTATCTAACTGGAATAGCCCTCATGCTACCAGCAAATAGGTTGGGAAAAAGAATAGCAACTGATCATGTATATCAAGCCAATTCAACTTTTTTTTTTGTATTGGGTTTTTTTTGGTGTACAATAAAGAATACTCTCTCTCTCTTTCTCTCATCCTGCCACCGGAATTTAATGTTCTGGTATCAATACTCGTCGGCATCTATCAGATCAGCGCCGAAAAACTCGTCCCATCAAATCCGATCTCGCCGCGAGTAAAGGTCGTATCTCTATTGACGATCAAACGAAGTTCGCGGCTCTTTGAAGTCAGACCGAAGTCCCTTACGTTGGGAATTTACCGTCCCCCAACGCGACCGCTCTCGACCGGTCCGAGTAATAATTATCCAGAATGATAGCTTCGTTTATATGTTGTACTAGCGATCCGCCCTCGCTTCGCTTCGGAAACATTAAATTTTATTATTGACAGCTGAGTAACCGCGATGTAAGCCGCGGTTATTGTCGTACCGCGGATGACGCGGCGGGGCGAAGCTACTCCTTATATCATCAGCTACCTATCAGTGAAAGTCCCGTCAAAATCGGTCCAGCCGTTCCAGAGATTAGCCGGAACAAACAAACAGACAGACAAAAATTGTAAAAAAATATATTTTGTTGTATATATGCATGTAGTAAAAAGCGCTTATTTCAATCTTACAAACACACACTCCAATTTTATTTATATGTATAGATGATGATCCCTTCGTTTGCATGACGTGGTTTTTTTTTTCCTACCTAAGCTGATAGCCCTAGCGGCTATGTCAGCGTAACCCTAACTTTAGTAGGTGAGCTCACGGGGCTCAAACCCGACGATGTTGCTAACACGAACCCTAGCAAGAGCCGTGCTTCGCAGAATCTACCACCGGATCGGAAACGCGACCCACTGAGAAGATCCGGCGAGAAACTCAGTGGGCTGTGCCTGAGAGTTAATTTACTCGTCGAGCCCTTCGTCGTAAGCGACGGGTTCGACGAGAACGGTGACCGGTGCTTGAAGTACCTAAAAGCACCGTCAGTGGATCGGGAGGATCCGAGATGACGTGTTTTGGGCGCCGTCGACTGCTTTCCATTCGGTCCGCAGGATCGGGAATGTAGTTACCGGCGGCCACGATGAGAGGGTTCTCGTGTCGTGCCGCTTTATCGAAGTGGCGCATGGACGCCGACTGAAGATACTTACTGATGGACTCTAAGTCCAGGTCGTCATAGAGGTCGACGTTTCTGACGAATCACGGGGCTCCGACGACTATCCTGCAAAGACGGGATTGAATGATTTGAAATGATTTTAAGTGTATGCGGGCCGCGTGAGCGAACACTACACTTGCATAGGTCATGACGGGGCGTATGCAAGTTTTGTAGAGTGTCACCTTATTTCTAAGGGACATTTTACTTCGCCTACATATCATCGGATAGAGGCGTCCTAGAATGAAGGCGGCACGGTCGCGTACCGTCTTGATGTGGGGGCGGAATGTCATCCTACTGTCGAGGGTGACGCCTAAATATTTGACTTTCGGGGCCCACGGTATGGGCTGGTCAAACATCGTGATTGGGCGAACGGCGGGGGCGGAGGTGTTGACGCGCCTAGTCGGGAGGGGGATGCTCAGCGTGGTGTTCGGAGGGCGACCCCTTTTGAAGAGCACCGCTGTGCTTTTCGTGGGGTTGATGTCGATGCGCCACTTCCGGAACCACTGTCCCATGGTGGTAGCTGCGGTCTGAAGTCGTCGATGAAGCAACGCCTTCTTCCTACACGAGTAGTAGATGGCGGTGTCATCGGCGAAGAGCGCCAGATGGGTCTCCGGAGACCGGGGTATATCATTGATATACAAACTAAATAGTAACGGGGAGAGGGCGGAGCCTTGCGGGACTCCGGCTGTGACGTGACGGGGCCGGGAACGCGTTCCCTCGACTCGATATCGGAACGAACGGTTCGACAAGTAGTCTCGTATGATGAGACTGACGTGGATCCGCGTCGCTCAGTTTTATAAGCTACAAGCGGCCCGCTCCGGCACCGCTCGGGTCTTTAACAAAAATTTCAACGATATTTGACGTTGTTTTATTTTTTTAAATAAAAGAACACTTATTGCAGCATAACTATAATAGCTAGTTACATATACAATAATAGTAACATAATATTACGCTGTCGCGACACTTTTTGTAAATAATAATCTGTTCTACAAAGTCGTATTACATTATTTTATTCTATCATCAATAGTTTTCGCAGCGCACGCGATGTAAACAATATTTTAGGTAATTTTTTTACACCTTGGTTTTACATTATTGGAGTTCTAGTAAGGATCCTTAATTTTTTTCAAAAAAGATTATAGCTATAGAAACATTTGCTATATGACGTCACTTATAGTCGTATAAGGATGTCCCATTAGTCGAATAATACACAGTGCTATGAACGAGCTAATGGTCTGTTATAAGTCAAAATTATTGCATCACAATACTGAATATCAGTACTGATATTTTTTTTATTTCTGGCCTTAATGAATACAAGGAAAGAATAACACATTCTTGGGCTGCGTTTAAATAAATTAAACATCGGAAATATAAATATTTATTTTCTCGCAACAGAGACAAGGTCATTTAGGTCTCGCACAGCTGTTTAGACGAATATTACGCAATGCATCTCGTACATAGACCAGTGAACGTATACTATATTATAGAATATTATAGAATACTTTTTTCCCCTACCTATGCTGTTAGCCTTGAGAGGCTATTTCAGCTTCGCCCTAACATGTAACAGCGAACCCTAGCAAGAGCCGTACTTCGCAGAATCTACCACCGGATCGGAAACGCGACCCACTGAGAAGAACCGGCGAGAAACTCAGTGGGCTGTGTCTATAGGTTAATTCGCTCGTCGAGCCCTTCGTCGCAAGCGACGGGTTCGACGAGGGTGGTGCTTGTGGTACTTAAAAGCACCGTTAATGGATCGGGAAGATCCGTAATGACGTGTTTTGGGCGACGTCGACTACTTACTATTCGGTCTACAGGATCGGGTATGTAATTCCCAGCGGCCACGACAAGAGGGTTCTCATGTCGTGCCGCCTTCTCAAAGTGGCGCAATGATGCCGACTGTAGATACTTACTGACTGAGTCTAAAAGAATATGTAGTTAAAATCACTTTTGTATTTACTACTCTACCTCTCTCTTTCTCTCTCTATCTCTCTCCCTATGTACATTTACTACTCGATTAAAGTTATTAATGCCATACGCCATAGTCGATTGTTTTTTTCTTTTTACGAAAAACGAATGCTCCACGCAAATGGGTAGGCCGTAGTACGCAAACGGACCGGACGCCTACAATCAGCCCTGAAGTCGATAATAAAAGAACCGCCCGTATAAACGTCAAAACCCAAAAGAATTTATAAAAGCATGTCTAGATATATGTATTTTCGTGCAATAAAAATATTTCGTAAATCGATCGTCCCAGTTACCACCGGTTACGGCTTCCGAGCCGAGCTATTCATCTCGGCAGCCATTAATATAACCAATACAAGATGTCGGTCGGGCGTTTGTCGTAAATAGAAACGGAACCGGCCGATTCGTGTTACGTAATACGTGGAATTCTGCCAAATATAATGTGCAGAAACTAAAATAAAAATTCTATTGTGCTTTTTTGCATTCAGAATCGACTAATTAGATTAGCAGTTATAATTTGTGTGACATTTGATAAGTAATCTAGCAACATAAGTCACGCATTTCTTCTCAACGCCTTGCTAAATGCTTCGAATTTTCATTGCAATGAACCGCTCGTAACCTGACGAAATATTTTGGCGTTGTTTTTTCTTAATTTTTAAATTATTTTTTTAATGCCATTTTTAAAATAGAAACAACAGTTTCAATTCCATAAAGTAAACGGAATGCGAATGCAAAGAACTCCGACACATACAGCCACTTTTTTTGTTTTTCAATTAATATAAAATATTTATTAATGGTATATAAGTTATACCTATGTTAGAGGAAGCTTGAAAGTGGCATCTGTGACTGAGAAGTTTAGTAGTGCGCGTTTGGCGACAACATTCCTAATGCATATCGGACACGGTCAATAGCGTTAACAATTATTTTCAAAATACTATCAAAAAATAAGACAGCTAACATAAATATCTCACTAAATTAAAATCAAATACGAAACAGAAAAGATCATAAAGCTACTTTTTAAAAATATTGATTCAGTAAGCACGATCACTCAATGACTAAAAACAATTACATTATCTTCTTTTATTGAAACAAGAATGCAAATACGCATTGCATAGGTGTTAAAAACCACGGCACGCGCTAACAATACATTATTTTGTGGGTACTCTTGTAATTAGTTGGTAAATTGACGTAATTAGTGCGTTTATTTAGGCCGCATGCGTAGGGTCGGGTCAAGAAGGGTGAGCGTTTCCGGTTGCCAGCGTTTGACATTGTTCATATATATGTCAGCGATTTTGACGTTTGTTTTATTCTAAACGACTTTTTGGCGCGAACGCGGAGTGTGTGAGGTTAGGAATTTTTTTTAACTTGTCAGCAAACTCGTGACAATTTCTGCCGTGAAGCAGCAACACGTTTCGGTTTGAAGGGTGGGGCAGCCGTTGTAACTATACTTGAGACTTTGGGACTTATATCTGAAGGTGGGTGGTGCATTTACTTTGTAGATGTCTCATTCCCGATCCTGCGGAAAGAATGGAAAGCAGTTGACGTCGCCCCAAACACGTCATTCGGATCCTCCCGGTCCACTAACGGTGCTTTTAGGTACTTCAAGCACCGGTCACCGTCCTCGTCGAACCCGTCGCTTGCGACGAAGACCTCGACGAGCGAATTAACCCATAGACACAGCCCACTGAGTTTCTCGCCGGTTCTTCTCAGTGGGTCGCGTTTCCGATCCGGTGGTAGATTCTGCGAAGCACGGCTCTTGCTAGGGTTCGTGTTAGCAGCGTCGTCAGGATTGAGCCCCGTGAACTCACCTACTAGTTAAGGTTCCGCTGAAATAGCATCTTAATAAAAAAAAGTATTTCTTCATTTGTAAACATTAGATTATTAAATGTGATTTATGAAAGTTCACAAGCGTTACATAATTAAAGAATTAATTTGTAATTATAATTCAAATTCCTTTGATTTCACTTAACCTTATTTTAATAATTTCCAACATTTCAAGGCTGTTTGATCAGATACCTTCGCAGCAAAAAGTATTAATAAATTTAAAAACTTATTTAGTTTTGACAATTATAGATTTTATTATTATTTCTGTCAGAGATTTTAGGGTTTGATTTAAAAAAGAAAATGATGAAATTAGACGCACGAAGTTAATTTGATATTAATAAAAAAAATACCCGAATAAAAGTTCTTAATTTAAACCAAGCTCCGACATCCCGGTGCCCTAAATAATATTAAAAGCTTACGTCATACCAAATTGCTAACAGCTTGTACGAAGTTGCGAACGAAGTTTGTGTGTCCTTGGAGCTTTCCGTGCGGTAGGTACGTTACGAAGAAAATGCACACAGATTGTTTTGTGTTTAATGCAAAAATAAACATTACGAGCTACGAGTTAACGAAAATCGCCGATTACAAAGTCTGTAAATGACGCGAATGATTCTCGAATAATCGACTTTTTTCCGTGCCCCTAGCAATGCTGATGTCCATGAGCGACGCTAACCACTTAACATCAGCTGGGCCGTATGCTCGTCTGTCTACAAAGGCAGATAAAAAAAAACATCGAGCTATTTTGATATATTAGTATGAACAACATGACTTATTTATACTGGTGGACTCTTGTGAGTCCGCACGGGTAGGTACCACCAGCCTGCCTATTTCTGCCGTGAAGCAGTAATGCGTTTCGGCTTGAAGGGCGCGGCAGCCGTTGTAACTATACCTTAGAACTCATATCTCAAGGTGGGTGGCGGTATTTACGTTGTAGATGTCTATGGGCTCCGGTAACCACTTAACAGTATGCAAAAATAATAAAAACTTTTACCTTAAATGTCTCTAGTCCTAAGTACAACTATGTACAGCAGACTGAGATAAATTTTGTTCTAGACACATAACTCCCTTACACATATATTTAGAACTGGACATGTGCAAGTCGCTTGGATATGTACCAGTATTCTGTCTATTTATACCACGAGGACCATGCATTGTGCCTTTTATGCCGGTTAAGCCAATGCAATCTAAGCTCAAGAAGCTAAGCTCCTGCCCTAGCAAAAGGAGTGCTTCGCTTTATCTACCATTGAATCAGAATCGCGATCCACTGAGAAGATCCATTGCGAGACTTACGGCCGTTTTCAATAACGTATCTGAGTTTTCGGATAGATAGCTATCTCCGAATATCAGCAAGAGCGTAACTATCCTTAGTTTGCGTTTCACAATCACGGATAAGTGCTATCTCTCTTTAACCAACAGTAGATAGCTTCTTCCCTCCGATTTATCCGAGCCTCTTGATACGTTTCGTTCTACTACAAATACGAAACAACATCAGGATCAAGACTTATTTTATTTTATTCTAAATTATAACTATAATTTAACCAGCATATTGTAGACTATCATAAACACATTTGTTTATAACAAAAAGTAATAAAAACATATGTAGATTTTTTTAAATTGGACGTATTGCTATTTTTATCCTAGTCGAAATTATGAAACGAAACGTTTTGACAGTCCGTTTGCCAATATGCAGTGATCAGTTTCTTTTGTTTGTTTTTCTATTGTTTACCTACTATATTAGATGATGACTTACCTCCAAAACGCTTTAAAACTTTCGTTTATAATTCTAAGTGTGTTTATAATTAAAGAGCTACAGTGAAATAAAATGAATTCTGTAAGTATCTATGAAGTACATTGATAATAATAATTTTACTTTGAAAACTTTGAGTTCAAGTTTAGAAAATATATCTTTTTCAGTCAAGAAACGCAGCAACCATGACAAAAGATGAGACGATGATTCTAGCAGAACTTGTGGCGGCGAAAAAACATTTCAATAATAAGGCAACAAATGCCACAAACAATAAATTGAAGCAGCAGGCTTGGCGAACCCTTGTAAATGATTTTAATTCGTCGATTCGTCGTTTCCCACGAACTCCATCGCAGCTTCGACTAAAATGGGAAAACTTAAAGAACGCTACGGCAACATAAGAAACAACCTTAGTAAGGTTAGTATAATTAGTTGATTGTTTGTCTCTAATAACACATTGATAAACATGATTTTTTCTTCAGGTTGCCGTAGTATTTGAAATAATTATGCTCTTTGTTACAGGCTGGAGGTGGTAAGGATTGCAGATGAAATTTTGGATAAAGCATGCACATTGTTGTAGGTCACATATAATATTTTTAACACTTTTACAGCCAAGCGGAAACAAGATGGAAGAAAAGAAATGCAAGGCTAGCATAGGGACAATGCATTAGCAGAATATCTAATAGCAAAAAAGAGACTTGACTTGGAAAATAAAGAAAAGGAGATTGTTGTAGCAAAAGTTAAGTTAGATTTAGATAATTTAAAAAATTAAAAATTACTTAAAAGGAATATTAAATTTCATTAATTAAGTAGGCAATAATAATTTTATGTTAGATAGTTTTTTAAGTATATGTACAAATTATAAATTAAATATCTTGCATGTACTAACTACCATGTAATTATCATTTTGGAAAATAAAAAATAGTCAAATTATCTTTGGAGTTTATTTTATAAATTATCTTTGGAAGCAATTATTTATAAGTACATAGTTGTATTTCAGATGTAAGTTTTGAAAAATTGTTACGAACAATTATATTATTTTCCTGTAATGTATCTGCGACTGAAATTTCTGATTCTAATTCTTCTAAATTCATACTTCTGACGATATTATGCAGCATGGCAGCTATAATAACAGCTTGCATATTTTCTAGTTTTAATCTACTTTTCAATGATATACAGGGAGTCTTCTTTTACAAACACCAATGCATCTGAAAATTATACATTATTCGCTTAAATTATTTTACAATACAGTATAACAAGCTCTTAACTAAAAAAAAAGATTACCTCTCTATAGTATTTCTTGTTTTAATATGTGATTCATTTTAAATCGTTCCGATTGAGTATGTGGGTTAATTAATCACGTTAAAAGATAGGGTTGTGGGGATAGCCTCTATCGGCAAGCAAATAGCAATTTCCAAGTCCACCTTGTTATCAATGTTCTCTTGATATGTAGATAATTTATTATAATAGTGTCATATTAAATTCATATAAACACCTAAATATATAATATAAATAAATAAAAGTATAATAATAATATATAATAATAATAATATAAATAAGGTAATATAAATAAGAAATACCTTTTCAATCGGAATGGTTAATTATAGTTGTATCATGAGCAGACCCAGGCCATCAATCAACAACATTTTGAAACATCAATGATGCATTGCACACAAATTACACATTCAAAATACTCTTTTTCTATTTCTAAATTCCTCTCCTATATTTGAATCTGTAACACAAATATAAAATGTAGAGGTATCAGTGTGTAATAAGAATGAAGGTAAATAGCCTACCAGGTTATTGTATTAGTATATGAATGTCATTTAGGGCACCATGGGAATCCAGCAGTATTATAGAATTCCTGTTGAGTGTGATTTTGTAACACAACAAAAATTAGGTATAATTTTGCTATTGCTATAAACAAATATAAGTTGTAATAACGAGTACTTTTATGGTTAAAATTTATCTTACCTTTTTGACGTTACACTCAAATATGGTCTCATTAAATTAATCAATTCATTCACAACACCTTTGCTCAGAAATCTATAGTCAAATTCGTAATTATTGATCTTCGCCATGTAATTCAGACGATCTTTATTTTCCTAACCATATGATATCGGCCTCACTATCACTATCTGCATCACAATCCATTATCATTTGAAATAATTCCATATCACTATCATCACTGCTACAATATGCCAATATGAAGAGAAACAATTATTAAATTATAGCGATTTACTTTCGAAAGATAAACATGTAACCGGCCGATTTTGACAGATAAGCGAATGCCCATACTAGAGATAGCGCCGCCTACCGGAGAGTTACTTAAAACTCATATTGAAACGGAAGTAAGCACGATTTGTATGAGCGTTCTATCTTTAGCAGGCTATCCGTCCTCCCGACGATGGATAAATAAATCCGATAGGAACTGCTGCCCGTCGATAGGTTATTGGAACGTAAGTAAGGACAAAAATATAGATTTGTCTATCTTTAGTAACCGAAACTAGGGATAGATAGGTTATTGAAAACGGCCGTTAGTGGGTCACGTTAATTCTAAAGCCAAAGATCGAAATTTAAGAACAGGTTCTATGAAATAAACATGATGAGAATGTAACTCATATAATATAAATATCGTAACGTTAACAATTTTAACGTCTATGGCGTTGCGCCAAGGTTTTCTTGCTTCTGTAACCGACCTAGTTATGGACAATTATTCTTCTAAACGCACCGAGCAAGAGGATGTGTTTAACGACAATGAATCATCGTTAAAAATAGCTTAAATACGGAACTGTATAAGTCGTAATTTCCCAAACCGAGCCTTAGATACAAAACTCGGATAAACTTCGTACGTGACGTTATTAGTGGTCAATATTTACGATGGTCTAGTCTCGCTCTAATCCCAATTGAAATCGTTGAATAAATAAGCTAACAGCGCAACCAAAAGGTTTGTTAATTGACGCAGCATATGGTCACCCTGGCGTTTAATGTGTCCAAGTTTTCTGGTCTATTAACTCCGGACAACAGTCGCGTGGGCAATAGACCTTATATAGTTTGAAGAGCTAATTTGTATTTCTATTGATACAATGGCTCCGTATATCGGATGCTTGGTTTTGATAGTCAAAAATAGAGTTTAATTGAAAAAATAATGAGTATTTTCTGAAACTTTTTGCGTCGACTTGTATTTTTGGAAATGGACGGATATAGCGCCCGACACTGCGATCCTTTAGGGGATTTTGTCTGGTGGCCCTAATGTGGTGATGAGTTTTTAGTGTCTGTTTGGATTTAAGCAATAAAATGCCCAAGTTAAGCCTTCGTTGTATCATTTAGTGGTTTAAGATTGTAGTGTTGATACGATATTATGTTGTGAGCTCTTTAGTCACCACATTCCAGCTGAAAAGCTATTGTGCTAAAGAGATGGCATAACAGTTAGTCCATTAAACATGAGGTTAAATAACAAGGTCACGTCTCAAGAGCGCAACACCATTTAAGTTCTATTCTCTTTCTTCCTCAGTGAGTCGGATTCCGACCTGGTGGTAGATTCATCTAATCTTCACTGCTTTTGCTAGGGCAGTGTTAAAGCAGTCGGCGCGTGCCTCTGAGGCGATGCACGGGGTAGCTGAACGCCTCACTACCCCGTGCAGGAGACGAGGCCTGGACAGACCGGGCCAGCACTAGTGTGGGGCTGCGGAAGAATTTCGATTCCCGCGGCCCCGCGCGCACGTGTGGAGAGACACCGGGGTAGTTTTAGCCGGTAGGAGTCCGGCACGCCCCTCCGCCTTTCCGGTAGTCCATGAGGATATCCACCCGAAAAAAAAAACAAAAAAAAAAGATGTTAAAGCAGAAAGTCACTTAGGCTTAACTCCGTGAGCCAATTAGTCCGCGAGTACTAATATATTTGTTTCGTGTAAAATGGTAACATTATCATTATATTATCGTTAAATACTCTTTTTTCTTTTTCTCAATCGTGATTTAATCTTTCCATAAATGATTCTTGTCAAACTGATGATTGTCTGAAAGGAACTATTCTTAGCGATAAGGCAACCCGTTGTATTTTGTGTTTAATGTTTCCATTTTGTTTTCATATTTGAGTACAAGCACACTGTATAGGTATACTCCGCGACTGTTCTGTCAAGCCCTATTTTGCATGACGTCATAATGAAATTAGTCGGAATCATTTAATTAGGTTTAGATAACATTAATGGAATTAGTTCATTCTAGGTCTAAACAATGTTTACGGAGCCTATTTACCTGGCTAGACTTGTTAGGTAAATGTTTGGAATGTGAATCTGTACTAAGTTATAAGCTGTAGCGGGCGTACCTTGTTAATGTAGAATTTAAATATAAATTAATTTGGATATTTAAAAAAAAAAAACTTAGGTGGGTAGACGAGCTCACGGCCCACCTGGTGTTAAGTGGTTACCGGGGCCCATAGACATCTACAACGTAAATGCCGCCACCCACTTTGAGAAATGAGTTCTAAGGTCTCACTTTTAACAGTACAACGACTGCCTCACCCTTGAAGCCGAAACGCATTACTGCTTCATGGTAGAAATAGGCAGGCTTAGTACTTTTGGCAAATGTCGTCTAAAATGGACAAGTTCTAGCGTTCGGGAAAGACTGTCGCAAAATACTTCTGGATGCCCCGTAAATTAATAATATAAGCTATTTAGGTAGGCAGCGGCTTGGCTCTGCCCCTGGCATTACTGAAGTCCATGGGCGACGGTAACCACTCATCATCAGGTGGGCCGTATGCTCGTCTGCCTACAAGGGCAATAAAAAAAAATATTTCAAGTTTCAGAGAAAATATTTTCTATTCATGCGCAACATAATTTGAATTGCTAAGGGCAATTTCAAAATGTAAGCTTCCATTGGGTTAGACAATTGACGTTTGTAGTCTTAACTGCCGGAACTCGCCTACTCTGACCAAGTTCTGACCTGGAGATCGGACGTCGCGTGTCGGGAATTGCTTGGTGTGATAGGAGTACCCAAAAATATCTTTGAGTCCGCGGTCTGCTCCCAGGATCTGCAGATCGTCAAGTGCTACATACCTCGCGCGCCCCCTAGGCACGGGGACCTCGGTGGAGGTGAAGCCCTTGGCCCGAAAAAAACGACATTTGAAGTATTTGTTGCAATTAAATTGAAAAATGTATGCTTTGACCTATTTTGTATAAACCTATTTTGTTTTTTAATTCTTTTTTTTGTTTAAACCTATTTTGTTTTTTCATTCTTTTTTTGTTTAAGCATATTTTGTTTTTTATTTCTTACATAAAATCTTGTAACTTGTACCAAACGAAAATCGATATAATAGTAAATCGATTCTGACACTCAACAAAACAGACGATTACGAAAATAAACATCACAACGTATCTGTTTTCTCACTTTCTTCTGCAATTTTTTCGGCGCGTCCGCACAGTTCACTGAACTATTGACCCATTTTACGAGTTTGTTTTTATTACGCGAATGAGGGCCGCTCTAAGGAAAATTGCGTTGATAGGTTAATAGCGCGTGAATATGTTTAAGACAATTGTGGGATAGGAACTTTTTTGGTTATTTGAATTATTATTTTTACTAGATGATGAGCGTTGCTCGTTTTTTTTTTAATAACGCCATCTTGTTGTGTCTTTAAAGCGGTTAGTTGCTCTCAATTAAGAAAAATAGTATTATTATTCGCCAATAGATGTCGTGAAGAGATGATTATTGAAAACACGATTAAAACAACATTTTCTGAAAATAAATCGTAGCTAGATCGATTTATCGCCCCCGAAATCTCATGTATACTAAATTTTATGAAAATCGTTGGAGCCGTTTCCGAGATTCAGATGTATGTATATACCTATATATACAAGAATTGCTCGTTTAAAGGTATAAGGCTACTTAGTTGGATGTACGAACTCACGGCCCACCTGGTGTTAATCGGTTACTAGAGCCCATAGACATCTACAACGTAAACGCCGCCACCAACCTTGAGATATAAGTTCTAAGGTTTCTCAGTATAGTTACAACGGCTGCCCCACCTTTCGAACCGAAACGTATTGCTGCTTCATGACAGAAATAGACAGGGCGGTGGTACCTACCCGTGCGGACACACAAGAGATCCTACCACCAGTAGAAATGTATATTTTTTTCTTTACTATCGGAGTTGATGAGTTTTTAATTGCTGCGTGATCTGGTAGACCTTAACGAAGTTATTACTGTGAACTATCTTGAGGTATTATATAGTGTAATATAGGCCTACGGATACCTACCACGCTGGAAGGTTTGCAGGGTGAAACAATTTACAACAACACTGAGTCTTCTAGGTCAAGATGGGTGGCGGCATTCACATAAGCTTCCGCGGTCAATTAACGGCTTAATAGATGTAATTCGACAAGCACATTAAGTGACACGAAAGCATGAATAAGGTTCATTAATAAAAACGGCCCTTAATTTAATCTATGGCTTTATACTTACGTCGCTATTTAGCATTTTTTCCTTACCTAATCATTGGTAGGTTATATTCCAACTACGCGCGGCAAGCGAACTCTTAGGTGCTACTCGAGAGAATTGCTAACACTGACTGACGCGTCCCACTGTGTAGGTCCGGCGGGAAACTCAGTGGGCTTAAGCATAATGCTATATCACTAACTTTGTCCCCTTAAAATTCTTAGGAGAGCATAACTTAAACACTGTACATGGCCACATGGCGATGCAGTCAGCCTTAACCAGTCAACAGGAATGGAGGGGTGCCAATCAGATAGACATTCGTGGTGTAAGAAAGGATTGGAGCAGATACAATTTTTTTGTAGTAAAGTGTATTTTTTTTAAACTGACACCAGCCTAAAAGCGTGCACATTTGACAAAGACTGTGGTCTTTATGTCAATCGAATGATTGATATAGTTCAGAGTTCAGACCTACCCACATTCCGTACCTATAAACATTTTTATGCCAATCACCATAAAATGAAAGCCCAAACTTGACCCCCATCAAGAGGTCACGTGCTCAGCGCAATGGCTCGGAACCATTTAACGGGGACAAAAGGCATATTATTATGTAGTTATTTTGGGTTCGAGGTGTGACCGGAATTAAACAAAATGAGATAGATGTTCTTTGTAAGGGGTACAAAATTGAATAGTAATCTATCTATAACTAGTCAGGTCATAAGTATTGTCACACAGTAAAAACTTTTCTTTTAGAATGCTGGCCACAAAAAAGTTTATTGAATTCGAATTGTTCATGAAAATAAAAATGTATACTTTTAGAATTTTACTCATTTTTAAATATGGAGTGGACGCTTAAAGAAGACCGTGTTGCAGTTATTGCGTTGCATCGTTGCGGTTACGCGCCAATTAAAATTTTTAAGATACTGAAAAATTTGAATATAACCAAAAGATTCGGTTATCGTACCATCAAACGATACAATGAAGACTCTAGTGTAGATAAGAGGTCAAGAAGTGGTCGCCCTCGGTCTGTTAGGACTCCAGCAGTGGTAAAAGCTGTGAAGGCGCGAATTCAAAGAAATCCCAAACGTAAGCAGAAACTGTTGGCTCTTCAGATGGGGTTAAGCAGAACCACGGTGAAAAGAGTGTTAAATGAAGACTTAGGGCTTCGAAGAAAAACAGGACATCGTTTGAATGCTCGTCTAATGGACCTGAGACTGAAGAGATGCCGCGCTTTGTTGAAGCGGTACGCGGGAAAAAAATATCGGGAAATTCTGTTTTCGGATGAAAAAATTTTTACCGTAGAAGAGAGCTACAACAAACAAAATGATAAGGTGTACGCACACAGTAGTGAAGAAGCGAGCAACCGTATTCCGCGTGTCCAACGAGGTCATTTTCCATCCACGCTCATGGTATGGTCGGGAGTTTCTTATTGGGGCTTAACAGAGGCACATTTTTGTGAGAAAGGTGTAAAAACGAATGCAGTTGTGTATCAAAATACAGTCCTGACGAACCTTGTGGAACCTGTTTCTCATACCATGTTCAATAACAGGCACTGGGTATTCCAACAAGATTCGGCGCCAGCTCATAGAGCGAAGAGCACACAAGACTGGCTAGCGGCGCGTGAAATCGACTTCATCCGGCACGAAGACTGGCCCTCCTCCAGTCCAGATTTGAATCCGTTAGATTACAAGATATGGCAACACTTGGAGGAAAAGGCGTGCTCAAAGCCTCATCCCAATTTGGAGTCACTCAAGACATCCTTGATTAAGGCAGCCGCCGATATTGACATGGACCTCGTTCGTGCTGCGATAGACGACTGGCCGCGCAGATTGAAGGCCTGTATTCAAAATCACGGAGGTCATTTTGAATAAACTTTAGTGTCATAAGAATCTATGTTTTGTTAAGTTCATTTAGGTATATGAATGGTTACATAATGAATAAACTTGTTTCAATTATTTTACATTAAACATGTGACAGAATTTATGACCTGACTAGGTATATATAAAAATGAATTGCTGTTCGTTAGTCTCGCTAAAACTCGAGAACGGCTGGAGTGATTTGGCTAACTTTGGTCTTGAATTATTTGTGGAAGTCCAGGGAAGGTTTAAAACGTAGATAAATATGAAAATTCTCGGAATTAAATAAAGTTTAGGTCTTTTATTTATCGATTGAGGCACTATGAAGTCTGCCGGGTCAGCTAGTTGTAGAATATAAATAAATTTTGACGAAAAATAAATTATTATTCGCATGACATTGAAACGGATAATGAAGTTAGTGGTAGGACCTCTTGTGAATCCGCGGGGGTAGGTACCACTACCTTGCCTATTTCTGCCGCGAAGCAGTAATGCGTTTCGGTTTGAAGGGTGGGGCAGCCGTTGTAACTATACTGAGACCTTAGAACTTATATCTCAAGGTGGGTGCCGCATTTACGTTGTAGATCTCAATGGGCACCAGTAATCACTTAACACCAGGTGGGCTGTGAGCTCGTCCACCCATTTTAGCAATAAAAAAAAACCCTATTATCTTTGGTTTTAAGATATAAAATGTTTGTCGCACGAGATTAATATTTGTTTTTTATTCTTTTCAGGTAATAAGCGTTCGTGTTTTGCGCCACAACTGACGTAAAGACGCCAAGCGGCTATACTTTTTTTTTCTCAAATGTGCACAGACGTGTGTGCCTAAAGATACTAGGCAGCATTTAAATGGTACGTACAAACTTTATATATAGCGTAAGTAAATGAAAATTGGAAAGCAAAGCACAACGCACAATGAAAAGAAAGTAAACAATTTCATTTGGAATTTTGAAGTCGTCGTGGCCTAAAGGATAAGACGTCCGGTGCATTCGTGTTGAGCGATGCCCGGTGTTCGAATCCCGCAGGCGGGTACCAATTTTTCTAATGAAATACGTACTCAACAAATGTTCACGATTGACTTCCACGGTGAAGGAATAACATCGTGTAAAAAAAGCAAACCCGCAAAATTATAATTTGCGTAATTCCTGGTGGTAGGACCTCCTGTGAGTCCGCGCGGGTAGGTACCACCATCCCGCCTATTTCTGTCGTGAAGCAATAAAAAAATTTATCTATGAGACAATTATTGTTAAATCGATTATTTTGGTTTGCATTAAAATGAAAACTAGTGATGAAACGCGATTATAATTATCGATATTTTACGATTTTTTAACGATTATTTACGACCGATGTTTCGGCACAGATCAAACGCCGAAACATTAGAAATTAGAATGAAAATTTGAAATGGCTTAATCTTGATTACTAAAAATGAAATTACCTCATCGAAAATCACATAATGAACTAATAAATATGATGTTCTTTTATCGATAACAGTACGTATTATTGGAATTAACATCTGTGTAATTGTGATAGAAATCTTAGTAGCTTATAGCATAACTTAATGAAAGTTTTAGTTAGTAGTAATTACTGGTGGTAGGACCTCTTGTGAGTCCGCGCGGATAGGCACCACCACCCTGCCTATTTCTGCAGTAATGCGTTTCGGTTTGAAGAGTGAGGCAGCCGTTGTAAATATACTGAGACCCTTAGAACTTATATCTCAAGGTGGGTGGCGCATTTACGCTATATATGTCTATGGGCTCCAATAACCACTTAACACCAGGTGGGCTGTGAGCTCGTCCCCCATCTAAGCAATAAAAAAATAAAAATAAAAAAAAGCTCTGAGCACTCGTGAGTTTATCTTGCCTACTTATATACACATTTATTGGCTCGGGAGGTACACGAGCCTGTATTCCTCCTTATTAAACATGGTGACTGCCACACCAAGGGCAGTCCATCTTCGACTTCAAATGGTCTGCTACCTCCAAACCCCACTGCTCCAGTAACTGTGGATCCATTGAGAGTTTAAGCCGTAGTTTCAAGTAGACGAGAACAATTGTAAAAGCCCATATGACTTACCCAGATATATATTTTATTTATTTATAGCTGAAATGGGTGGAGGAGCTCAAAGCCCACCTGTTGTTAAATGGTTACTGGATCCCATAGACATCTACAACGTAAGCGCGCCACCCACCTTGAGATATAAGTTCTAAGGCCTCAAGTATAGTTACAACGGCTGCCCCACCCTTCAAACCGAAACGCATTACTGCTTCATGGCAGAAATAGGCAGGGTGGTGGTAGCTATACGCGCGGACTCACAAGAAGTCTTACCACCAGTAAATATATAAATATATACATAAATAATAACAAAAAGAAATGCTTTCGCCCCAGCTACGGCCTCATTTAACACTATTTGTCACGGTTGACGATTCAAGGCGCGCCCGTTCGAGCTTTCGGGCTTACTAACGAATAATTAACTTAATTGGAGCTTTCACGAATAAATAACAGACTATAGAGGCTAGAGTGGAATTGATTTAGATTTTTGTGTTTTCCGAACCTCAAGTTACGGATTAGGTTTGGGGGTCATCGCCTTTGTGACATATCACCTTGAAACGTAAGGACGATGTATCCTTTTTATTTTATAGCGGTCTTGTCTGTAAAATCGAAGTTGGAGACTTTTTACTGGCGGTAGGACCTCTTACGCATTACTGCTTCGTAGGAGGAAAGCAGTAATGCGTTTCGATTTGAAGGGTGGAGCAGCCGTTGTAACTATACCTTAGAACTTATATCTCGAAGTGGATGGCGCATTTACATTGTAGACGTCTATGGGCTCCAGTAACCACTTAGCACCAGGTGGGCTATGAGCTCGTCCACCCATCTAAGCAATAAAAAAAAAGAACATTCAATGTAAATTAATCACATTGTGATTTTTTTTCTCTTCTAAAGAAACTATTGTATCTATCTATTTGAAGTCTTCCTGTCAATTTATCTCGAATTAATATTAAAGTCGTGATCGCACTGCAGTTGCTCGACAATCGCTCGACGGGTCCGTTTCGTAATTCGGCGCATAGGTTATCAGAATGCAATTAATGTTTATCTGCTCCTATTCAAACGTTATGTAAACACGTTCGTATTGTTTAGCTAGATTTCCAGTTTCATTATAAATCATTACAAGTATAATATCGAAAACACTGGATCGTGTTATCAAATAACTTATGTTTGTAAGTTTGTGGACAAAAATGTTGTTCACTCGATGGAATATTGTATGAATATACACCATACGTAAATTGAAGCCGTCGTGGCTTGAAAGATAAGACTGGGTGTACATGAAACCTTAGCAACTGCCTATTACCAAAAACTCCTCAAACTCCGTTTTAAAAAGTCATAGCTCCCAATAACCAGGGTGGAGGGGAGTCCATTCTAAAGTCAGATGTTGCACTCTATAAAATTATGAAATGGTAATGCTCCGGTTGCGAGTGGACCGGTCGTAAAAAGAACGAGGGGAATATAGAACATGCTGTACAGAAAATACAGAGATATAAACCCATTGAGTTTCTCATCGGGTCTTCTCAGTGGGTCGCCAATGTGATCCCATGGCAGATTCAGCGAAGCACTGCTCACGCTAGGGCTAGTGTTAGTAATTCTCTCAGGTTGAGTCCGTGAGCTCACCTACAGGTCTGCGCGTAGTGGGAATAGCCTTTTTTTATCCTACCTAAGCTGATAGATACCCTTGAGAAGCTATTTCAGCGTAACCGTAACTAGTAGGTGAACTCAAACCTGACGACGTTGCTAACACGAACCCTAGCAAGAGCCGTGCTTCGCAGAATCTACCACCGGATCGGAAACACGACCCACTGAGAAGATCCGGCGAGAAACTCAGTGGGCTGTGTCTGTGGGTTAACTTACTCTTCGAGCCCTTTGTCGCAAGCGACGGGTTCGACGAGAACGATGACCGGTGCTTCAGGTACCTAAAAGCACCGTTAGTGGGTCGGGAGGATCCGAAATTACGTGTTTTGGGCGACGTCGACTGCTTTCCATTCTGTCCGCGGGATCGGGAATGTAGTTACCGGCTCCACGATGAGAGGGTTCTCGTGTCGTGCCGCTTTATCAAAGTGCGAATAACTGCTTAGGTTACCAACTATTAGGCAGGAAATAAAAGGACACGTAATTTTTGTCTTTTAACAGACGTGGCGAAAAATCCTGTTTGAACTCTATCGGCCATTACAATTCACAATTAAATTAATACATCTGGTGAGATGACCTCGTGCGACCGTGGAAATTTGTGTACAGAAAGTCGACCCGATTTCTGCGCGTACTGTTTATATTCTAAGTTACGTTTCCATTAGTTAACGAGATCGTACGGTTCTTTTGTGGCATTTTACTAGTTCTTATTCTTGCCCTTAACCAACATTACCAAAAGTTGGCGCAGTATGTCCTTTTATCATGGTGCCTACGGATTTGGTATGAGTTTTACGATCGGCCGTTTGCCTGTTGCTAGATTCGAGACAAAACCCGGGCATTTTAGGGTCGTTTCTACAGTACCACAATAACACTATTTCCAAGGACGCTTGGCCGTGGTAGTCATCGATAATGACTGCCCCCAACCCTTGAAACCGGAATTCGTGAATGGTTCGTAACATAGGCAGAATAGTGGCATCTATCCGCGGCCAGAATACCAGCTAGATGGTCAGATCTGGGTTAAGGAAGTGGTTGGTGGTAGTCTATACTATGCGGTCCATGCGACCCATGATGGAACACTATGGAGTAAAGTCACATGCGGTCGCGATCCTCAGCAGTGAGGGAACGATGAAGAAGCATAGATCGCGCACACTCACAGCACGCCCTAGTATCATAACTGCTTAAATTTCTCAGGCTTCATTTTTAAATATAAGTAGGTTGCTACATCTTCACCTCTAAAGTCTGCCCACGTAAACTCCAATTGTGGCAAATCCAGGCAGTTATTAATTGTTTAACTAAAACTGCTTTTATTTACAATTACTTACAAACACTTTACAGTTTTCTTGGTCGCGGACGACTAATCACATCGACATTTAAATATTTGACTAAATACCGTCTATTTTTCTATAAAAAAATAAACTTGACTTTTACGATTTTTACGTGTCAAATCGTAAAATTACTTTCAATTATGATATGCTACTCGCGAAATTTATTGTTGTTTTTCGAAGCGATCAGTTAGAATATTATTATCGTATCGTGATAACATTGGACTAGTACGCGCCACATGCGCTTGCGTAAGCCGATATAAAATTACTGCGCCATGTGGGACCGTGATGTTCATTTTATCCTGTTTTTAGCTGCTTTATCGGTTTTGGACTTCAATGGATGTGTTACAATAAAAGTTTTCCAAGCCCTATGACAATTCTTCACACTGTGTTCCGTGACGGCGCTCTGAAGAATTAATTATTCGAGATGATCTCTCAGTTTTCTTTTTAACATCGCACCTTTTCGAAGCAGAGTCCGTCCATGCTGTCTGGAACCACTGCCTTCTTCCATCATCCACCTTTGAAAGGAATTTTCCTCCGTAATGTCTGCTAAGTGCTATGATATTTCATCATCATCATCATCTTAGGGGCTGTAACTTAGCCTGGCCCAGTATGTCTCTCCAGACTGCTCTATTCAGGGCTTTCTTCTTCCAGTTCCTGACACCGATAACTTCGAGGTCGGGCTCTACGCCATCCAACCATCGGAGTTTGGGTCTGCCACGACTTCTGCGGCCCTCTGGTTTACCATAGAGCAGTTGTCTTGGCATTATGATATTTACTCCTTCAAAAAAGATACCATTTTCCTACAAAGGCAGAAACAAAACTGACTTGTTAGCACGACGAATATTTTATTGACCGATTTAAAAAAAAACTGAAGTTTCTCATTTCGATTGCAATTATTTACGTGCTTTAGTTACCTCAGAACTTTTTTCTAAGTTAACCAATTTTTTATTATTTATTTATTTAAAAGCTGCTTCTATCTTGTAAACAACATCTGGCCGATAGTCATTGGGTTGTCCTCAATAATGCATGTTCAATTAACTTCGACTACATTGATTATATTTTATTTTATCGAAGTTGATTTTCATTTAAAACAAAATGTATTTTGCGCTTATTGCCGTATCCACGATTATAATTTTTCAAATTTCGAACTTCGTGGTTCATTTATAACAAAATTAATATGAACGTCTCATATATTGAGGTTGTGAGAGGTAGAGAGCACTATCTTGTATGGGGGCCAAGTTGAAAAAAATGTCCGTCTGTGAAGATACACAAAAATAGCGCTAGTGTAGGAAGTGGAAATAATATGATTTAAGATCAGTTTCAGATCAGATCTACAACGTAAATGCGCCACCCACCTTGAGATATAAGTTCTAAGGTCTCAAGTATAGTTACAGCGGTTGCCCCACCCTTCAAGCCTAAACGCATTTCTGCTTCACGGCAGAAATAGGCAGGGTGGTGGTACCTACGCGCGCGGACTCGCAAGAGGTCCTACCACCAATAATTACGCAAATTATAATTTTGCGGGTTTGATTTTTATTACACGACGTTATTCCTTCACCGTGGAAGTCAATCGTGAGCATTTGTTGAGTGCGTATTTCATTAGAAAAATTTGTACCCGCCTGCGATTTGAACACCGGTGCATCGCTCAACACGATTGCACCGGACGTATGTACTGGATTAAAGTGAAATGTTGTAGTTTATGACGCTGTTTTTAAAATCCTTCCATTTCCTACTAAGGCGTCACCATACTTGACTCTCTTTCAGCGGACACTTTTTATTATAACTGAGATGGTACTCCTTAGTTCTATCCTCCATGGTCTCAAACAAAACTAAACCTTCAAGCAAATGTAACGATGACAGAACCGGGAATGTTGCCAGAAACAAAATACTAGTTACGTCAACGCGTTAAACTCGTAAATGTTTATGAACCGACATCAGTGCAACTAATACCATCCATTACGTCCCGACCTTGAATAGGTACTTTTTATTAGGCCGGCAAGTAAGCAAACAAATTTAAAATTTATAACATCGAAATTAATTTTGATTCCTATTCCTGCTTGCATCGACTCTCCTCTGCTGGGGGGTCGTGACCCATCAGGCCACTTTTTTCGCCCGATACTCTTAACCGGTTAAGGTAAATAATAATAATTATTATTTTTTATAGCTTAGATGGATGGACGACCTCACAGCACACCTGGTGTTAAGTGGTTACTGGAGCCCATAGACATCTAGAACGTAAATGCCGCCACCCACCTTGAGATATAAGTTCTAAGGTCTCAGTATAGTTACAACGGCTGCCCCATCCTTCAAACCGAAACGCATTACTGCTTCACGGCAGAAATAGGCGGGGTGGTGGTACCTACCCGTGCGGACAAGAAGCAAGGAAAGGCAAGAGACCGAAAAGAATGCATTTGAAAATACCTACACTCGGCATTGAGTGGGTATGGGTGAAGAAGAGAGCGAAAGAGATTTGTAATAAATCCGTAATGCGATTTTAATTGAAGTAAAAAGTCGTTTAACATTAAAATGGAAAGAACCTCCTGCGCGCCGGTTAAGGCTAGACTACATCGCCAACTTTCATTGGCAATTAATAAATAAAAATACCTCACTTTTACAATTCATACTTATCTTGAACACTAGTCTTTATATGGGAAGTAGTGTGGGACCGGTTACAGATAGTTGGGTCTTTATCGATGTTTTGGATAAATCTCTTTTTGGACAAGCACTTTTGGAAATGAAACTGTATTTTGTACTGCGGTGGGGCTTCTTGGAAACCACCTTGTGTATTTTTGTGTACCATAAATCCTGCGTAATTGCTGCCCTGAAGTATGCTATACATTTGAGTCTTAGAGCTCATGTCTTAAGGTATGTGGCGCCGTTCTCGTAACGATGTCTAAAGTCCGTCTAAGCAATTAAAAAACGTTTATTTCGTAGCAGTAATAGGGCAAAATGGTGGTATCTGCTCGGGCGAGCTCTCGATATGCCCTGTCACCACTAATAATACTAAACTTAGTACTAAACAGCATAATGATACTAATAATTGTAAATAGACATGCTTTAACAAAAGCCGACTTCAAATAGAAAAAAAAAGATATTCCAAAACAAATTAATATACACTAAAAACAATAATCATCGAAATCGGTTGGCGTGATATTGAGTTATTGAGTTATTCATTTATTTCTCGCGCACGTACTTAATGCAAATTTAAGACTTGCTTGATATGCTTTGCTCATGGATACAATTATCAGAACTGGACAAAAGGGGACCCAACGGGAAGCGTCAGCTTTCTAAAAAAAATAATCATCAAAATCTATTCACCCAGTCAAAAGCTATGAGGTAACAAACATAAAAAAACATACAGTCGAATTGAGAACCTCCTCCATTTTTTTATTCGGTTAAAAATAATCCCAATGCTACGTCATAAATGCTCTGAATCGTTCATGATGCATTTGAACGCATTTCCGTTTCCGAAATACAGATGCTCGACGGTCACTGTTACGTCACATCCTAATGAGGTCGCCCAAAACTAGTTGAAAGCAGTAAACTATCAAATAACGACTTTGTTTGATGTTCCTTTGAAATATTTCTTTAATAAACCGTTTTAATTAAAAACATTCCTGGCGCAGCGGTGTCGAACACGCGCTTAGTACGTGACCGGCAGTGTTTTGACTTTTCTTCAAAGTCATGTATCTATAAAATGCAATATTCACGTCATATACCTCTTCGTTGCGGCTAGCAATACAGTAACAAACAAATTGTTATTGCGAGTACCAGCCAATATTTATATTATATATTATTTATATTATACTAGCCGTGCCCGTCCGCTTCGCTGGTCATTTGAAATTAACATTTCTCACCCCCACTAAGATTCTCATTATTAACACCCTCGCAACTGGTGTAGGGAGTCCAACACTCATAAAAAATATTAGCCTATCCATTGAGTACATGTATTTTGTACATGGATACTAAGTTTCAAGTCAATCGGATGCATGGTCCAGTAGTTATAACGGAACATCCGTAAAAACCACTGTAGATTTATATATCAGTATAGATTTCTTCTGTGCGTGTGTTTGTCACTGAACTCCTCCTAAGCGGCTGGACCGATTTGAACGTTTTTTTTTTGTATGCGTTTGGGTGGCACCCTGGATGGTTTAGATTCACAAATCAGCCCGGCAGAAGGCGCTGCAGTCGGTATCTAGGTTATTTATCTGTACTACAACTAAAAGACTGGATCGACTTGAATGAATTTTTGCGGGACAACGTCTGCTGGGTCCGCTAGTCTATACGTCTATACATATAAATAAAATTGGAGTGTATGTTTGTAATATTGAAATAACCGCTTTTTACTACATGCGTATGAATATATATACGGTACATACACCAAAATAACATTTTTTACAATTTTTGTCTGTCTCTCTGTCTTGTCTGTCTGTTTGTTCCGGCTAATCTCTGGAACGGCTCGACCGATTTTGGCGAGACTTTCTGACAACTGATGATATAAGGAGCAACTTAGCCTACTTTTTTTAGACTAGCTTCGCCCCGCGGCGTCACTCGCGGTACGACAATAACCGCGGGTAACAACGCGGAACTCAGCTACTAAAAATAAAATTTAATGTTTCCGAAGCGAATCGAGGGCGGGTCGCTAGTGCAATATAAATTGCATCGATCCTTAAACACGCAATTCATTTCTGCTAATCTGATTCTATTATTTTGTTCACAATTCTACGACTCTGTTTAATCTAGGAATTAATAAAAAAATAATATCTATTTAAATTACAATTATATTACAATTTAGAATTCATGTATCCGATTTACATATGAATGCTTCATATCGATAAACTGCTTAATGCGGAGTTCATGTGAAGGAAATCGATATCGATAAATCAATCTCCGTCACGTCCCAGCTCTGCCGTGGATGGTAAGAAAATAATGTTACCGTATAAGGGGATGACTATGCCTGTAAGCGATTGACGTTTCTAGGTTAATCTATGGTATGGTTTATTGGGTTGATTTTTTTTATTATGTTGCTAGCATTGTGCATTTTAATTTAGAATCTATGTTATTTTTTCCCGCGATATTTACTTTTCGCTTGATTTAACCACGATATTAAACCGAAAGGTTTTAATGATAGAAATTTACAATAACAATAAAATTTTCAAGAATAAATTAATATAATACCGTTACATAACAATGCGCGTTCGTTTGCAATTGACTCGAAGTCCACTGGCTCGTTCAGTGTAAACAAAACACTTCGTATGTAAACACAAGTGTTGTGTAAAAATGCATTCCTCCGTGCACAGATGCAGTAAGACTGTAGGGCGCGTTCGAGCATAGATTACATCGAAATTGGAGAATCTGTAAGACACGAGTGTATTGGAACCACAGATAACCCCCATCTGTGATTGGATCTGTTATCTGTGATTGGAACGAAGGAGAGTACTCTAGGATTGGTAAGAATGGAACGTATGAAAAGAGTGTGGAACGGAGCGTTAAGATATGAGTTACAGAAAATGGTAAGAGAGGGAAAAAATGACAGAGAAAAGCAAGATGGCGAAGACGGTTGAATGACCAAGACATAAAAAAGGTGTCAGTATTTTTTTTATTATAATAAAAGAGAACATTTGAGAACAAGAGAAGTGCAACAGTGGATTAGTTTTATTTTATGCGCCACGAACCCAATTTTACAGTTCTAAAGACCACGATTTTAAAGAGCTGAATGCCTAACTTTCACCATCCAGAGGTCACTAAAACGATGCTCCCATCTTCCGGCATAGTTAGTGCCTTTGTATTCACTAAAATAAGTATTGGTCAAGTTTTTAGAACCAATAGGACATACAGACTCTTCATATAGATAACAGAAAGAATCATCTCTTTGGATTCATAAGAGAAGCTACAGTAAAAAATATTATAATGATCTTTTCTTCAGTTTTCGCCAATCATAGACACAACTATTTTTATGGTTTGAATTCCCTTTTTTTTTTAATTATCTTTACAATAATTCCGCCGTTCCGAATACTTTACAGTTTCTCATATGAGTCGACTATTATCAAAGCCGGCAATGTGACTTTTGGACAATTATTGGTAAATCAGAAAAACGAATTATTGACTTTGTATTCCATTGTGCAGTCACAAAACTCTTCTGAACGATATCTTAGATAAATAACAGGTTAAGTATTAACCTTTATTTAATGCAGGTTTTGAACCGTATTCTTTGAAGGAGACGATTATATTCAAATCAATCTGTATTGACATATCAATAACATTTTTTTATCCAAATGCACAGATTGCCACCTTTGATAATAGACGACTCATATATAGTCGCAAATGACAGTTGTGCGATTATAATTCAATATTTTAAACGTATATTTTACATTCACGACTGCTCGTTCGAATTATCCCTTTTATATTTTGGCCTTAAGTGCATATATATCTTAAATTATATCATTCGTCTCTCGGTAACAGCAAATAATATATATGTTAAGATCCTCTATTATTCCGCATTAATCTGTACGATCTCATTACGCATCCAAAGCATGCGCTTCTGTCTGTGCGCTTAACACGTTTTTTTTTATATTATTTTTATAGCGGCATTTACTATTAAAACGTTTCTATGTGCAACTTAATGATCCTTTGTTTACGATTTTTTCCTCTTTGCCCCATTTATCGAGTACAGAGCGGCAATTCGAGCTTTATTCTCGGTAGTAGTGGATGAGCTTAGAGGCAAGCGCAATAAACAATGTGGTCCTAAATCTTGTTTGATCGGCGGAAGCATTTAGCTTTACGTTTGTTGGTCATTTGTTTGTACCATTTTATCGGAAATAGTTGGGGGAAAAATCATGTTAGTAATCCGTAAGTTCGAGCTTTATTCTCGGTAGTAGGGGATGGACTTAGAGGCAAGCGCAATAAACAATGTGGTCCTAAATCTTGTTTGATCGGCGGAAGCATTTAGCTTTACGTTTGTTGGTCATTTGTTTGTACCATTTTATCGGAAATAGTTGGGGGAAAAATCATGTTAGTAATCCGTAAGTTAAATGTACCGGTGTCCCATTTTGGCACACAGTTAGCCCTTTCACAGCCTCTTCGCAAACATGATCCCATGATTAGACGACGTCAATGTGTCACCAAAATGAAAACTGCGCAGTTTCTAAATTGGGACGCTTTTTCTCTAATATCCCCAAACTTAAAGGCTCACAGTTAGAAGCTTTATAAACTTTTCAGCTTACGAGACCGGCCCTATTTTAACACGCTGTTCTTAGCGTGGCGTGGTTTGGTATAGCCCTGATTTGAAGAATAAGAGAGACGTTATTACAATACAATTAAAGCTTTGATCTTCTGGTGCATGACACTTTGATGTCAATTAGCCATCAGGTAGACTGACAGTTCGTCTACCTTCAATAAAAAAAATAATTAATAACCTGTTTTTTCCCGTAGTCTAGTACAAAGTCCGAATTGCACCATATTTGGGCCCATATTTGAGTGGCAGTGGGCGGATATGGTTTATGAGACCACATACAAAGATCCCTGGCGCGTTGTAGTGTATGGTTTCGATATGGGAACGGCTTTCGGGGAATATTTCGGAAACGTGGGTGTGGTTTGTAACAACAGCAATGAATGGGTTACATCTTCATCATATAAATTGCGCTTGTATTTGAGTGAATTAATCAGTACCAAGCTCTTGTATGAAGGTAATTAGTCGCTTCGGATTGCTAAGAGCTTCTTCAGTGGGTTGGTCAGGACACGCCACGGCAACACTGCTGCATTTTCAGTCTCCTCTGTCAGGCCTATCTGTAATACCTATTGCAAAGAAGTCATTTTTGTGTGGCCCGCAACTAGGTATTGCACTTTCTATAAATTGTCGATGTTCAATGACCCCCAGATTCGAAGGCTCAATGTGGGCGACGATATATAAGTGGTATCGGCGGCTATCATAGGACGCAAGATATTTGACAGAAGCCTGAATCGCGCTAACGCCATTTTCAAAATAAGCTTAAATATTTACGAGTGCGTGTGTAAAATAATATTTTATTATCTGCGGATCTCACGAGTCAAAGACATAATTAAAACTAATTCTAAGGTATTATCTCGTGGTTATTATTAACATATTAAACGGTCGATTCACGTTAGTAATAGGTTAGTAGTGTAATTGTTTAATTGTATATTGTGAATAATATAATTTCCTTACATTATAAGCTAGATTAGTTTTTGTTATCGGGTTCTTTTGTCGTATAGTTGTAAGGAACATTGTGTACAAATTCAGCACTTTGTCTTGTTTGGTCGTGCGCACATGACTTATGTTGCAAGCCAGATTTTGTTTCTTTTTACTTGCGTTTTTATGTATCTTTTTAGCTTCTGATGTGTATAGTGTGCCTAATAAAAAAATAAAAAAAATAAAAAAATAAAATTCGTTTGTCATCGACTAGAATTTGAGATTGAATTTGTAATACTTTTTTTTATTGCTTAGATGTGTGGACGAGCTCACAGCCCACCTGGTGTTAAGTGGTTACTGGAGCCCATGGACATCTACAACGTAAATGCGCCACCCACCTTGAGATATAAGTTCTAAGGTCTCAGTATAGTTAGGTACAAAACGGCTGCCCCACCCTTCAAACCGAAACGCATTACTGCTCCACGGCAGAAATAAGCAAGGCGGTGGTACCTACCCGCGCGGACTCGCAAGAGGTCCTACCACTTGTCTCGACTCTCGTACATCTAGCAATCAATCACATCGATCTGATTTCTAGAATTGTCTCTTAAAAGGGAATATCACAGCTCTCCGGAATAGAGTAAGTCACTTCTTAATATAGAAACGTTCATAAAGTCATAGAGAGTGACATTACGAAGGAATTCGTATGAGAACAAAGCTGCGTGTAGGTAGGCAGTTGCCATGAATGACTCTCTCAAGAAAGTCGAGAACCGTCTATAAAAGGGTTTGTTGAATGCCGCAGTGTTGGGTTAGCGTCGATAATAAAGTTTTATCGATATTTTATTGATATTTTGGCGCTTGGGGAGTTAAGCCTTGTTCGGACTAGGCGAGTATTTTAGTCGAGTACCGAGTAATTTAGTAGCTAAATGTGTCTGAGCACCAAAAATTTTGTCGAGTAGGTTAGTAAATAATTTAGTCAAGTCAATCCTTTTTGTTCCATTTTTTCGGGCGAGAAGCGAGTAGTTTAGCCACTAAATTACTCGGTACTCGATTTAAATACTCGCCTAGTCCGAACAAGGCTTTAGTGAGATTGTAAACAGGGCCATAATAGATATGGTATTATTTTTTTATAAAAGTCAGATGCCTTACCAGTGTTAGTTGCCTGCTACTATGACTACGGGCCAAAGATTTCAATTATTAAAATAGTGTGTATCAATCGTAACGCAAATATAGTATTTTCTTCGTTTTTTGTGTTCCGTAGATATAGTTACAATCACTTTTACGGTTTAATCAAATCTAATCATATTCTGATTGTCATCATATTATTTCAAAAATTTACAAAAATACTACGGAATTGACCACCAACGGCGGATATAATAAGGGCAGTAAAAAAACGCGAGATTAAAACCTAAAAGCCGTATAAATTACTCTCGCGAAAACTAAAGAAAATACTATTATAGAACGAATACACTGAACGACTAATCATTTTCAGTATACATTGATAATTTAGTAAATTTATCGATATAAGAGAACACCAACTATCGGAGTCATCAGCTAAGGATACATCCCAACCATACGAGAACCGTTTTGTCAACTTGATTCTAGTTTTTTAACGTTCTCGATAGCGTAAAAGTTAACTCAAATTTGTATGCAGTTGTAACAGCGCCCCTAGCGGCAAACGTAAGCAAACGTTTCCACTTCAAACAAATCTTATACCTTTACACGAGCAATTCTTGTATAATATTATATATATAATCTGAATCTCGGGAAGGGCTCCAACGATTTTCATAAAATTTAGTATACAGGGGATTTCGGGGGCGATAAATCGATCTAGCTACGATTTATTTTCAGAAAATGTTGTTTTATTCGTGTTTTCAATAATCAACTCTTCCCGACATGTATTGGCGAATAATAATACAATTTTTCTTAATTGAGGGCAACTAACCGCTTTAAAGACACAACAAGATGGCGTTATCAAAAAAAAACCGGTCTTCGTCTAATATGAGTTAACTTTTACGCTATCGATAACGTTAAAAAACTCGCACTGACCACACTGGTGTCGGTAACTTCATTGAACTACCCAAAAGAAAGTTTTCACCCAAAAGACTAACAACAGAAGGTCCAAGTTTAAATTACATTTTTGAAACTTCGATACGTGTTCAAATTTCAACTCGTTCTATCGATGTTCGCTATCGACACAGCCCCATTCCTATGAAGTGTAATGTTACTTGCCACGTGCCGTACCAGATGTTAGGCACGAGCGAGGCAGATGCATTCGTATTTGTATCTTTTGAGTGTCATTTCGGACATACATTGATGCATTGATACTTACACGTTCACATTATAGTATCTAAGAAATTAGCTGTGGAAGACAAGCATGAGGTAATTCTTGCTTTGCTTAAATAGCGTATCTTTAGTACCTTCGGATATGTAACGTGGTCTATGCATTTTTATGAGACTATCACGGATGACTTCCACAACGGAGGACTGTCAGGATCGTGTGTCATATTTCACACTTGCAGTAGTGATTCATTTTGAAGAGATAAGCGCTACAGAAAGTAGATTCCGATGTCATCTGTCAAACGGGAGTGACATTCATGTCGTTGTGTGGCCTCAGTAGATATTTAACATGAAAAGAGTGCGAACTCATTTGCAGATCTTAGAAAATGATACATTTTGTTCTGTCGCCAAAAATCGTAGTTGTTAACGATTTCGCAAATTGCCAATTGAAAACTGGCCAAAGATCGCAGCAGATGGAGAATAATTATATAAGATATATTAATGCAGCATGGGAGTCACGACCCTAGGTAATGAGGAGAACAACGCAGGGAGGAAGAGGAATTGCCATTTGAACGGGAATGCGAATCTTTATAATACCCCTGACCAAACCATAACTAACTCGACCGCGATCCGGGCAATTTCGCACCCCAGCGACCAAAAACAACCAGGTGCGATGCCAAAACCCTCAAAGCGTGCAGGGTTGTTGAACAATAAAATTTTGAAAACGTTTTGTGTTTAGATATCGAAATATTTTTAATTGGCACCATTGTATTCTAAGATTATTTGATGATTAATTTTCTAACAGTACCAGTAACGTTGATTTTTATTCCCTGCCTATTTGCTGGTAGCCGAAAGGGCCATTTCAGCTTCTCGGGGGCGGTTAGGTGAGCTCACGGGCTCAAACTGAGAGAATTTGCTAACCCTGGCCCTATTCATAGATCAAGCAGTACTTCGCTGAATCTACTACGGGATCGGGAAGGCGACCTACTGAGATCCGGCGAGAAACTCAGTGGACGATAAACCATAGTCTTGAGAAGAACCTACAAAACTCATTTTATCCTTTTGTTTTCTCAATACTGTTTCCGCGGCTTTTGCTAGCCGTAGATATAATTCCTAACCCATGCGTCAGCCCGCTGAGTTTTTCACCGGATTTTCTCAGCGGCTCGCGATTCCGATCCGGTAGTAGATTAATTCGCGAAGCATGCTTTTGCGTTGTTAGGTCTCCTTAGGAGGCGCTCAGGCAGCTGTTAGCAAATCCCACCCCTCCTGTCTGAGCACGTGCTCACCCACCTGTCCTGGTGAAACTAGAAAGGCCTCTTGGCCACCAGTAATCCATCACTCATAAAAGAAGATTTCATTAACACTGCTTTTACAGTTGACCTGGCGTTTTTTTATTATTTCCGACGCTTCGAATAGTTTACAGTTTCTCTGGTCATGGACGAATTGGGTGTTATACTTGTTGATATTTGAATATTGTGGTAACTACCGTCTTTATTATCCCTTAACAAAAATTCTAGACATCAACGTTCTTTTCAAGGTCTAGACTTTCATTGTTTGCAATTAGTGCTGGTCATTGGAGTATGACCGGAATTGTCTAGATCGTCACGAAAATCTAATTCATTTTTGGATGCTGACGTATACGAACACAAATTTTTAGGACAAGGTCGAGACGACATGAACCGAATCACGTTTTCTCACAAAACGTATGGGGCTTACGCAACATGTGACAATCTTGGTCACAATGGCATCATTGAGATGAGATGACGTAATATTCATAGGTTTGTTCCACGTATTTATTAGACCCTTAAAAGCCTTGTGGAGAAGCGAAAATTATCTTCAATTTTAAACTAAATTGCGAAATCGATCTCAATGGCCTAGCGCTGAGTGATTTTGACCACTGTACCACCGGCTCCTGCTTCGATTCCCGAGCGGGGATTATTTGTTTAAGGATATATGGTTATTCTTGTTTACGTGTTGTTTGTACCCATGATAAATGACAGAATTCTAGTTTGGGTCAGATTCCGAAATTAATTCTTTTTTTGTTATGAAGGAAAGATTATTGGTGACCCGGAGGCCTCTCCAGTTTCACCAGAACAGGTGCGCGAGCAAAGGCTCAGCCAGAAGCGGTGGGAATTGCTAACATCTGCCTGAGCGTCTCCGAAGGAGACCTAGCAGCTCAAGAGCAGCTACTTCGTGAAAGCATCTATTATCTGAACTGGTGGTTACTGTACTGATGGTAGGACCTCTTGTGAGTACGCACGGATCGGTACCACCGCTCTACCTATTTCTGCCGTGAAGCAGTAATTCGCTTCGGTTTGAAAGTAGTAACCACTTAACACCAGCTCGTCCAGCCGTCTATGCAATAAATTAAAAAAAGATCCGGCGAGAAACTCAGCGGTCTGATGTACAGATTAGGTTACACGTGATGAGTACAATTACCAGAGTCCCTAAGCCTGCTCCTAGTGTTAGAGCTGAAGGCGTCTAATGAATTCTTAATAAATTTTCTTAACACTTTACGCTGATGGAACTCTAGATTCAGATTTGTTACCGAAACTCCTAGATGTTGCAAATCATTTCACGGGTAGGTGCCATCACACTTACTGTTTTTGTTCCTACTAATGATAGCAAATCAATTCATAGGGTAGGTGCCATCACTCTGACTGTTTCTATAGCCACGTATGTTGGCAAATGAAGATTACCTAAATACTGTTTGTCAAACAACAATGACGTCAAGTTATCAAACAAAAGCCCCGATTAACATGGGTGTATGTTTGTTTGAATTCAATTTGTTTTACGTAACGCAACTCGATTTGTACAAGGCTACGTAATGTGTGTTCGATGTGTTGTTGAGGCATATGATGCTGTGCTAAGCGAAGCGATATACGTTCCATCTCAAAGAGTGGGAAAACTATTTTAAAATGCTTAGTTCGCTAAAAGATCTCACTGCCCATTTGCGTAATGGAGTCCATAGACATCGACAGCATAGCCGCCACCCACCTTGAGAAAAGTTTCGTTTTTTTCATTGCTTAGACGTGTGGACGAGTTCACAGCTCAACTGGTGTTAAGTGGTTACTAGAGCCCGTAGACATCTACAACGTAAATGCGCCACCCACCTTGAGATACAAGTTCTAAGGTCTCAGTTTTACAACGGCTTCCTCGCCCTTCTAATCGAAACGCATTACTGTTTCGTGGCAGTAAATAGATAAGGCCGTGGTACTGTTACGATGGGGCTTCAGAAGAAAAGAAAAAAAGAAAAAGCTTTCTTTTTCGAAACTGATTTTATTGAAATAAAAAATCGGTTTTCTGTAAAGTCAGTTTACTGACGATAGTTGAACGTGACAACGTCATAAGAAAATACTGATGAAATGGTTCCATTTTTCAAAAGAAAATTTTAATTTTATTTGTTTGATAGATATTTGGAGATTGTGCCTCTTTGTCGTTCGTTGCGCGCTCTTGCTTGCACTTCAAGCCTTAAATGGAACGCCTCAGAGCGAGGTAACGCCGCATGAGTCATGTTTTTTCGTGCGCGCGGCCGGCTCCATCGAATTATAAGACGTTGTCACGTCAACTAAATGAAAGGAATTTGTACATATTATTATATGTTAATTTTCGCTTCCAAAGCCAAATCCACTTTACGCGAGCTTCAAATAATAATTAGCTTAAAACAGAGACGATGCGTCAGGGATTGTGATTCATAGCATCTTGGTATTAAGGAAGCATCGTGATCTTCTCAGTGGGTCGCGTTTCCGATCCGGTGGTAGATTCAGCGAAGCACGGCTCTTGCTAGGGTTCGTGTTAGCAACGTCGTCCAGTTTGAGCCTCGCGAGCTCACCTACTAGTTAAGGTTACGCTGAAATTGCCTCTCAAGGCTATCAGCTTAGGTAGGTTAAAAAAAAAAGCATCGTGCAATCCAACCAAGCCAGCCAAGATTCTCCACCATCAGTGAGCATATTACTGGCCCTAATACATTTCAATCCAGTAGTATCCTAATTTCTAATTACAACACAGCCATACGTACCACATAAATGAATAACATTACCAGACATTACACCAGAAAACTTTATTGGAACACATCCCAAGATATGTAACGGTAAACTATACCTACTATACCTTGATCTCTGGTTGCAGGTGTGAATCTTGTAACCGCAGCTCCCAATCAATGGTGAATTAACCTATTTCTTTCGGTTTTTTGCATCGGATCCAGGTTTATAGGTTAAAACAACGCTAGTTTCAACAGTATGGCCACAAGAAGCGAGATTAGGCAATAAATCGTTAAAGTTTATTTTTTTGTAAACATTGTAAATCACTCTGATTTATACGTCCTGCTAGATTTTAAAGGTGTGAATAAGAGATACGTTTGATATTAATAGCTGGTGGTTGCACTAGGAGTATGCTGGGATAGAGAACGTCTTTCCCGCCGCAAATCAGTCAGGAGACCATATGAGGTAACCAATTGATCTTTAATGTGATCAAGAAGGACGGCAGATTCCACGCGGTGATGCCCAAGGACTCCATTTACCACTTATAAAGTGGCTGGCCGTGAACTTGTCAGCAAATAAAACCAATTTAAAAAAAGAAAAAGAAAATGATGATAGCCATTTTAAATTGATTAAAGATAATACGTCACGGAAATGTTGCAATATTGTTTAGTGTACATACATTTATTTTAAAATAACTTTGTAATTATTACCTCGAACATGTGCTAGTTTAATTATAAAATAAAAACATTTAATTACAGTAATAAGGAAGATTATGAAAACGCTTCCGCATATGACTTCGCCCGTTTCGTGGCCCAATTCAAAATGTTTGGATAATGTGTTAACGTGACCCGAAAACGGTTTTTTTTCGTGAATGAGCTTAGTGAATTTACAGCGAGCTTTTAAGCTCAATGTTTGTTCGGCGAGGTTATATAACCGACTTTGCACTTTCGATTTGTGTTTTCAACCCAAAAGCTTGTTTTGCATTTTCGGGTAATCAAATCAAATCAAATTGTTTTTTTTTATTCAACATAAATGAAAGTACACACTTGTTGAACGTCAAAAAGAACTACCGCCAATTCACAAAAACTAGCCTCCGTCCTGAGAAAAACTGGCAAGAAACTCAGCGGGCATGTCTTTTTGTTTTTAAATATTAGGTTATTTTAAATATTCATTTTTACCAGATGTATTATAACGTAACAATTATTATTGCAATATTGAAATGCCCGGAGCGAGCAACTCATTCCCACTTTGAGCAATCTTCTAGATAATCATTGACTTTATAGTAAGCTTTATTGCACAGATGTTCTTTAATAGTTTTCTTAAGCTTATGTATATGTAGGTTCTGAACATCTTGTGGCATTTTGTTGTACAGGCGCACAGACAAACACCCGAATGAATTTCGTATCTTATGTAACCTACTCATCGGCACATCAAGCTTGTGTTTGTTGTGTAGCTATAGGAATTGTAGGCAGTGCAGTGGTACTTACCCATGCGAATTAAACAGCACTGAATCTGATTAATCTTCGGTAGGCAGCAGCTTGGCTTTGCTCCTGGCGTTGCTGAAGTTCATGGACGACGGTAACCACTCGCCATTAGGTGGGCCGTATTCCCGTCTGGCTACGAGGGCAATAAAAAAAAAATCTTCTATAGCATACTGATTAAAACACGTTCGCATCAATAGCTTCACTATAGAATTTCTTCATTAAAATAGACTTACCAACGAAAAACCACTGTATCTTCATTTCGTTACGCATTTAGAGGTCTTCATTAATTGGTAAGTTCTTAATAGATTGGTTACCGCAATTCCCATTATACAACGAGACACGGTTGTAAAGTGAATGCTAACGAAAACAGGTCTTAGTACATTGGGGACTTAGATCTTTTAGATATATGTTTCTTCTTCAAACAAAGGGCTTGCTAAGACTTCGTGAATGAATGGTTTTAATATTCATTCGTCGTGACATTAGGTGTAATGAACATCCTGTTATTAAATACGTGTAAGCTTAATGACATCGGGAATGTAAGAATAGTAACATTGCTGGTTGGAAAGATCAATACAAGTACGTTGTGAGAAGAGAATAGTTGATTTCTGGTGGTACGACCTTTTGATTCCGCACGGGTAGGTACCACCGCCCTGCCTATTTCTGCCGTGGAGCAGTAATGCGTTTCGGTTTGAAAGGGTAGGGCAGCCGGTGTAACTGAGACCTTAGAACTTATATCTCAAGGTGGGTGGCGCGTTTACGTTGTAGATGTCTATGGGCTCCAGTAACCACTTAATCAGGTGGGCTGTGAGCTTGTCCATCCATCTAAGCAATAAAATAATAATTATAATAGGTGATATATATAAATATAAATAATATTTCATGTTCCGCTAAAACTTATATAACGAACAATACTGGAGAATTAAAAAAAAAAAAAAATTCTCAAGCTGCGAATTCTCAAGCCTCTCAAGCAATAACACATAGTTCTCGAATTGAAAACATAAATTTTAATTTCGATGCCCTTTTTTTTAAATTCAAAAGCATCCGTCATTCTCGTACGTGACGCGGGAAAGGAAAAAAAAAACCAAAAAAAAATCCGAACAATTCTCAGAATCGACTAAATGCATCTGTGAAATCAATTAAAATAATTGATTCTTACCAAAATACTCGCTCGGGCTTCCTCGCCGCGTCGAATGACAGAGTGATTTTCGTGTTTCCCGCCCTTTATTCGATAGAAACAAACTTAATTTGTTTGCCCCCTTATACAAACGATTTTACGTCTTCGAGACAGTTAAATAGCGTTGGTATTCGAGTCAGCAGGCTTTCCTAGTCATAACAAAGGGTTTGGTGGCTTTGTATGTTTAGTGTTGTGACTAAAAATATAACTGAATGAAATTATCGAAATGCCGTCGCACCGAGATTGATGTTTCATTAACGCATTGCTCATTCTGTTACTACCTAAACTTTTTTTTTTATTGCTTAGTTGGGTGGATGATCTCACAGCCCAACTGGTGTTAAGTGGTTACTGCAGTCTATAGACATCTAAAACGTAAATGCGCCACCCACCTTGAGATATAAGTTCTAAGGTCTCAGTTACCCCGTCACAACATTCTCGCTCACGACTCGGTCGTGCGCGGACGTGCTTTCCGATCCGTGGCCCGCTTGCGAGCTGCGTCTCTGAACTCACAGTTGTGCTCGACAGTGTAGTGACCGTGAATACATCGTGCGTACAATTCAGTAGTGCGGACGTGCCGATCCGTTGGTCGCTTGCGATCTGCGTATCGAGGTCCATTTTTGTGCGCTAAAGTTTTGTAACCACGAACCCACCCTTACCAACTGCCTTTTTCAAGGCAAAACCAATCGCTACGTTCAGCTTCCTGTGGCACTCACAGGCTAGCGATTTCCTAACCCTTCCCAAAAACAACAGTCTTTTTCAAGACTAGACCCCCGCTCGCGATTCTGCCTGCTGTAGCACTATACAGCCCGAGCGGGTTCCTTTCCTTTTCCCCGCCGATTGCCGTTTTCACGGCATAGGCATTCTCCCCCCCTGCTCCTTGCTGTCCTGCAGTACAGGGGGGTTACAAATCCTATCCGGGGCCTCGCCTTTCGGCGAGTTCAACAAAAGTCCCGGGGCCGCCCCCCCCGGGCAAGAAGACCGAAGAATGGAGAAAGAAGACGTTAGTGATATTGTCGGGTTCCTCCGGGATAGGTACCCGTCAATTAGGGCCGAGTACCTAGAGTTTAGGGCCGCCCGTGGCAATCCCTCCCCCCCCGCGTCCGTCGCCGCGTATCTCAAACGTGCCTCGGAGGCACGCCGCGCGCCCCCCGCCGCCGCGTCAAGTTCGAGCGCACGTTCCCACGATGCGGCTCACGTAGCGCCTAACGCTACCCCCACCCCCGCGCCCGCGTCGTTTACGTCATCGCGCGCTTCATCCGTCGCGACCTCGATCGTTTCGAGTTCAGGCTCCGATACCGAATCGGAGATGGATTTCGAATCCGCGTCAAGCCCTCAGCCTGGAACTTCGGATGGGTTCCAAACCGTAACGCGCGGAAAAAAGCGTACTCGCGCCGTGGAGTCCCGGAGCTCCACGACGAAGCAAACTAAATCCGCGACCGCCTCCCGCCCGCAGGTAGTCGTGACACCGGAGTCGGACTCCGCTCGCCGCGTAACCCCGCCGCCGCGTCCCAAGCCCGCGCCCGCTCCCAAAGTAGCTGCCCCGCCCCCGCTGATACTTCAAGAGAAGACAGCGTGGAATCGCGTGTCCCAGGCCCTTCAGGCAAATAAAATTAATTACACCCATGCGCGTAACGTCGCGCATGGGATTCAGATTAAGGTCGCAACGCCGGGCGACCATAGGGCCCTCTCAGCATACCTCCGAAAGGAGAACATAGGTTTCCACACCTATGCTCTTCAGGAGGACCGCGAGCTCCGCGTAGTAGTACGCGGAGTCCCCAAGGAGTTGGACATAGACTATGTTAAGGAGGATCTGACCGCTCAGGCCCTCCCGATAGTTAGTGTGCACCGGATGCACAGCGGGCGGGGCAAACAGCCCTATAATATGATACTCGTGGCGTTAGAACCCACCCCGGAGGCCAAAAAGAAGATCGCATGTCTCACGACAATTTGCGGCCTATCCGGGATCTCGATCGAAGCCCCCCATAAGCGTGGCACTCCCGGGCAGTGCTACCGATGTCAGCTTTACGGCCACTCGGCTCGTAATTGCCACGCGCGCCCCCGCTGCGTAAAGTGCCTCGGCGACCACGCCACACTAGATTGCTCGCGTGTTAGGGAAACCGCGACCGAACCTCCAAGCTGTGTCCTATGCCTTAAGCAAGGGCACCCCGCGAACTACCGTGGATGTCCTAGGGCTCCGCGAAAACGTCCGACCCACCCAGCCCCCCGAACCGTCGGCCCAAAGACTTCGGCGCCTTCAGTGCCGAAACCCGCCTTCGTGCCGGCTGCAGTTCCCACGGTGTCGGCGTGGAAAAAACCGCTGCCGTATACGAAGGCGGGAACGGAAACCGCACCCCCGCCCCCGCTCGTGACACGCCCCGCGCCCCAGCCCCTGCTCGCACCTCGCCCCGCGCCCGCGTTCCGTCCCCCGCAACCCTCTGCCGCCAACGACTTCGCGCTCGTGCGTGACTTCGTCACCGCGGTCAACTTCGAGCGTCTGCGATCGTTCGCTGACGCTATCCGTAGGTCGGTAACCCCCGAACAGCGGCTCGCGGCCGCTTTCGATCACATGGACGTTTACGAGTCCGTGTCGCGTACGTTATAAAATCTTTACCGGTAACCAATGGCGCAAAAAGGTAGAGAAAAACCGTATTCCCTTACGTTAGCATTCTACAATGCTAACGGACTCGCGCGGCAACGCGATCAAATTTTCGAATTCCTCCGCGATAATCTTGTAGATATTCTATTAGTGCAGGAAACCTGTCTGAAGCCCTCGCGTCGCGACCCGAAAGTCGCGAATTACGTCATGGTTAGGAATGACAGACTCACCGCCTCCAAAGGCGGGACTGCCATTTACTATAGGCGGGCCCTGCACGTTGTCCCTCTCGATACTCCCTCGCTCTCACATATCGAGGCGTCAGTGTGCCGTATCTCGCTGACGGGACACCAGCCGATCGTCATCGCATCCGTTTATCTCCCCCCGGACAAGCCCCTTCTGAGCAGTGACATCGAGTCACTGTTCGGCATGGGAGACTCCGTCATCCTGGCAGGCGATTTAAATTGCCACCACACTAGGTGGAACTGCCATCGTACTAACGTTAACGGTAGGCGTCTCAACGCGTTTATAGACGACCTCACCTTTGAAATAGTCGGTCCCCCAACTCCAACATGTTATCCGTATAACATCGCGCTCCGTCCGAGCACTATAGACCTGGCATTGCTTAGGAACGTAACTCTGCGCTTGCGTTCCATCGAAGCAATGTCAGAGCTCGACTCAGACCACCGACCTGTCGTTATGCAGCTCGGTCGCCCCCACAACCCAGTCACTGTTACGAGGACCATGGTGGATTGGAATAAGCTGGGCACGTGCCTAGCCGACATCGCTCCGCCAATCCTCCCTTACGGCCCGGATTCGAATCTATCCCCCGAGGACACCGTCGAATCCATAAACATCATTACCGATCACATATCTTCCGCGATCATTAGATCTTCTAAAGAAGTCGATGTGGAGGACAGCTTCCACCGCATCAGACTGTCCCCCGATCTTAGGAATCTCTTAAGAGTTAGGAACGCGGCAATCCGGGCCTACGATCGTCTTCCCACGCATTCAAACCGGATTCGGATGCGTCGTCTACAACGCGAAGTCCACTCCCGCTTAAGCGACGCGCGTAACGATAATTGGCATAGTTATTTAGAACAACTCGCGCCCTCCCACCAAGCATACTGGCGACTAGCTAGGACTCTCAAATCCGAAACTACCGCTACTATGCCTCCCCTCGTACGCCCTTCAGGCCAACCACCGGCATTCGATGACGATGACAAGGCTGAGCTGCTGGCCGATGCACTGCAAGAGCAGTGCACCACCAGCACTCAACACGCGGACCCCGAACACACCGAGTTAGTCGACAGGGAGGTCGAGCGCAGAGCTTCCCTGCCGCCCTCGGACGCGTTACCCCCCATTACCACTGACGAAGTTAGAGACGCGATCCACAACCTACAACCTAGGAAGGCACCCGGCTCCGACGGCATCCACAACCGCGCGCTTAAACTCTTGCCAGTCCAACTGATAGCAATGTTGGCTACAATTTTAAATGCCGCTATGACGCACTGCATCTTTCCCGCGGTGTGGAAAGAAGCGGACGTTATCGGTATACATAAGCCGGGCAAACCGACAAACGAAACTTCTAGTTACCGTCCGATTAGTCTCCTCTCGACGATAGGAAAAATTTACGAACGGCTCCTTAGGAAACGCCTCTGGGATTTTGTTACCGCGAACAAAATTCTCATAGACGAACAGTTCGGATTCCGCTCAAAACACTCGTGCGTACAACAAGTGCACCGCCTCACGGAGCACATTCTGATAGGACTAAATAGGCGAAAACAAATCCCGACCGGCGCCCTCTTCTTCGACATCGCGAAGGCGTTCGACAAAGTCTGGCACAACGGTTTAATTTATAAACTGTACAACATGGGAGTGCCAGACAGACTCGTGCTCATCATACGAGACTTCTTGTCGAACCGTTCGTTTCGATATCGAGTAGAGGGAACTCGTTCTCGTTCCCGTCAACTGACCGCCGGAGTCCCGCAAGGCTCCGCGCTCTCCCCGTTATTATTTAGTTTGTATATCAATGATATACCCCGGTCTCCGGAGACCCATCTAGCGCTCTTCGCCGATGACACGGCTATCTACTACTCGTGTAGGAAGATGTCGCTGCTTCATCGGCGACTCCAGATCGCAGTAGCCACCATGGGACAGTGGTTCCGGAAGTGGCGAATAGACATCAACCCCACGAAAAGCGCAGCGGTGCTCTTCAAAAGGGGTCGCCCTCCGAACATCACTTCGAGCATCCCACTCCGTAGTAGGCGCGCAAACACCTCCGCCGTTAGTCCCATCACTCTCTTTGGCCAGCCCATTCCGTGGGTCTCGAAGGTCAAATATCTAGGCGTCACCCTCGACAGAGGGATGACATTCCGTCCCCATATAAAAACGGTACGCGACCGCGCCGCGTTTATTCTAGGACGACTCTATCCAATGCTTTGTAGTCGAAGCAAACTGTCCCTCCGTAATAAGGTAACTCTCTACAAAACTTGTATACGCCCCGTCATGACGTATGCAAGCGTAGTGTTCGCTCACGCAGCCCGCACCAACTTGAAATCCCTTCAGGTTATTCAATCACGATTCTGCAGGATAGCCGTCGGAGCGCCTTGGTTCCTTAGGAATGTGGATCTCCACGACGACCTGGAGCTCGACTCCCTTAGTAAGTATCTACAGTCGGCATCGCTGCGCCATTTTGAGAAGGCGGCACGACATGAGAACCCTCTCATCGTAGCCGCTGGAAATTACATACCCGACCCAGTAGACCGAATGGTAAACCGTCGACGTCGCCCAAAGCACGTCATTACGGATCCTCCTGATCCATTAACGGTGCTTTTAGGCACCACAAGCACCGGTCACCGTCCTCGTCGAACCCGTCGCTTGCGACGAAGGGTTCGACGAGCGAACTAACCCATAGACACAGCCCACTGAGTTTCTCGCCGGATCTTCTCAGTGGGTCGCGTTTCCGATCCGGTGGTAGATTCTGCGAAGCACTGCTCTTGCTAGGGTCAGTGTTAGCAACTCTCCGGTTGAGCCCCGCGAGCTCACCTACTAACGTTAGGGCGAAGCTGAAATAGCCTCTCAAGGCTATCAGCATAGGTAGGAAAAAAAAAAAAAAAAAAAAAAAAAATTACCCCGTCATGACGTATGCAAGCGTAGTGTTCGCTCACGCGGCCCGCACCAACTTGAAGCCCCTTCAGGTTATTCAATCCCGATTCTGCAGGATAGCCGTTGGAGCACCATGGTTCCAGAGGAACGTGGATCTCCACGATGACCTGGAGCTCAACTCTGTCAGTAAGTATCTACAGTCGGCGTCATTGCGCCATTTCGAGAAGGCGGCACGACATGAGAACCCTCTTGTCGTGGCCGCTGGAAACTACATACCCGATCCTGTAGACCGAATGGTAAACAGTTGACGTCGCCCAAAGCACGTCAAGCCCCGATCACCGTCCTCGTCGAACCCGTCGCTTGCGACGAAGGGCTCGACGAGCGAATTAACCCATAGACACAGCCCACTGAGTTTCTCGCCGGATCTTCTCAGTGGGTCGCGTTTCCGATCCGGTGGTAGATTCTGCGAAGCACTACTCTTGCTAGGGTCAGTGTTAGCAACACTCCGGTTTGAGCCCCGTGAGCTCACCTACACACGTTAGGGTGAAGCTGAAATAGCCTCTCAAGGCTATCAGCATAGGTAGGAAAAAAAGTATATTTACAACGGCTGCCCCACCTTTCAAACCGAAACGCATTACTGCTTCATGGCAGAAAAAGACAGGGCTGTGGTACCTACCCGTGCGGACTCACAAGAGGTCCTGCCACCAGTAATTACGCAAATTATAATTTTGCGGGTATGATTTTTATTACACGATGTTATTCCTTCACCGTGGAAGTCAATCGTGAACATTTGTTAAGTACGTATTTCATTAGAAAAATTGGTACCCGCCTGCGGGATTCGAACACCGGTGCATCGCTAGATATGAATGCACCGGACGTCTTAACCTTGAGGCCACGACGACTTTGGTCTTAGACGGTAGTGACACTGAAAATTTGTGACATATTTTATCCTTACTTTATCTTTAAGATAATTTAAGGGACTATTCCAGCTACTATGTGAATGATAGATGAGCTCACGGAGCTCAACCTGATTTACCAACACTGGTCGTAGCAAGAGCAGTTCGCAAAATCTACCACCGGATAGGAATCGTAACCCACCGAGAAGATCCGACGAGAAACTCAGTGGATTAATGTAATCTAATGTGCCAATGATCTTAAGATTAAATGACGCATAATTGACTTTCATCACATAATATTATATTAGAATTTCATTCGTAGGTGTATACGGAACAAGGTCTAAAACGCCGTGTCTGTATCAGAGAGTTGAAATATAACCTGTATCACCCTGTGGTGGAATAAGAAAGACCTAGAACTTTCTGTCATAAGGAAGTCGGAACTTCAATTTATTTAGTGTAAGAAAGAGATAAATATATGTCTTAAATTTCCTATTAAAACAGAACGTTATATTTGGTTTTTTTTTTATTGCCTACATGTGTAGACGAGCTCACAGCCCACCTGGTGTTAAGTGGTTACTGCAACCCATAGACATCTACAATGTAAATGCGCCACACACGTTGAGCTATAAGTTCTAAGGTCTCAGTATAGTTACAACGGCTGTCCCACCCTTCAAACCGAAACGCATTACTGCTACACGGCAAAAATAGGCGGGGCGGCGGTACCTACCCGTGCGGACTGACAAGATGTCCTACCACCAGTAATTACGCAAATTATAATTTTGCGGGTTTGATTTTTATTACACGATGTTATTCTTTCACCGTGGAAGTCAATCGTGAACAATTGTTTTTCAACAATTTTGAACAATTTCATCATTCAATCGTAATATTATTTCAATAATTTTCTATCGCATTAATACTTAGACATGTATATCAACATTTTATACACGTGAATTTAAAAATGAAACAAAATTTCACTAACACTAATTCCCAACGAAATTTTAATTGCTTCTGTGTGCTATAAAAGTGAATCGTTCCCAATATCTTCGCATTTACAAAGACAGAATAAAATATTATTGAAATAAAAGAAGCAGAAAAAATGAATATCGATACCAAAGTGAAAATCGTAAAGAACAATTGATAATCGACTAAATACTCACCACTATTCGTTAGGTTAATGACCCTGTAAATAAAACAAAATGGGTGCAGTGTTATTCGGAAATTATTGATCTTGCCACTAATACGCGCTTAAATAGGACACGGGAACGCTGTTATTAAGCTATTCGCCGTAACAGCCGACTGGTGGTAGGACGTCTTGTGAGTCTGCACAAGTAGGTACCAGCCCACTGAGTTTCTCACCGGATCCACTAACGGCGCTTTTAGGTACCTCAAGCACCGGTCATCGTTCTCGTCGAACCCGTCGCCTCGCGACGAAGGGCTCGACGAGTAAATTAACCCACAGACACTGAGTTTGGACAAGGTGGGTGGTGCATTTACGTCAAGGTGGGTGGCGCATTTACGTTGTAGATGTCTATGGGCTCCAGTAACCACTTAAAATCAGGTGGGCTATGAGCTCGTCCACCCATCTAAGCTATAAAAAAAAAAGTTTCTCGCCCGATTTTCTCAGTGGGTCACGTTTCCGATCCGGCGGTAGATTCTGCGAAGCACTGCCATTACTTGGGTTAGTGTTAGCAACATCGTCAGGTTTGAGCCCTCTGAGCCCCCCCCTCGAGCTTACTAGAATAGGTAGGAAAAAAGGCTAGGTACCACCACCTTGCCTATCTCTGCCGTGAAGCAGCAATGCGTTTCGGTTTGTAGGGTGGGGCAGCCGTTGTACTGTAAAAATTTAGGTCTCAAGATGAATAGAGACATTGACGTCTATTGTCGTGGCCTAAAGGATAAGACGTCGGGTGCATTCATATCTTGCGATGTAACGTTGTTGCAAACCCGCAGGCTAATACCAATTTGTCTAATGAAATACGTACTCAGCGTCAAGATATAATTTCGCCGGAATTGCAATAAAAAATTAATAAGTATTAACGACAGTCTAATAAAGTGTTGTAGGTAATTTAATGCCTTCATTTTATTAGTCGATGATTGGTTCAATTATATCGATTTAAGTTAACTCGCCAGGAATTCCCATAGCAAAGAAAGCAGAAGCATGTTAGAGTTCGAGTTATCGATTCCTAAAATCTAAACGCGTGGGTGTTCAATAGAATGACTTTTTCCTTTTACGTTAACGTATGTATTTTGGATCGAATATGTTACATATTGTCGCTGTCCTGAGGCTGTTGACCTTAGACAATAGATTTGAAGTCCTTAAAATTAAATTGAACTTAAAATTCCTATAACACAAAATGGACGAAATCAATGTGCGTACTTATTTTATCTTAAGAGTTATGAAACCGAACGTCACACATTCATATGTTAATTATTTTTCCCGACTGACTCAGTGGTACTATAGTTAGCGGTCCAGACTGTTACGCCGAGGGTCTAAGGCTCAATTCCCGCATCAGGTACACATTGATCTGATGAACAGTATCTTTTGCTATTTGTCTAGGTGTTAATTATCTATATATTTATATATTAAAATATTAATACGTGAAGCAAAAACTTTGTACTGCTTTTCACGAAAATTGCGGGGACTGAGGAGTATGAAATTTTCCACACTTATAGAGAGTATAGAGAAGAAGTGCAATGCCAATATATTTTTAAAATAATGCATAAAAGATACATTTAATCAATAAAGAAAACTTTACACAGACTACATACCATGTATTTGACGCACACACGCATGCATACTATATTTATCAAACTTTTGTTTTTGACGTCTGTTGTCAAATTGAGAATAGAATATGGTTTGTCTTTGTTAATATTTTTTATAGTGTAGTCTTGGCGAAATTTGTCATTATAGAAGTATAAAATACAATCATAATAGTGTAGAAACTTACAATTCCAATTAATTATAGTCGAATTTCGACTACTGCGGGACCTCTAGTTGTTAATGAAATCATCAACCACTTTAATTTGACGCTGGAAGCATTACAATTTACGTAATTCGTACCTTATCTTGAGAACAATGTGGAAAGTCGGCCGTAATTTATTGTTTCCAACATTGTAAATGGGTCAACAACGTATTGTTCTTTCACGCCCAATTACGTTTTCAGCGTTCGTTAGTAATCAGTCGAAATTTTATAAATAATTCTTGCAGTATTTTCGGTGTTAAATACGGATCGGTCGCGTTCCAAAACTTTTGTAGGCAGTCCACTGCGTGCTTAGTTTTGGTCCCCTACCTACAAGACAGGGTGAAGTGGAGACAACTTGTGAGGGCCCTATGTACTACTACTACTACCATTACTACTACTATTACTACAACTTCTATTACTACTACATCAAGTACTACTACTACAACAACTTCTATCACTACTACATCTAGTACTACTACTACTAATACTACTACTAATACTACGACTACTACTTGGTACCTTAAAGTGAGGTATTCTACGCTCAGACGGGCTGCATGTCTAATCTTTCGCGAAACAGTTTCGGTATCTTCAGGGCTCTAAAATACAAACTTGCTTAAGTTTTTTACAGATCCCACTATGCATCGTATCGTGATTAATCATCTTCATAATTAATGAACTTACTATTACAAAAACTACCGAAAAAATGTTACTTCCTAACCTATTTCGTCATTTAGGAACTAAAGTTCTCTCGCGCCAACAAAAAAAAAATAAGGCCGTCAATGTACATTATAATTCAAAGGACGGTTTAGTTGTTTTTTTTTCTCACGTCCATCTCCACAGTGGCTAATCGCTGAAGCGTACTTTCGGTCATCCAATTCCTTGACTGCGAGAACCAGAGCGGTAATAAAAACCCGCATCCAAACATCGTTATAATTCCTTCGCACCAATTGAGTCGGGTCCTTGACCTCGCAATCGAAGGGATGAAATTTCGTATCAATCGACTAAATAGGCGTTGACATATCGATTTGACGATTAATCAAACGATTGACTTTCAATCACACCACTATCGATTGATTTAAAAGAAAAAAGTTTGTCTTTGGAAACAAATCGTTTTTGTTAATTTAGAAATCACTCTCATTCAAAGCGCTGTAACGTTGTTTAAGCTTATTATATTATAATCAATAAATTATTAAACAAATTAGATGTGACGGCAAAAACTTAAGACAGTAATTTCATTTTGCCACAACTTAGAACCGAATGTAGCGTGTGTGTGTGGTCTTACTAATTTTACAGGAGAATGTCTTAAAGGTTTAACATGTGATAGTTTTAATATTAAACATCTTTGCAACATTTTTATTTTTTTATTTTTGCCAGTCACACTATCTGTCTTTTAAAGTAAGATAAAGTTATGTATTCATTTTGTTAATAGTAGTCAAAACATAGGTAAACTTAAAAAAAAAAACTAAAATTAAACTACGTTCTTTTGGCAGTATTTATGAGACAAATACTGGTGACACCAAATGTTTCCGCATATTAACTCAATTTCGAATATATTTGGAAATTGTATTAAACACTTTTCATGCGAAAAAACGATATGTTACACGTGCTATTTACATTAAAGTTTTGTAATAATTTCGAGGTTAAAATCGAAATGGCGGGCATTCTCGGTTCTATTTTAGCGCCATATTCGGGCCAACGACCTAGCGCCTCGCGTTCAGATGTTCGCCCGTGCCCGATGCGAGCCTGTATTATGCTTTTGCATTCACGTAAATTTTATTAATGCCCAGACATCCACTCCCAATCCAGATTGAGAGAGCGTTGAAAACTCAATCTTCCAGTTAATGCCCAAAATTTTGAAGTCGTCGTGACCTAAAATATAAGACGTCCGGTGCATTTGTGTTGAACGATGCACCGGTGTTCAAATACCGCCGGCGAGTACCAATTTTTCTAATGAAATAATGCATAGCAGTAATGCGTTTCGGTTTGAAGGGCGGAGCAGCCGTTGTAACTATACTGAGGCTTTAGAACTTATCTCAAGGTGGGTGGCGCATTTACGTCGTCAATATCTATGGGCTTCAGTAACCAGTTAACACCAGGTAGGCTGTGAGCTCATCCACCCATCTAAGCAATAATTTTTTTTTTTTAAATTAGACTTTTTGGTAAGCTCAACGCGTTTGTATACATCAGATATCCCACCAAATTGTTATATCCATACGCTCTCGTCACTATTACATGTCATTTGGGCCATGTCTTATCTATGTATATAAAATCGAAAAATTAACACAAACCTGTTGACATTTTTCTTACTAATTCCACTGACGAAAATTGCCCATGCGGTCTCATAAGACGCCCTGCCAGCAACGCCGTACCACATTAGTGGTGATTACAGTTAGTCAGGTCATGATAATCGTTCCAAGAGTATGGTTTCCTTCTCGTCAGTCCAGTTAACTCTGATCTGCGGGTCTGGTGCTGTTCTTAACCGAAAAGTACACCATAATCGATCTCCGCTCCTTATGGATCCTCACACAAGAGCTGTGGAAACCATAAACGGTTAACGTCTTTAGAAATATTTCGACACGTGTTCAGATATGTCCACACATGGTACACATATTTGTCTTGGCCAATTTAATATCGAGTCTCTTAAGAGCTTGTTCGAGTCAAGGTTACGGTGGCTCTGATGTTAGCGATTTTCATTATTAGACAAGTCTGTGAGACCTTTAATGGAATGAATCGGAGTGTTTTTGTTCGAGTTAGCGTACATAATAATATCTGGACGTTTATTAAAACGCAATGCCTTTAACACTTAACCCTAGTTATATGGATGGAGTCTGGTTGTTGTGTTGACCGCATGAGCCCCCCTACTCTGAACCTGGGTTCTGACCCCGGACGGAGATCGGACGTCGGGTCTGAGAGTGCAGGGGAGTCGTTACATATATATAAAGCATAAGATACTACGACAAGCCTACAACAAGTCAATGTCCTCCAAAGATTTAAAGGAGTTCTAAAAAAAAATGTCCAGACAATTTTGCATAACCGCGATCGTGAACAACCACATTACATAGGACATCATTCGAGCCAAAACATAAGTATTAATAGAGCACACAATAATGAACAAAGATAACCTAAATCTGGGATTGGCGTCGTGTTCGGAATGAAATATAATGAATATGGATCGTTTGGAGCCTCTGGGTCTGCGGAGGGACTTCGGTTCCCTCTGTATTTTGTACCGTATGTTCCATGGGGAGTGCTCTGAGGAATTGTTCGAGATGATACCAGCATCTCGTTTTTACCATCGCACCGCCCGCCACCGGAGTAGAGTTCATCCATACTACCTGGAGCCACTGCGGTCATCCACAGTGCGTTTCCAGAGATCTTTTTTGCCACGTACCATCCGGCTATGGAATGAGCTCCCCTCCACGGTGTTTCTCGAGCGCTATGACATGTCCTTCTTCAAACGAGGCTTATGGAGAGTATTAAGCGGTAGGCAGCGGCTTGGCTCTGCCCCTGGCATTGCTGAAGTCTATGGGCGACGGTAACCACTCACCATCAGGTGGGCCGTATGCCCGTCTGCCTACAAAGGCATAAAAAAAAAAAAATGCAAGATCATACGTGAAATTTTGTTAAGACAATTATTCCTTAAGTCTTAAGTGATCTTAAGTAAGCAGTCTTTACCGATCCACTAACATTGTCATCAGGTACCTGCAGCTTTAGCACTATCTAGCTCTAGGAGCAAGCATTGGGACCCTTGTAACCATACTCGTGGAACAGATCGAAGAGTTCGTTGTGAAAGCTAACTCTTCAGCTCGCTGAGTTTCTCGCCGGATCTTCTCAGCGGGTCGCGATTCCGATCCGGTAGTAGATGCACTCGCGAAGCACCTGCCCTTGAGCTGTAGGGTTTTCTTCGGAGGCGCCCGAACACACCTTTTATCAAATCCCACCCTTAGTATTGGAGGCACTTCGTATAGGAAAATTTTGATCTGGACCTCTCAAAAGTGATACCTTGTGGATAAATGAAGCAGCTCGAAGTATTAAGGACAATTTATTTGGAGGAAAATGGCGCGTCGGTAAAATGAAGTAAAAATGCTCTTTTTTTATTGCTTAGATGGGTTGACGATCTCACAGCCCACCTAGTGTTAAGTGGTAACTGGAGCCCATATACATCTACAACGTAAATGCGCCACCCACCTTGAGATATGAGTTCTAAGGTCTCAGTATAGTTACAACGACTGCCCCACCCTTCAAGCCGAAACGCATTACTGCTTCACGGCAAAAATAGGCGGGTTGGTGGTACCTACCCGTGCGAACTCACAAGAGGTCCTACCACCAGCAAATACTCTATAGGACTAAGACACAAAAAAAAACATACTGCAATATAAACCGTAGTGTGTGCTCTGTGACAGAAATATGGCCTGTAATATCGTCTTGTGTGGGCTTTACATAGTCTAAATAAATGTATACATATGAAAAGTGCTCATCCAAACTACTTAAAACAAAAACAGCAGCATATCATTAACTACAAACATAGCTTCCGTTAAATAGGCCACCAATTTAAGCTCTGAAAAAAGCTCGTACAAATAAACCGTCGATGTTAAATTCCTTTAAGCACGCAATTCAACATTACAGCTTTATAATCCTTATGTGACCCCGTTTGTCTTTTTCTCTCGCTGATGGAACAACGTTCAAGTTAGAAAGGGACGGGTGATCCGTCTGCGGTGTTCATTCACTCGGATAGCTACAGCACCACATTCTGTTCAAGTGATGTACCACGTAATTTATATGAAGATAAGATGAATTTTTTTATTGGATTTTTTAATTGCTTAGACGGGTGAAATAGTTTACGGTCCATCTGATGTTAAAGGATACTGGATCCTGGTTTACTGGTGGTAGGATGTCTTAAAAGTCCGAATGAGTAGGTATGACCACCCCACCTATTTTTGCCGTAAAGCAGTAATACGTTTCGGCTTAAAGGGTGGGGCAGCCGTTGTATACTGTTAAATCTGAGACCTTACAACTCGTGTCTCGAGGTGGGTGGCGGCATTTACGTTGTAGATGTCTATGGGCTCCGGTTACCACTTAAGATCAGGTGGGCCGTGAGCCGGCTGCACCATCCTTCAAATCGAAACACATTATTGCTTCACGGCAGAAATAGTTAGGGTGGTGGTACCTACCCGCGCGGAATCACAAGTGGTCCTACAACCAGTAATTACGCAAATTATAATTGTGCGGGTTTGATTTTATTACACTATATGTTATTCCTTCACCGTGGAAGTCAATCGTGAACATTTGTACTATTTCTTCGTACTATTAAATATTATATATTTACTTTGAGGAGGTCATTCTAAAAATATCGATAGTCGGAAACATTAACGGCTATGTCCCATCCCTAAAGCACAGGATAACGCTAACCGGTTACCCGGTCGAATTGGCACAGGCAATGGTTTTGTTCCTGCCCGAATAAGGAGGAACAGACGCGTTCTTATGCAACGCAAATGTGCATCATAGTTGATAGCTCTCCATTCATAAATACGCGGATGTATGTGTGAAGCCATTTAATGTTAATTGTTTGTTTGCTTCGTGTAAAATTTCTCGTCGAACCCGTCGCTTGCAACGAAGGGCTAGACGAGCGAATTAACCCACAGACACAGCCCACTGAGCTTCTCGCCGGATCTTCTCAGTGGCTCGCGTTTCCGATCCGGTGGTAGATTCTGCGAAGCACTTCTCTAACTAGAGTCAGTGTTAGCAACACTCCGGTTTGAGCCCCGTGAGCTCACCTACACACGTTAGGGTGAAGCTGAAATAGCCTCTCAAGGCTATCAGCATAGGTAGGGAAAAAAATGGTGTAATAAAATTTTCAACTTGATAATAGAATTGTCTTTTGTAACCTAACCTAAAAATCAGCCCGCTGAGTTTCACGCCGGATCTTCTCAGCGGGTCGCGATTCCGATCCGGTAGTAGATTAATTCGAGAATCAGCTACTCTTGAGCTGTTAGGTCTCCTTTGGAGGCGCTCGGGTAGCTGTTTTGCAAATCCCGCTCATCCTGGCTGAGCCCTTGCTCACCCATTTGTCCTGGTATAACTGAAAAGGCCTCAGGGCCGCCAAACATAAAAAAATAAAGTCTTTTGTATCGCGAACAGCAATACATTTCTTCTGGTTAAAATTGTAAGACAACCAAAGGATTTACCAGAGAATTAGCTATGTTTTCAAAGTACTACCAACTCGCTCTGAGCGTCTATAACATATTTGTGTTATGTTTGCCCGTACGAGTATATAAGACATCCTATATACTATATAATATGACATAATTGAATTATTTTCTATCGGCTCTAGTGATCCTTGAACCAATTTTCACCAGTTTCACCTCGATCCAACTTTAATGCAATTAAAACAATCTCAACAAACACAAAAACAAACCAAAACATTCATTTTAGACTAGCTGACCCAGCAGACTTCGTAGTGCCTCAATCGATAAATAAAAGACCTAAACTTTTGTATAAAATAAACTTAAAACAAACAAAAGGAATCTGTCCGACGGGGGACACATCAAAGCAAAAACGAAATTTTTATTTTTATTTAATTCCAAGCATTTTCATATTTATCTACCTTTTAAACCTTCTCTGGACTTCCACAAATAATTCAATACCAAAATTAGCTAGATCGCTCCAGCCGTTCTCGAGTTTTAGCGAGACTAATGAACAGCAATTCATTTTTATATATATATAGATTATGTAGATCTATAGTCATTAAATTACATTGGTGATAATAAAGAATAACGCACCAGTGTAATTTTAATTTCCAATCAAATTCAGATAATAACTTTGCTCAATTTTATTCCGGAATCTTTTTACAGAGTGCTGTGAGAAGATGTTAGAGATGATTTCTCCATCTCTTTTTACAATCACACCTTTCGCTACCAGAGCAGAAGTCATCCATGCTGTCTGGAACCGCTACATTCGCGAAATTTTATTAAAGGCAAACCTTAGGCAAACAATATTAGTCTATTCTCAATTTGACCACAGACTTTAACAATAAACAAAAGAGTATAAATGCGTACGTGTGTTTCAAATACATGGTAGTGTGAGTAATGTTTTTTATTTATTGATTTAATGTATTTTTATGCACAATTTAAAAAAAAATTGCATTCTGCACTTCTTCTCTGTATTCTGAAAATTCATACTCCACTCCTCCGTCCGCGAAATTTTCGTAAAAAGGCGTAAAAAATTTTTGCTTCACGTATTAATATATAGATTTCAACTGTAAATTGTACTAGTGACGTTTTTCCGGTTCTTCTGTCTGTCTGTCATTCATATAAGGCAAACGTGTCGGTTGCGTAACGCCACACACATGTACAGACCGACGTTATACGTTGCCGCAGTTTATTATTCTGCTGAAAACGCACGCGGATATTTTAATGGTGCAATTAGCGACTTTATGATTAGCGAATTCAAAATTATAGCAAACCGACCTGTACGTCACTCTCGTGGCCGTATGCCCACTCACTATACATAATTTTTAGTATGTATGTCCGTCTTTTGACAGAGTGTATAATCTATGCTCCGGGAGCTTCCGTTTTCAGTGTGATTAACGTGCGCCCGCGTCTTGTTGTAATTATCACAAACTAGAGGTCCCGCAGTAGTCGAAATTCGACTATAACTGGAATTGCAAGTTTGTACACTATTATGAATGTATTTTATACTTCTATAATCACAAATTTCGTCAAGACTACACTATAAAAAAATATTAATAAAGACAAACAATATATTTTAATCTATTCTCAATTTGACAACAGACGTCAAGAACAAAAGTTTGACAATAAATAGTATGCATGCGTGTGTGCGTCAAATACATGGTACGTAGTGTATGTAATGTTTTCTTTATCGATTTAATGTATCTTTTACGCATTGTTTTAAAAAAATATTACCGTTGTGCACTTCTTCTCTATATTCTCTATAAGTGTGGAAAATTTCATACTCCTCCGTCCGCGCAATTTTCGTAAAAAGGGATACAAAGTTTTTGCTTCACGTATTAATAAAATATATAGATGTCCAATTGAAAATTGTTTGTGTTTAAGAAAGATTAGAATTCGAAATTCGGTACTAGTGACTAACCCATAGTTTTATTGAATAAAAATACCCCTGAGATCTATCGATCCCTCACTATAAAATGTTTTTAATCATAATATTGGGTTTTGGTTTCTAAAAAGTTTACCGTACTGCGATCGAAATTGGACTTTAGACATCGACAACTCAAGACTTAGATTTTATTACATGTAATTTTGCATCCTCAAAAGACTTGGATGGACTGCGTGAAACAGGATAATAATATGCGAGAGAAGGGTGCGAATCTAGAGACAACGTACGATAGGTCTGAATGGAAAAAGAGGACTCGTTTACTGGTGGTAGGACCTCTTGTGAGTTCGCACGGATACAACCACCCTGCCTATTTTTGCCGTGAAGTAGTAATGCGTTTCGGTTTGAAGGGTGGGGCAGCCGTTGTAATAATATTGAGACCTTAGAACTTATATCTCAAGGTGGGTGGCGCATTTACGTTGTAAATGTCTATGGACTCGAGTAACCACTTAACAACTAGGTGGGCTGTGAGCTCGTCCACAAATCATCATCATCATTCTCCTGCCCTTCTCCCAGACACCTGGGGTCGGCGCATCATGTTTTCTCCTTCCATACTCTTCTATCATATACCATTTCTTCGCTCACTCCCCTCTTACACTTATCGTCTTTCACGCAATCCATCCATTTCTTCTTAGCTCTACCTCTTCCTCTATATCCTTCCACATTCACAGCTAACACTCTCTTACCAACCTCATTTTCATTTCGTCTCAGCTTCTTTGTCACAGGTGCCACTTTCAGACTTCCTCTAACACATTCATTCCTTATCCACAAATGTTAGCAGTAGTTTTGTTAATGCCGTTCTCTCGATTCCGATTACAAGAGTTAAAACAAAAAAGGAGGTTTTATCAAAAGTTTAAAATTTTCTAATTTGTACATACACGAAGCTGTTTATTTTCGTCACGAAATGTGACCGTTATCTTGATAAGGTCGGTATAAAAATCTCTCGGCTTTCGTTCGTGCGCGCAGGGATGCGAACAGTCTCGATAGAATGCTTCGAAAAACCTTCAACTTTTTTTAGCGTTTTCCCGGTCTAGTGCCATACTCCACTTTCCTAATTAAATTCCTCCACTTTGCAACGACTTCGGCGTCCTTCTGGGTTTTTTTATTGCTTAGATTGGTGGACGAGCTCACAGCCCGCCTGGTGTTGAGTGGTTACAAGAGCCGATAGAAATCTACAACATAAATGCCGCCACCCACCTTGAAGATATTAGTTCTAAGGTCTAAATATAGTTACAACGACTGCCCCGTCCTTCAAACCGAAACGCGTTACTGCTTCACGGCAGAAATAGGCAGGGTGGTGGTACCTACCCGTGCGCACTCACAAGAGGTCCTCCCACCAGTAAAAAACGTGAAAACCGAAAAACCATACTAAAACGGTATATATACTACTATAATCTATAATCCCACAAACGTGCATAGCGTCCATGGCGTATTTAGGCCTCCCCCAAAGTTCACCACAGTGACCGATCTTAGGCTGCCCGCATCCGGTAAATTTATTCATTCTTTAAAAAAAACTTTATTTCTCCGATTTAATATAAAACTTCGATCTACATTATGTACATCACTATTCTAGATGTTCAACAAACATGGCCGCTATGCATCTAGGAGACGCACAATAACATTTTTAACTTTATCTTCAACATCATATTACAATTTTATTCCGAATTTATAAAGGTAATATAAAGTATAAAGATAATAATTAAATAATTTATTTCAATTGTTTTGACACAGGCTGTGTGAATCCTAAAGTGAATTGAAGGGTGCTTGGTGCGAGTTTTCTTACGTTCTTCGTTTTTAGCTTTTAAGCTTTACTTCGTTTGCCGCTAGGAGCACTTTTCCAACTCCATACAACTTTGAGTTAACTTTTACGCGATCGAGAAGTTAGAAGAAGGTAGAAGTTTTGAAGTCGTCTTAGCCTAAAGGATAAGACGTCCGGTGCATTCGTATGTGGCGATGCACCGGTGTTCGAATCCCGCAGGCGGGTACGAATTTTTGTAATGAAATACGTACTTAACACATGTTCACGATTGACTTCCACGGTGAAGGAATAATAACATCGTGTAATAAAAACCAAACCCGCAAAATTATAATTTGCGTAATTACTGGTGGTAGGACCTCTTGTGAGTCCGCACGGGTAGGTACCACTACCCTGCCTATTTTTGCCGCGAGGCAGTAATGAGTTTCGATTTGAAGGGTGGAGCAGCCGTTGTAACTATACCGAGACCTTAGAACTTATATCTCAAGGTGGGTGGTGCATTTACGTTGTAGATGTCTATGGGCTCCAGTAACCACTTGACACCAGATGGGCTGTGACCTCGTCCACTCATCTAAGCAATAGAAAAACCATCTTTATTTATTACCGCCAAACCGCCAAAAATAAGCAGAAAAAAACGATTGCCAAAAAAGTACAAAATTGCAATGTACATCTATTTGCTTAAGTTCATGCGACTTCCACATGCCCTGGGCATTGGTATCGATTTCCAAGAAGGAGCTTACAAAAATCTAAATATACTATCCCATTACATTTAAGGAAGTCGCAGGGAGCGTCATAATATGATCTCAATGAAACAATTCAGTCGGTAATTCATAGAATTTCAACACAAGGCTAAACTTGATAAGAACGTATAGTAAACACGAGAATGTAGTGGAAGGTACCTCGCTGACGAATGCGGTGACTCAGAGGAGATGATGGGAGTCAATTGATCTGGGCTAGTCCGTACATGACGCGGCCGTGACAAGGCTTGTGGCACGATTTATAAGCTTAGGGCGTTTTTTAGAAAATTAACTAGGGGGTCCTTGGGATAGGTGATTTCTTTTTGAAGTGAAACTTCTAATGCGACTTTCAATAAGGTTGCGTTAAACGTCTAACTATACTAGAAAGAGACAGAGCGAGAGTTAATGCGTGACAGTCGAACGCGCGTAGTATACCTGTTACAAGCCAGCGCGAGCGTTAGCAACGAGTAGCGTCCAATATTTTAATAAAGTATGTAGTTAAAAAAATATATGTGTTTCTTTTTCAATCTATAATTCAAAATATATATGATAGATATGTTGAAGGTGTCGCATCTCTTATACACAGCATTCCCTATTACAATAGCAATCTGATTTAAGGATGAAAAATGAAGAAAACCACAATACTACACATCGAAAAAGAAGTTTCACTTCATTCACGTGCACCAAGTTACACGCGCACCGTTTTTTCATTATTAATACGTTACTGGTACCACCTCTATTGTTGATTTGGTTTGGTTAATACCACAATGTGACTGGCATTGTCGACCTTGAGATGTCTGATTGTGGTTCTGCCTCACAGCAGTAGGATATCGCCGGACTTACGCCCTCCACTGGGGATGGCGGGCGGGGAATGTCGGAGTCGAACCGACTAAAACCTCCTGTCGCTTATAAACCCACGTCCGAACCTGGCATGATACAGAACTCATGAAAAGGCAAAAGGGGGAAAGTGAAGGGCTTAGTGCGGATTTTTTTTATTTCCCTTGTAGGCAGACGAGCATACGGCCCACCTGATGGTGAGTGGTTATCGTCGCCCGTGGACTTCAGCAATGGCAGGAGCAGAGCCAAGCCGCTGCCTGCCGTTAAGTACTCTCCAAAAGCCTCGTTTGAAGAAGGACATGTCATAGCGCTCGGGAAACACCGTGGAGGGGAGCTCATTCCATAGGCGGATGGTACATGGCAAAAAAGACCTCTGGAAACGCACTGTGTATGACCGCAGTGGCTCCAGGTAGTATGGATGAACTGTACTCTGGTGGCGAGCGGTGCGATGGTAAAAACGAGATGCCGGTATCATCTCGAACAATTCCTCAGAGCACTCCCTATGGAACGTACGGTACAAAATACAGAGGGAACCGAAGTCCCTCCGCAGACCCAGAGGTTCCAAACGATCCGTGAGAATGGGATTATCAACAATCGGGATCTCTCTCATCTCTCATAATTTGCACCGTATCCAAACGAAAGTCACGCGTTCATATAAAATCTTAAACAGCTCGAATCAAAGTGCATTAAGGATCGTTTGTGACACCACACTGAATCATCATGAAGTTGCATGTCATAAATAATTTATTGAATACTTTTATTTATTATCGCATTGGATACGTGCCCGCGGCGGCGTTGTTTAGCGGCAATGCTTCAAGCCTACATCAGCAGACGAGGGAGGAATAATTTTTGAAAATCAAAAACATGATTACGAAATGATTCTTACTGGTGGTAGGACCTCTTGTGAGTCCGCGCGGGTAGGTACCACCACCCTGTCTATTTTGGCCGTGAAGCAGTAATGCGTTTCGGTTTGAAGGGTGGGGCAACCGTTGTAACTATACTTGAGACCTTAGGACTTATATCTCAAGGTGGCGCATTTACGTTGTAAATGTCTATGGGCTCCAGTAACCACTTAACAGCAGATGGACTGTGAGCTCGTCTACCCAACTAAGCAATAAAAAAAACGAATCGCTAAAAGTATCAATTCGTAAAACATATAATTGTTAAACATACTTAGTGCTCAATCAGTCTTCGAAGCTTGGTACTTAATTCATTGAAGTTCAAACCATTGTTTATCTTAACACATAAATTGTCCTGACAATGGACATGGCAATACATTGTAAATCGATCGACCAGGATACACAGTATGAAGTGATAATCGCACACAAAGAACTTAATGAATTATTGATTTTACTATGAGGTAAGCTCAAAGCAAAATAGAATTGCCAATTGATAGCAAATTATGGATTGATGTGGTTGCTCAACCACAAATAAATACTCTTTTTACCCTTATAAATCTTTGTTATTATATAAGTACAAAGTGAAGACTTGTTCATTGTGATTGCGGTTTAGCGTATTGGTTATTAAGTCATCAGATTTTTCTAGAGCTTGCACTCAATTTTTAATGTCAATGTTCTATTTAAAATCCTACTAATGTTATTAACGTGAAAGTTTGTATGGGTGTATATTTGTTACTCTTTCACGCAAAAACTAATGGATGGATTTTGATGAAACTTTACAATAATATAGCTTACACATCAGAATAACACATAGGCTATAATTTATAAAGATACTAGCTGAGCCGGCAGACTTCGTAGTGCCTCAATCGATAAATAAAAGACTAAGTTTTTGTATAAAATAAACATAAAACAAACAAAAGGAATCCGTCCGACAGGGGACAAATCAAAGGAAAAACAAAATTGTTATTTTTATTTAATTCCAAGCATTTTCATATTTTTTCAACCTTTTAAGCCTTCTCTGGACTTCCACAAATAATTCAAGATCAAAATTAGACAAGTCGGTCCAGCCGTTCTTGAGTATTAGCGAGACTAACGAACAGCAATTCATCTATACTAATATTATAAAGAGGAAAGATTTGTTTGTTTGTTTGTATTCACTAGGCTCCGAAACTGTTTGTATTCACTAGGCTCCGAAACTCCGAACCGATTTGAAAAATTCTTTCGCTGTTTGGAAGCTACACTATTCCTGAATTACATAGGCTATAAATTTTTTTGAAAAAAATTAGAGTACCTTACTAAAACTCCAATAATGTAACACAAGGTGTAAAAAAATTACCTAAAATATTCTTTACATCGCGTGTCCTGCGAAACTATTGATGATAGAATAAAATAATGTACTACGACTTTGTAGAACACCTTATTGTTTACAAAAAGTGTCGCGACAGCATATGTCTAACTATTGTAGTTATGCCGCAGTAAGTGTTCTTATATTTAAAAAAAATAAAACAACGTTAAATATCCGTCAAAGACCCGAGCGGGCCGCTAGTAATTTATAAATATATAGAGTGATTTACACAAAATATAACGATAAGGGTCAAGTAAGAAGGAAAAAATATGCCACATGCGAGGTATTTTCGCGTGCGATGCAAAAGGCGTTGGAGTTACTCGTATATAATATGAAATGGAAATGTATCTTTTATTTGTAAGCCATTATCGTCAAAATAGTGAACCATGAATATAAGAGTAAGCGGTAGGCAGCGGCATGGCTCTGCCCCTGGCATTGCTGAAGTCCATGGGCGACGGTAACCACTCACCATCAGGTGGGCCGTATGCCAGTCTGCCTACAAAGGCAATAAAAAAAAAAAAAAAAGAAGAGGAAAGATTAGATTTTTTGCTTATTACGTTATTGTTTTATTGTGTTGTTACTGATAGAACCAGATTCTCAGATCAATAATAAATTACAGTTCCCAAAGAAAAGCGAGAGCAAGTTACTAGTTGTTGTATATATTTTTTTAATTTGTTTAAAATCTTCGACATTCAATGCGAGTAAAGCAAATAATATATTCTACATGTAAATAGATAAAAGCATTGTAAGTATTTTTTATTTTATTTTTTTATTACTTAGATGTGTGGGCGAGCTCACAGCCCACCTGGTGTTAAGTGGTTAGACATAGCCCATAGACATCTACAGCGTAAATGCGCCACACACCTTGAGATATAAGTTCTAAGATCTCAGTATAGTTACAACGGCTGCCCCACCCTTCAAACCGAAACGCATTATTGCTTCACGGCAGAAATAGGCGGGGCGGTGGTACCTACCCGTGCGGACTCACAAGAGGTCCTACCACCAGTAATACGTATTTTTGGTTATAATCTGAATATCTTTTTTGAACAGTGTTTGTTTTTCAATTCACTGTCGTGTATCAAATAAGTAATGCAATATTGTAAGCTGTATTCAGTCAATAATTTTTCATATTTATTTGTTGCAGGTAATACAAAATAGTGATCGTGTTTCCAACGGTCTTATTGTGCGGTGAGATTCTTGAGTGTACTATGGGCCGATAGAGTAAGTTTCTTTTGCCTATCTTACCGGTCTATTCCAGCTACGCTCAAACTGGTAGGCGAGCTCATGGGCTCAACCTCAGGATATTGCTATCCTTGTTATAACTCCGAAAATCGTTGAGGTGTTTTTTTCGGACATATTATCAAGAAATAATTCGAAAATAATGGGCGGCTTACGAAAACAGTGACTAATCATTATTGTAACGAAGTTCCTTAAGGGACGATGCGGAGGGGTACCCTAAGCGGGAAAAAAACGTCCGTAACGTAAGATTTTTATTATTAATGCACACAGTGCACTTAACTTTGTAATAATGTACAAAAAATAACATATTTTTTTATCATTCATTGACACGATCTCAGAGCGTTCACTAACTCTTATGCAAACAACCGTGAATGAAGTGTACCACAATAAGTTCGCACGTTACCGAGTGACCGTGGGTTGTTGTGAAACCTCCAGTTTTATTTTCTTTATACCTCGAATAGAACTTAAAATTAATATTTTTATAATAAGGAACTTCATTCCTATCCGGTGTCCCACGACACAACACATCTTTTTTTCCGATAGGTGTGAAATGGCGGTCACAGAGCGTCCGCCACGACCTACTGGACTAAGCGTAGTTTTTTGGTCTAGCCTTCAACGAGTTAAGCCACGACTAATTTTAACATAAATGCGCATTATCAATTAATTTTTTACTTGCCATCAACAACAAAAAAAAAAAACTATACTCAAACAATCGTTCCTGACATTTGATCTCAACGAAATCACACGGCTCATCGCTTGCTTATTAATAACGTTCCGAACAACAAAAGCTCTTTATCTTATTACTGGATCGGCAGGGGGCCCGGAATGAATCGACAGAACGTTTTGAACCTGCTAGATGTAAATGCCTACAAAGAATATTGCGGTATTTTGGTCATATTGCACGCAGGGACACCAGCAATTTGGAACGCCTTATGGTGGCCGGTAAAATAGAGGGAAAAAGGCCTAGAGGTAGAGGTCCCCAAACGATGGTCGGACCAAATAGCGGAGGAACTGGGGTTACCTGTCAGCGACGCACTCCACCGGGCTGCAGGGCGGGATCGATGGAGATAGCTGGTTGATGGAATCGAACGGAATCACGATCCTCAGCAGTGAGGGACCGATCGGAGAGAGAGAGAGATGTAAATTAACTACCTACAACTTCTTAGAGACACACTCAGACGCCTTTCCCCCTTGAGCAGTACCTAGCTACTAGCTTACTGTAATTCTTCTTCTCCTTTTTTTATTGTTATTGCTTAAATGGGTAGACGAGCTCACAGCCCCCACCTGGTGTTAAGTGGTTACTGGAGCCCATAGACATCCACAACGTGAATGCCGCCACCCACCTTGAGATATGACTTCTAAGGTCTCAGTTTTTGTAGCACAACTGCTTCCACACCCTTCAAACCGAAACGCATTACTGCTTCACGGCAGAAATAGGCGGGTTGGTGGTACTTACCCATACGAACTCACTAGATACTCTACCACGACTAAGTTAACGGCCGTCTGGTGTAGTGGTAAGTGACATGGTCACTTACTACACAAGGGAGGATATTTGTATGATAAATGTGAAAAAATGTCTTTTCCAGGGTTATGGATGTATATTAAATATATGTATGTGTATAATGTTTTTTCTAATTGTCTCACAACTTACAGGAAAAATCTGTCGCGGATCATCTCCCAATTAAATATAAATTAATCTTAAGCAATGAATGAAATGTAATCAAATGTTAGTTGTATATTTTATTTTATTTTTGATGTTAATGCACTGTCGATTGCACCTATAATTGAGGTGACATCTGCCATGAACTTTTGTCAATTGTTCAATGTTTTGTATTGATGATCACTTTGTTGGTGCAACTTAATAAATAAATAAATAAATAATAAAAATCTTACATTTATTTCCGTTATCTGGTACCTGTAACACAAGTTCTTTACGAACTTAGCACGGGACCAGTTACGTGGCGTGATTGTTAGTAAATATAAATACATATATAATATATATTTAATTAGATCGCATTTTACTATAAATTAATTAGTTTTATTACGTATATCAATTTTATTTTCTCTATTAACTAACCGATATTAAGGTTAACACAGTTATTTATCGCTAAAATAGTCGACTAATGTCACGCTGTGAGACCTAGATCGGTCCCTAGTGTGCGCGATGACCTAAGCCGACGCGAGGCTAACCACTAGGTCAATGATTACAATATTAACTTGTTTAGTATCCGTTTTTATTAAGCGAACCTTTTTATTGCTTAGTTACACGAGCCTACGATCCGTCTGATATCGGGACATACTTCGATTTGGTTCCATACAGACGAGAGCCGTTCGGAGTGTCGATAAACCCATTCTTATGGATCATTTGGAACCTATGGGCTTACGGAAGGAATTCGGTTCTCCGTGTATTTTATATTTTTTTGATGTTTTGGATTTAACTTCAATTAAGTTTACTCAATTCAAATATTTGAAATGTTATTTTTTTCTAATTATCTATATATTAATACGTGAAGCAAAAACTTTGTATCCCTTTTTACGAAAATTGCGCGGACGGAGAAGTATGAAATTTTCCACACTTATAGAGAATATAGAGAAGAAGTACACAATGATAATATTTTTTTTAAAAATAATGCGTGAAAGATACATTAAATCAATAAAGAAAACATTACACACACTACATACCATGTATTTGACGCACACACGCATGCATACTATTTAATATTTATTGTCAAACTTCTGTTCTTGACGTCTGTGGTAAAATTGAGAATAGATTAAATATTGTTTGTCTTTATTAATATTTTTTTATAGAGTAGCCTTGGCGAAATTTGTGATTATAGAAGTAAAAAATACAATCATAATAGTGTACAAACTTACAATTCCAATCAATTATAGTCGAATTTCGACTACTGCGGGACCTCTAGTAAACTTTAAATGGCTGTGTTGTAAAATTGCAAAAAGGTTTTAAATATTCTCCGAAAATAGATTACCATTTAAATTACTTTTTTTTAAAGTATAAATGCATAATAATGAATAATTTCAAATCATATTTCATTATTTTGACTAAACAATTTCACAGTTAAATAAACTTACAGAATTAAAGCTGTTTCGTTTTCGGATTCTTTGTTACATTTGTATATTTTGAAGTCGTCGTGGCCTAAAAGATAAGACGTCCGGTGCATTCGTATGTAGCGATGCACCGGTGTTCGAATCCCGCAGGCGGGTACCAATTTTTCTAACGAAATACGTACTGAACAAATGTTCACGATGGACTTCCACGGTGAAGGAATAAAATCGTGTAATAAAAATCAAACTCGCAAAAATTTTAATTTGCGTAATCACTGGTGGGTGGTGGTAGGACCTTTTGGGAGTCCGCACGGGTAGGTACCACCACCCCGCCTATTTCCGCCGTGAAGCAGTAATGCGTTTCGGTTTGAAGGGTGGGGGTAGCCGTTGTAACTATACTGAGACCTTAGAACTTATATCTCGAGGTGGGTGGCGCATTTACGTTGTGGATGTCTATGGGCTCCAGTAACCACTTAACACCAGGTGGGCTGTGAGCTCGTCCATCCATCTAAGCAATAAAAAAAAAATACACTCTAAATATTGTATAGAGATATTTACTATAAATAATCGATTTTGGAGGCCCCAAACATAAGTCGTGTAGACGCGTATAAAATTTTTACGTAAAAACAAGCTTTACTTTTCAGTGATTTCATATAAATTTACTTTGAAAACAAATTCCGTTGATCACGGTAATGTTTACAGATGTCTTAGATCACATCTGTATAGAAACTAGATCAGGCCAAGGTCGTCTTCTGATAGTCTATTTTTCGCATCTAGAACATTTAAATGAAAACATAAACTTTACGTCATTGTTTTGAAGAGATGTGATTTTGTAAATATTTTTTTATAATTTCAACGAAGGTATGTTGTTTTAAAGTCTTTATTACAAACCGGCTAGCAGCTATGGCCTGTAATATTGTGTTACTGTTACAGTAATTATAAAAAATCGTTTTGTTTGTAATAGTTTTTTTCTGAAAGGAGAGAGAACTGAAGGAAGAAGAAATTAATAATAGTTTAAAAAAAACTAACAAAATACGCTTTTATAGAAAATTCAATTAAAAAAAATAGAAAATAAATTTTAATAAATTTGAATTAAGAAAAAATGATTTTATTGTAAAAAAAGTTTGAGGTGGATGGTATCAGTAGTTATATATATTTTTTTTTTATTGCCCTTGTAGGCAGACGAGCATACGGCCCACCTGATGGGGAGTGGTTACCGTCGCCCATGGACTTCAGCAACGCCAGGGGCAGAGCCAAGCCGCTGCCTACCGCTTAATACTCTCCATAAGCCTCGTTTGAAGAAGGACATGTCATAGCGCTAGTTATAAATATTTTATGAGCAGATATGAGTAGAAGGGTTATTTTGATAATATCTTGAAAAGCAGGTGAATTTGGTATACCCCTCGAGGTTGCTAAAAAGGATAAGAGAAAACATGCATGTATTTCTGTGTATGTATGTAAACCATATAAGTAAGGATTTGTGTGTGCGACTAGCTAATTGAGAACTAATTAAGAGAAGAAAAATATATGTGATGATGATTCATCCGACCGATTTCGGCCATGGCGACCACTTTGACTCCTGTCCGTCGATTTGGCGCTCGTTTTTTTTTTTTTTTTTTTTCCTACCAAAGCTGAGAGCCTTGAGAGGCTATTTCAGCGTAACCCTAACGTTTGTAGGTGAGCTCACGGGGCTCAAACCTGATGACGTTGCTAACACGAACCCTAGCAAGAGCCGTGCTTCGCAGAATCTACCACCGGATCGGAAACGCGACCCACTGAGAAGATCCGGCGAGAAACTCAGTGGGCTGTGTCTGAGAGCTAGTCGCTCGTGCGCTCGAAGATGGCTTATATAGCCTATCTTCGCGGCAAAACTTGCGCATTGAGGGCACGTTGACTTTATAGAGCACCGTATGTGCGATATGTTTACACGTGTTCAATGCACGCTACAGACTGCTTCACACGAGACCGAGAACACATCGAACTGCACATACGAAATACAAGTAATGAAGAGATAGAAGTAACATTAATAATTATAAATTAATCAAATTAATATTAAATATATGTGTGGATTCATAGAAAAAATATGTAATTAAACAATAAATTTTCTTAATTCAATATAGTTCACAGCGGAACATAGCTTCCGGCACTGAATAAATTCGTCTGCGTCACTCAAATAAAATAGCGGTATCTTTTATTAAAAATGATCAATTCAAAACACAAACCCATGATCAAGGCCGAATATCAGAGCCCGGGAACGTTGCCAGCGAGGGGACTTAGAAAAACAGAGCATTAAAATTTTAATGATCAGTGAAAAAAAAGTGCCGGATTTGGGGGAAGTATACTTGGCTATAACGCTCGCCTAGCGGACATCTCCGACGCCTGTGTACAGGTAGCCATAAACAATGATCAATCCGTGAGTTTCCATCACGGTATTTCTGCCTCAAAGTAGTCCTGCGCTCCTATTTGAATGTTGGCTAAGCCGTCACAAAAGACATCATGACCAAGGGCACGGTAAGCTTGAGCTTTTCGTTCTGTTATTAACTTTACAAAGAACCAGCTTGGCCCAGACCAGACCGGTCTGACGAAGGACAGTTTGACGAAACAATAAACTAGAGCTTTTCATTCCATCAAAGAACCTTTATAACCAGCCTGTTTTTTTTTTTTATTGCTTAGATTGTTGGACGACCTCACAGCCCACCTGGTGTTAAGTGGTTACTGCAGCCCATAGACATCTACAACGAAAATGCGCCACCCATCTTGAGACATAAGTTCTAAGGTCTCAAGTATAGTTACAACGGATGCCCCACCCTTCAAACCGAGACGCATTACTGCTCCACGGCAGAAATTGGCAGGGTGGTGGTATCTACCCGCACAGACTCACAAGAGGTCCTACCACCAGTAATTACGCAAATTATAATTGTGCGGGTTTGACTTTTATTACACGATGTTATTCCTTCACCGTGGAAGTCAATCGTGAACATTTGTTGAGTACGTATTTCATCAGAAAAATTGGTACCCACCTGGGATTCGAACACTGATGCATTCGCTCAACACGAATGCACCGGACGTCTTATCCTTTAGGCCTCGAAGACTTCTAAATGGCTCTCCTGTAAAATTGCAAAGGTGTCTCTTAAGCCGAATAGCATTTCACCTCTCGATTAGTTCAATATAAACGCGCACTCTTGATTAATCAGACCAGGAAGTGCCGCATATAATTATTCTGTAAGCATTAGGGAGGACACAGTATTTTAGAGCACACGAACAAATGCCTCTTCCGTTTACGATGATATCATTTGTCCCGTCATCTAAATTGGCGTGTCAATGACAATGTAAATACACTGAGTGTTGACAACTAAACGCGATTCCTGTGATTCATTCTAGTACTTTTGTATAGCTGTGTAAGCGGAGACAACACGGGGATGTTCAGTGCGCTTAATGCGAGTTTTTTTAACTTCTCGATCGCGTAAAAGCTTTTTTTTATTGCTGAGATGGGTGGACGAGCTCACAGCCCACCTGGTGTTAAGTGGTTACTGGAGCCCATAGACATCCACAACGTAAATGCGCCACCCACCTTGAGATATAAGTTCTAAGGGGTCTCCAGTATAGTTACAACGGCTGCCCACCCTTCAAACCGAAACGCATTACTGCTTCACGGCAGAAATAGGCAAGGCGGTGGTACCTACCCGTCCGGACTCGCAAGAGGTCCTACCACCAGTATATACCTAACACCAGTAATACACTGAGTGTTTCAACTAGACGCGATTCCTGTGATTAATTCTAGTACTTTTGTATAGCTGTGTAAGCGGAGACGACACGGGGTTGTTCAGTGCGCTTAGTGAGAAATTTTTTAACGTCTCGATCGCGTGAAAGTTAACTCAAATTTGTATGGAGTTGGAACAGCTTTCGTTTGCCGCAAAAAAATTTTTAATAGCTTAAGTGGGTGGACGATTTCACGGTCCACCTGATGTTAATAAACACCACGACAAGCACGAAAAGAAAAATTCCCCGAAACCCTCTTACACAGTATTTCTACAACACGATAACAACATTTTTGTTTGAAATTATTTTGATAATTGAGGACTTACGGCTCGGAGACGTGGTGCTTCACTAGGGATCTTTTTAGAAGGCTCAAAGTCGCGCAGCGAGCTATGGAGAGGGCTCGGCATTTCTCTACGTGATCGAATCCGAAATGAGGAGATCCGTAAAAGAACGAAGGTTGCTGACATAGCCCGTAGAATTAGTGAACTGAAGTGGCAATGGGCCGGCCACATAGCACGAAGAGAGGACGGTCGATGGGGCAGAAAGATCCTGGAGTGGCGACCACGTACTGGCAAGCGCAGTGTGGGACGGCCACCTACTAGATGGACCGACGACCTAGTAAAAAGCGCTGGGTCTCGTTGGATGCAGGTGGCAATGGACCGGTCGCACTGGAAATCTATTGGAGAGGCCTATGTTCAGCAGTGGACGGCGATAGGCTGAAATGATGATTTTCATAATAGCATTATGCAATATGAACACACAATAAATGGGAATAATCGAAATATTACTGCTTTTCTTTTTTATCTATAAATATCTAAGCTTCGCGGTTTCTCACAGCACGGGTCTTTGTAAGAACGTATCGACCGTGTTATGGGAGGATTACCTGGTAACGGTAGGTAGGCGATTTGACTATGCTCCCGGCATTTCTGACGGTAACCACTAACCACTCTCCATCAGATGAGCAGCACACCCACATGCCTATGCCAATAAAAATATCTATAACATATTAGAAGCGAATGAGATTTAAATAAAATTACATATCTGGTTTACACCTCAATTTTTTTAAAATACGTTTTGTTTTAAAACGGTACTTAAAAGCTCAGCTAATGTTTCCCACACTTAACACATGATTAAGCTTAAGTAGCCACCCGTTAATTAACTAATCACTGAACACGCAGTGAATGTACCTGTAACTTTAAATTAGTTAAAAGTGATGTTAATGTTCTCAGAATTTTCAAATGAGGAACGGAGACTAAATCCTACATAAGATGCTGATGTGATGAAGAAGTTAGGCAAAAAAAAAAAAGTTGAAATATCGAGGCTTGGAAAAGATTATCGGTTTGTATCTTCCAGCCCACAGACCTCCACTGATGGAATTAAGTCTCTCCCAAGCCTGCATCCAACCGATTCCTACGCCTTGAGAGGCTATTTCAGCTTGTCCTTGATGGGTAGGTGAGCTCACAAGGCTCAAATCAGGAGGTGTTGCTAACAGTGCTTTGCAGAATCTACTACCGGATCCGAATGGAGACCCTCTGCGTTCATATAGATAACTGTTTCTTGACCAAAGCAGACAAAATTTTGGTACGAACATTCGTTTTTTTTTTACCTTTGAAGGCAGACGTGTATTTGGCCCACTCGACGGTGAATGGTCAATGCCGCTAATGAAAAAGGACACGTCATCAAAAAGCTTAAAGCTTACCCTCATTTTAAACGTTTTACTGCGATGTATTTTATAATGAATTGTAACTTTTGTATGGTATTGTATTTTACGCAATCCAACCCTTAAGGAGCATTAACTGAATCAGTCTAATAATAAACACAAGTTATTTGAGCAGCTGGGGCTGAATCACGGTTTATAAATAAAATTGAATCAGTACGGCGGTCACTTGACGTTCTGTCACAGACTTGTCGGTATCGTGTGTTGAATTACAATGCGGCATTATAATACTTCATGTTAGGCCTATTTCTGCCGCAAAGCAATGCTATCCGAAGCCGCGGTCCGAATAAAGACAACAAGTTTAAGGAGATCTAATTACATTACTTTTGCGGTTTCGCGTTTATTGTTCTCATTATACTGCTTTTAGATAGTGTGGCGGTAGCCATCATACAACGCAAGATATTTGACAGATGCCTGAATCTCGCTTACGACATTTTCAAGATAAGGTTGCATATATACAAGTTCCGAACAACAACATTCGGATCGTCGGTCTACCGAGCAAATATAACCCGCTCGGTGGAAGATCTTTCCTTTCGTCGTAAGCCTATAATAGTAATCACTAGGATTTAGGTGTACAAGTGGACAACGTAACGTGAGACGCCCCCTGGTTAGGTGGTGCGATGACCTCCGAAGGGTGACCGGCAGGAGGTGGATGATGAGAGCCGAAAACCACCTTGAGACATGAGTTTCAATTTTAACAATACAACGGCTGGCCCGCCCTCAAACCGAAACGTATTACTGCTTCACGGCAAAAATAGGCCCGTCACGAGATGTCCTACCACCGGTAATTACGTAAATTCTAATTTTATGGACGTCGTAACATTTGTTAAGTACGTATTTCAATAGACAAAATGCTACTAGCCTGCTGGATTCGAACACTGGCACGGTCGCATCGCTCAATACGAATGCACCAGGCGTTTTTCAGGCCACGGGGACTTCAAAATGCGATTATAGCTCAAATATCGCAACGCATCTGCAAGAGTTCGGTGAGAAAATTAACCCACAGACATAGCCACTGGTGGTAGGACCTCTTGGGAGTCCGCACGGGTAGGTACCACCACTCCGCCTATTTCCGCCGTGAAGCAGTAATGCGTTTCGGTTCGAAGGGTGGGGTAGCCGTTGTAACTATACTGAGACCTCAGAACTTATATCTCAAGGTGATTGGCGCGTTTACGTTGTAGATGTCTATGGGCTCCAGTAACCACTTAACATCAGGTGGGCTGTGAGCTCGTCCATCCATCTAAGCAATAAAAAAAAATTGCCCACTTAGTTTCTCGCCGGATCATCTTAGTGGGTCGCGTTTCCGATCCGATAGTAGATTCTGAGAAGCACCGCTCTTACTAGGGCTAGTGTTAGCAACGTCACCAGGTTATAGCCCTCTAAGATCACCTACCCGTTCTGTGAATCAGCATGACCCCTCGAGGTCACTACAATTGGTAGGATATAAAAAATCAAAAATTAAAAAAATAAAAGTATCGCATCTAACCTATTAAACTAAACGTTTCCGTGTCGGGTCAACATTAATATCAAGAATTGTTTATATCCAATAAAACATAATAAATGGTGCTCTAATTCCCAAAGCCGATTTGGGTCGAGGATCTATTTCGGGGCATGGCTTTATTAATCTTCCTTAATTATTTGCGAATTATCAACCTTTTGTATTTTAATTGGATGGTTAATGTAGAGTCGTGGCGAGACCGCATTAAATTATAACCAAGAAAGGTTAGTTAAAGAATGAGTATATCAGAGGAAGTTTGAAAGTGGCCCCGGTAAACAACAAATTAAGGAGCAGACGGTTAGCGTGGTATGGACATGTGATGCGTAGAGAGAAGATGCATGTGACTAGGAGATGTATGGAAATGGTAGTGCAAGGTAGAGGGGGAAGAGGTCGACCGAAGAAGACATGGATGGAGTGTGTGAATGACGATATGAGAGAGAGAGGAGTGAGTGTTGAGATGACGGCTGATAGAAGAGAATGGAAGAGAAAAATTAGCTGTGCCGACCCCACATAGTGGGATAAGGTGGAGAAAAAGAGAAGAGAAAGGTTAGTTTTCAAACGATTTTTACTGGTGGTAGGACCTCTTGTGAGTCCGCACGGCTAGGTACCACCACCCCGCCTATTTCTGCCGTGAAGCAGTAATGCGTGTTGGTTTGAAGGGTGGGGCAGCCGTTGTAACTATACTTGAGACCTTAGAACTTATATCTCAAGGTGGGTGGCGCATTTACGTTGTAGATATCTGTGGACTCCAGTAACCACTTACGACTAGGTGGGCTGTGAGCTCGTCCACCCAACAAAGCAATAAAAAAAAGTACGCTGAGTTTTAGCACTTCTGATGTTGATTGGCAACAATGCCAACAGCATAAATAAGTTGCAGCCCATTGCTGAGTGCTCAGCATAGACATGGTTTAAAGATAAATGATAGCACTGGTGGAAGAGCACGGTGGTGGAAGCTCATTCGAAGGCGGGACGGTGCGTGGCAGAAACGTTCGACATCCCAATAGTATTGCGTAAAAAATATTGTTACGCGCTGGGGTTCGGCATAAATAAAATTCCAACAAAGTACAACTAAAAGCTACAAACACTTTAAAACTCTGAATCCGCTTCTTCCGCTTCGCTTCAGGTGATCCGTTCGCTGTTTCGCTTCGAGTAGTTCCGATTACTGACAGACTACGTGCCATCTCTGCAACGCTTTTATAGCCGATACCACATCCCTAGAATGATCGAGAATATTCCACGCATTTCGAGTATTGTGTTTCCGCTATCTGACAATAGATGGCGTTGTACTTCTCGGGCGTTCTAGGTGCTACTAGATCCTTCGATATTCTTTCGACACTGATTCATGATAAAATTAGGCAGAATGGTGGTATACCGACGGCGGTACCGACCGTGGTACACTGACGATCCGGGTACTCCGGTCATCCTTACCACTTTGGAGGTAGCGACGAAGCGAAGATCTTTCACCGAGCGGGTGAAATTGCTCGGTAGACCGACGGTGCCAAATGTTGTTGTTCGGAATTTGTATATTATTATATTATGCAAACTTATCTTGAAAATGTCTTAAATTAGATTCAGGCATCTGTCAAATATCTTAAGTTATATTATTATAATGGCTACCCGTCACAGCATTAGCAACTACACAAACTCAGCGAATGACAAAAGTAATTGAATGATTCAAAACGATATCCGTTGGAGCAACTTCTTCAACAACTTTCGCCACGTGCGATCCTTCAGACAAAACCCCCCATGATGTTTCCCGAGAACTATAAAATATCTTTTTTCCAACTACGCTTAAGGAGAGTTTTTGATACGCAGCGGCTCGGTTATGCCACCGGCGTTTCCAGCGTCCATTAGCGGCGGTACCAATTACTTTAATAGCAAAACAATTTTTTGTTGTTGCTTTAATTCCTGTTCACTCTGTCACTGTCGCAGTATGATTAAGCCCAAAAATTTCATCCAAAAGCGACGCTCGCTTTCCTGTTACTCGTAAAAGCTTAATGCTTCCGTAAATTGTATCTGTACTGCCAACGAACGACTGTTTTAGTTTAACCAGGGCTGCCAACGGAATGAAAAAGAAAATTGACAACCTTTATCCGGTCAAGGCCGAAATATGTGTTTGTGATCTGATTTTAAATGGATACTGGAGCAGGTCTATTGAAATCCATGGGCGCTTGACGCCACAGAGGATTAAAGTACCCGTATGGGCTTACAATGTGGTGTATCGCAAATTCTTAAATATCTATTGTTTTAGTAGCTTCATATTTAGCCCGCAATACAATACAAATGCAGATGCTGACCGTGTTCCCGCGGGGCATAGACCACGCGCGTCGTGTCATTTTAATACGCTTTTATTAGCTTCAGACGTATGCATGTTGGGATGTAACGGAATCTTTGAACATGATTTTGACCCCCTTCAAAACGTCGGATTAACTCGAAATTTGGTATACTTATTAAGGATCGATGACAATTCAATATTTAAAAAATAAATAAAAACTAACAAATACGCTTTTATAGAAAATAAAAAATAGAAAATAAATTTTAATAAATTTAAATTAAAAATAGTGTAACATAGTGCAAAATAGTGCAAAATAGTGTAAAATAGTGTGTAGTGTAAACATTATTTTATTGTAAAAAAAAGCGTGGGGTTTTTTTTTTTTTTTTTTATTGCTTAGATGAGTGGACGAGCTCACAGCCCACCTGGTGTTAAGTGATTACTGGAGCCCATAGACATCTACAACGTAAATGCGCCACCCACCTTGAGATATAAGTTCTAAGGTCTCAATTATAGTTACAACGGCTGCCCCACCCTTCAAACCGAAACGCATTACTGCTTCACGGCAGAAATAGGCAAGGTGGTGGTACCTACCCGTGCGGACTCACAAGAGGTCCTACCACCAGTAATGGGGTGCATGGTATCAGTAGTTATAAATATTTTATGAACAGATATGAGTAGAAAGGTTATTTTGATAATATCCTGAAAAGCACCCCCGCAAACTATTACTTATTTAAGCGTATCGCGTGCAATGGTGCAAAAATTATTATGATTATGACGTAAACATAATTTTAAACGTAATTTCTTTGTACCACAGTATCAAAGAATATTGGCATTACTGCTTCTGTTTAATTTTAGAACCGCTTTCATTGCCAGCCATGTATGATTCATTTTTTTTTTGAATGAGCATTCTTTGTCTGGTATGTATTTTAGTGACATCCATGATGAATCGAAACGAAATGGGGCCATTTTAATTAACTGCAATTAATGCTTTACGAACAACGCGGTTCACGTCGACTTAGAGAATAGGTCAGAGCAATATGCAGCAGGATCAAAAGTGCCCGGTTCATGGTTGGCTAAATGGAGACCTAACACTTTTTACTCATTCTTATTGGTGCTAAGACGGCCTTGTCAGCCTAAATTGTAACTACCACCGTCTGTTCACCATCATCATCATCCGAAGTAGCTGTTCTAATTTGAAGAGCAGCAAGACTATTGCGTACCGCTTTCTTTGGTTTAGTAGTTAATAATGCGTTGCCCATCGGAGTCAGTGAACGATATTTGGAAAATTTGATTGTGTTTGTATTTGTTTCGTACGATTCCAACAAAAATAGCATGAAGTTCGTAGTTAACCGTTCGATCATATGTCTTAAAGAGGGTGATTGCATTCGAAGTTTGAACACGAGTAAAAGCTGTAATCAGGCTTAACGTCTGAGTCATGCCTATCCCACGGGATGATCTATTTGAAACAGAAGAACATCGTCAAACTTAAGCCCACACTTTAGAAGCAAAACGGTATAAAACCCCTGTCTGTTAAAAACCGTGTCACAACAACCCGGTTGAGAGAGAAATCAACCGAGACAGAATGGGGGGTAAGGTAAATTAAGAGCTTACGAGAATCTGATCTATCGATGGTAGTGGTCTTAGTCGATGCGTGAGATGATCTCACGATATCCTTCAATAGTACAACCCAACTGATGATTTCACTGGAACAGAACCATCGTGATTATCAACGCTTGTACAGAGACAATATAGTTCCGTTTGGCTCTGAAATTAACTTTCCACCTAATTCACCAAAATATTCTTCTCCAAAAAAGCTTTGAAGTGAAGGCTTCACAACATCCAGATGGTTTTGCCCCTGGCAATAAGTGCAAGAAAATTCACTTCACTTGACAAAAGTGGTCTCTGGAAACGGCGGTATTGTCAGAATTTGGATTTAGCCTGGTCTTACAAACCCATTTAGCAGAATCCTTCCATTCATCCAGTAATTCAACAATAGAACAGTGTCAAATAGCTTCAAAATCAAACGACCGTGAAACCCGACACAGCAAAAAGTCATTTCTAAGCCCTCAATGTACAAAGTATCCGATATTTACATAATATGAAGTCGAGTTCCCTCTTTAGTATTCTATCCGCGAACTATCGACCGACACGCTGTCTTTTCCCGATGTCCATAAGCTGATGGATTGGTATTCATGTTGTGGTGTACAAAGGAACGGACGGGTTCGTGCCGCTATCGGTCGTCACGCACGAGCGCTTTGTAACGCGCTTTAAAAACGCGGCGTTATCCATTTGATCTCGCAAAAGAAGATTCGCGAAAAATAAATGTATTTAAATTAAGCATCGACTTATGTTAGAATAGTTCTGATGATGTACCACCGGTATAGCTGGAGATTATGAGTCCAAGACAATAACAAGCTCTGTGATAGTGACTCTCACGCTATGATTACAGCGGATCGATAACGCATTCGGCCAGCAAAGCAAAAATAATAATGAAGAACTATATCTGTCCAAAATTGGGAATGAATTTATAATTTTTACTGGCGGTAGGACCTCTTGTGAGTCCGCGCGGGTAGGCACCATTACCCTGCCTATTTCTGCCGTGAAGCAGTAATGCGTTTCGGTTTGAAGGGTGGAGCAGCCGTTGTAACTATACTTGATACCTTAGAACTTAAATCTCAAGGTTACGCATTTACCTGGCGCATTTACGTTGTAGATGTCTATGGGCTCCAGTAACCACTTAACACTGGGTGAACTGTGAGCTCGTCCACCCATCTAAGCAATAAAACAATAATAATAATAATTAATAAAAATGAGGGGAAATGACGTATTTTGGACAACGTTCCGTCTTTTGCTTCGTATGATAACCTTATAATATATGTACAATCGAAATAGACAAAAGCTTTATAAACAATCATAAACAATAACTAATAATAACAGTGACAATAATAATCAGTCTAATAATAACAGTGACAATAATAATCAACAGAAATATACGTGGAAAAGTTCCATAAATTCTCAAAAACCTCATCTTAGATACTAATTTAGATAATATTTCTCCACAATTAGTGTTAAAAAATTTGAAGTGAATACTCGCAGCTCCATTGCGTATTTCTGAATGAACATTCACGACGCTCGGAGAAGGTAGAGAAACGTACAATTATTATCGTTTAGTAGGAATGTTGAAAGCTTTTTTAAAAACCCGTACTTTTTAAATATATTTTAGCGGTTCTTAGAATCAAAGAACATCTACGCCTTATTAAAATTATCAAATCAATCCGATCCAGAATCGATTCTTTAGAATGTGACTTCATAAAATTCACACAAAGGCACTTTTTGCAAAAGTATTTTTTTTTTATTGTATAGGTGGGTTGTCAAGCTCACAGCCCACCTGGTGTTAATTGATTACCGGAGCCCATAGACATCTATAAAGTAAATGCCGCCACCCACCTTTGAAATTTGAGTTTTAAGGTCTCAGTATAGTTGCAATGGCTGCCCCACCATTCAAACCGAAACGCATTACTGCTTCACGACTGAAAAGGGCAGGGTGGTGGTACCTACCCACGCGGACTCACAAGAGGTCCTACCACCAGATATTCTATTATAATGAAGACATCCTCTTCGGAACTCTTAATTGGTTAGCGGCGATGTTCAAGATAGGAATTGGGGAATTTTGGAGGTATAGTGAAAACTAGACTCAATTTTCACTCAAGGTATTTATGCCGCTGAGCAGTAATTTCTTATCACTTCGAAGTGCCGGATAGCCGTTATAGACTAAACCACAATATACATAAACCTCAGAACTCAAGTTGGGTGGTTTCATTCGCATTGGGATTAACTCCAGTAAAAGATGAATCGCCTGTGGTAAAAAAAAAAACAAACCATATGCTCTACCAATTCTCGCCTAGGATTTTGCGTGTCCCAGAGATTTATTGAACAATACCGTAATTTAATTAGTCTTGTAAACATACCGAGTAACACAACCAGCAATAAAAATACGCACGCCGAAATAAACGCAAAATTATTCTTAGTAACGCTATCAAAGTTAATGGTGTGTGAAATTTTAAAAGAGAACACGAAAGGGAGCGCTTCAAACGAAATATTGTCACTCAAACAAACTTTAGTTTAAATCAAGGTTATTAGGAGCTCGTCTACCCTTGCATCTAGCCAAAAAGCACGTGCTAATAATAACGATTGATTGTGTCCGTATTACTGAACAACTGCGCAACATGTTGTCTCATTCCATACTCCTCTATCACATACCATTTCTTCGCTCACTCCCCTCTTACCCATATCGTCTTTCACGCAATCCATCCATTTCTTCTTAGGTCTACCTCTTCCTCTATATCCTTCCACATTCATAGTTAACATTCTCTTACCAACCTCATTTTCATTTCGTCTCATCACATGTCCATACCATCCCAACGCGCACTTCTCAGCTTCTCTGTCACAGGTGCCACTTTCAGACTTCCTCTAACATATTCATTCCGTATTCTATCCATTCTCGTACTCCACACATCCATCGCAACATTCGCATCTCTGCTGCATGCAATCCGCCTTTCATCCGCCATTTTAACTAACTGGGAATGACTATCAAAGTTGTTTTCAGTAAGCCTCAAAATAGTCCCGCGCTTAGTATTATTGTGAAACTGGAGTCGTGTAAGCAGTTTCTGGACGGATTAGATGCTGACTTCGTATTACAAGATACCGTGTGTCTATTGGGATTTCTAGCCGGTGTTACGTTTTCCAGTCGGTGAAGCGCCAACGACTTTATTTATTTATCTATTTAGACACACTAACAGTAATACCTACACACAAAACATTCAAGCTTAAAATTAGCATGTATAAAATTAAGTACTGGTATGTAAGCCAGTTACAGGCATGTACAGCAATCTTTTATAACACACTATGACATGTTACAGCAATTTTACAAACAGCGGAAAAATAGGCTAAATTTAAATTAAACTAGAGGTCCCGCAGTAGTCGAAATTCGACTATAATTAATTGGAATTGTAAGTTTGTACACTATTATGATTGTATTTTATACTTCTATAATCACAAATTTCGCCAAGACTACACTATAAAAATATTAACAAAGACAAACAATATTTAATCTCAATTTGACAACAGACGTCAAGAACAAAAGTTTGACAATATGCATGCGTGTGTGCGTCAAATACATGGAATGTAGTGTGTGTAATGTTTTCTTTATTGATTTAATGTATCTTTTATGCAATATTTAAAAAAAATATTAGCATTGTGCACTTCTTCTCTATATTCTCTATAAGTGTGAAAAATTTCATACTCCTCCGTCCGCGCAATTTTCGTAAAAAGGGATACAAAGTTTTTGCTTCACGTATTAATATATAGATTTAAATTAAAATGACGGTTAAGTGTCGGTTGTCAAACTGTATTTTTGTAAGGTCATCGATCCGATTCTTTCACAGGAGATGGGAGCGTGGACTGTATTTATTGTTTGATGATATTTATTGAACCCTTAAATGACAAATTAAAGACTTAAATTAATAACTTAGACTTGGCGGCTAGATTTGAAAGAGAATTGGTGTCATGGCGGATGTCACTCGCTAACATTTTGACGTTCAGAATCTGAACAGTGTCTGATGATGGAAATGGCTAGAGTCAGCATAAAGAAATTGGCTAGAGTCAGCATAAAGAAATTAATCTATGGTCTAGGTTCTTGACGCGTTAGCGCCCACGATTTTTTTTATTGCTTTGATGGGTGGACGAGCTCACAGCCCACCTGGTATTAAGTGGTTACTGGAGCCCATAGGCATCTATAACGTAAATGCGCCACCCACCTTGAGATATAAGTTCTAAGGTCTCAAGTATAGTTACAACGGCTGCCCACCCTTCAAGCCGAAACGCATTACTGCTTCACGGCAGAAATAGGCAGGGTGGTGGTACCTACCTACGAGAAAGTGGAATCACAAAGCCATCGAAATTGTCCTCCAATACATTTATAAGCCGCTTCACTTTTAAAGCTCGTAACGTTCCATAGCCCTATTATTTTAGTGGAACTCGTAAAACGCTCGGTGAATGTAAATGAGCCTGCATAATTGAGGATACAATGATGTCATATTGGTCATAATGTTAGTTTCCTGTTGCTAAAGAAATTTCGTTTCGCCGAAGTATTTCGGGGCGAGTAGAGACATAGCATTTTGATGTGACTTTAAGGTTAAATTTCGTGTATTTATATTTTAATTAATACGTGAAGTAAAAACTTTGTATCCCTTTTTACGAAAATTGCGCGGACGGAGGACTATGAAATTTTCCACACTTATAGAGAATATAGAGAAGAAGTGCATAATATTTTTTTTTTTTAAATAATGCGTATAAGATACAATAAAGAAAACATTACACACACTACATACCATGTATTTGACGCACACACGCATGCATACTATTTATTGTCAAACTTTTGTTCTTGACGTCTGTTGTCAAATTGAGAATAGATTACCTAAATATTGTTTGCCTTTGTTAATATTTTGTATAGTGTAGTCTTGGCGAAATTTGTGATTATAGAAGTATAAAATACAATCATAACAGTGTACAAACTTACAATTCCAATTAATTATAGTCGAATTTCGACTACTGCGGGACCTCTAGTTTATTTTAATTTTCAATGCCTTTGTGTGCACGGAGCATTGGAGATATTATTATGTACTTAATTTCTCAATGCGCTCAAAAAAAACTTATTTTTTTTCCTTAACAAATTCGATACTTAATTACTTAAATACACTAATAGATATTGAAAATTGTTGCCGGGTTGCTAGGGATCTATGATTTATAGTTAACATTTATACAAATCACGCAAGGATGTGCAAATTACGACTTTAAAACTTCTACTTACAGATTTTATTGCACTAAATCAGTCAATGAACTCACGACTCACGTAAATTGGTTTTTTCTATAGCTTTACTATAAATGTGAGGTGTGTCATATTGAAATATGAGGTCAAAACCTCATTTGTATTGGTCGTGGAAGAAACGGGCAGAATTGTGGTACCTAACCATGCGGGCTATTAAATACGCCCGATCACTAAAAAAGCAATGTGTGTCGTAGTAATGAGAAAGCGGCCTTATTGACTATTGACACAAACGTGGTTTTCCTCTAACATCACCCCTCCATCCAAGTGGAAGGGATCCGCGTGCACTGTATTTCTTTAGCCAAAAGTACAGGCAAAACTATTCCGGCTGACAATCACTTCAGCGCTAATTTCTGGATGCAGCCGCGTGAGTATGTTTATCAGAATCATACGCTATTCGACCAGTGAGTTTCTCGTCGGATCTTCTCGCAGGTTGCAATTCCAATCCAGTGCTAGATTCTGCGTAGCACTGCTCTTGCTAGGGCTAGTGTTGGCAAATTCTCTCAGGTCGAGCCCGTGAGCTTACCTACCCATCCGGGCGTATCTGGAACAGCCTATTTTTTTACGATTGAAGGATTACTGGTGGCCCTGACGCCTTTCCGGTAACACCAGGACAGGTGGGTGAGCAAAGGCTCAGCCAGGAGGGGTGGGATTTGCTAACAGCTGCCCGAGCATCTCCGAAGGAGACTTAACAACTCGAGAGTAGTTGCTTCGCGAATGAATCTACTGCCGGATCGGAATCGCGACCCGCTGAGAAGATCCAGCATGAAACTCAGCGAGCTGATGCATGGGTTAGGTTGCACGTCGAGCTCTTTGTCGAGTTCGACGAGTACGGTCACCGGGGTCCCCCTAAGCCTGCTCCTAGTCTTAGAGCTTAAGGCGTCTAATGCAAAGGTTATTGGATCTGATGGATCCGCTTTAGTATGTGTTCTAAAAGATCCCAGTCTCTACATAAGAAAGGGAATGGTGATCGATGGTCAAGTTAAACAATATAAGATTTTTATGTAGGCGTATGATGACTCAATGGTTCAATTATCGTACAGTCGTGAACTTATTCCCTTTTGAGTTAGGAACACACGGGCAGCTCGCGGGTGGATTCCAAAAAGAATAAACGTTAAGTGTTTGGTACAAGTTAAAAGTTATTAGCTAAAAAAAAACTTTTATCCATTTTATAATTGAATAAACGCGGTGTGCGGAATTTAAGAGAAGCAACAAATAGAGGAGCGTTCCGTTGCAAATATTAAGGCACTCCACTGTATCGATATGAAATTCAGCTTATATTAATAGGAATGTAGCAATTCGTCTGTAAATAGATACTAAAAATCAGTGGTCTAGTGATCTTTCTTTTATTAAATACATACGTAATATGTGCTCACAAAATAATGTAGGAATAACGTCTTGTATTAAAAAAAAAACTCGAAGAATTTATAAAGGAGACTGAAACGATTACATACATTTTTGAGCCCGAATGTAACGTGATGAAACTAGTATGAATTAATAGACTCAGATTTATCAGTATCTTGCTGAAAATTATAAAGGTTTTCTCAATCTGAGAGCCGAGTTAATAAAGATTTAGTAAAAGTTAGGTAATGTTACAATCTCTTTAAAAGAGCTGAATAATAACTTATTTAAGCATAAGTAAATGTTTATTATATCCATTGGATAATCTTTTAAATTCCATATTATGAATGAATATTAATGATATATATCAGGTATGGAATATGGAATTGCTATCCCACAATTCACACAGCGATCCATAATTTGAACAGTATCCAATGCAACAATTTCAAGTCAAACGTGTGAGCGATCTTCGGTGTCCAGTGTAGAAGCAATTGTCGTACAAGGCTGGCAGAGTTGGAATCCGTAATAATAAAGCAGTGATCGATGAAAATATAAAAACAGCCCGATAGATACACACTAAAAATGCGTCGAAGATACAAAACGAGTAGAGCAGAAAAAACCAACAAGCGCCAAAAAATAATTGTATAATCTATGAACAAACGTCATGTCAGCTAACTGTCAAAGCTGTCATCAAAAATACAATCAATTTTAATCGATTTGAAATCGATAATCATATTACTTTGCTAAGTAATAATAGACTTTTTCTTCATTTATGTATATAATCGCAATTAAATCCGGCGCATACCGCACTTGTATACAACAAGTATAAATCGCTCATTTAATTACTTTGCATTAATTACCTAGTGCAATGTTTTTCTTTTTATAATCCTGTAATCGATTATAAAAATCGATCACACCGTTATACCGACAAAAACTAACTTTCTCATTTTTCTCCGGTCCCAGAGAGAGAATTGAGGTGATTTTTTATATTCTTATATAAAAAAATATGACAAATTTTTTAGACTACATTCCAAGTTATTATATTTTTGGACCACGATTTTCCGTCTCCTTTCCGTAAATATTGCTTAGCAAAAATTTTTTCGAAGCCGGCCGAGTTAGTATTTTATATTTACTAATCGTTCAAAAATATAATCGTCCAAATTGTCATATATGTATATAATAATATGACAAATGTATATAATAATAGGTTATATGTATAAATCTACATTGGTATTTTACGGTTGTTCCTTTATAACTACTGAACCATGCATCAGATTGACTTGAAACTTGGTATCTATGTAGAAAATACGTGTGCTTAGTGGATAGGCTAATATTTGTAAGAGTGTTGGGCTCCCTAATAATAATGACAATAAATAATAATATTAATTCTAAATGCCCAGCGAAGCGGGCGGGTACGGATAGTAGCTTATAAAATACTAACTTCTACTAAAAAGCGACCTTAATCGCTGCTTTTCCATGAATTAAACCATACCTCTCATCAATTTAAGTTATAACAGCTCGAAAATTGGTAACAGATTGTAACTATATTTGTTCTACCATTAAGACGACGATTGACTTGTACTTGCGCATCGGAAAAGCACTAAACAAATTAATTTAAGTACGTTTGTTTAAGGAATTACATTTGAATGTTGTTTCTTGTGAATTCCGGCAAAGTTTTTTTTTTGTTGACAATAATTGTTAAAGAAATATTTCTGTAACGGAACAATTTTGAAAATTGTCTATAAATAATGTAGTGCGTACCACTTTGTTATATCGAGAACGCTAGAAGGGTTTAGGCCAATATCCACAATTGTCGTGTGACAATAATAATGTACACCACAAAATTTTCCAAATGAATTTTATTTGTCGATGCAAATGGACCAACAAAGATTGGCGTCATTCAAGCTAAAACTTTTCAATTTTTACTGATCGGACGTCTTATGAGTCTGCACGGGTGGGTACTACCACCCAGCATGTTTCTGCCGTGAACCAGTAATGCGTTTCGGTTTGAAGAGTGAGGCAGGCGTTGTACTGTACTGAGAACTTAGAACTCTTATCTCAAGGTGGGTGGCGGCTTTTGCGTTGTAGACGATTATGGGCTCCGGTTACCGCTTAACCACTCACTTTTTTGTCTCGTTTGTCCACTTTTACTACTCGAGCGTTCTAGGTGCTACTAGATCCTTTGATATTCATTTCGGCTATTCGGCGATAGATGGCGTTACTCTTACCAGCGTAACAATACATATAAAAAGGACGTGTTAGTTTTAGAGCGCGTCTGAAACGAACGATCCATTAAATTTAATCGATGTAATCTCTTTTCCAGCACATGCCATGCATCGTCGTCAAGCTGAAGATGAAGTGAACTTCGAGGACCCTCAGGCTGATGAAGGGTTTGACGAGTTCGGTGGTGAAGAAACCCAAAATGACACAGGTAAGGAAGATAAACTTTCTTTTTATCGCCGTATAGGCAGACGAGCATACGGCCCACCTGATGGTGAGTGGCTACCGTCGCCCATGGACTTCAGCAATGCCAGGGGCAGAGCCAAGCCGCTGTCTGCCGTTTAATACTCTCCACAAGCCTCATTTGAAGAATTACAACGTCATAGCGCTTGGGAAACACCAACACCATGGACGACGAAGGCGACGAAGGGCTCGACGAGTAAATTAACCCACAGCCCACTGAGTTTCTCGCCGAATCTTCTCAGTGCCTCGCGTACATATATATATATATATCTGGACGAGATCGTTCTTAGCGATAAGACCGACAATTGTACTTTTTTTGTATTTAATATATCGCGTTGATTATTTATTTTTTTGGTGTACACTCTCTGCTCTTTCTCTCTCTCTCTCTCTCTCTCTCTCTCTCTCTGCCATTCAATCATTAGTGATGTTATTATTTGTTAATTCCAGGTGATAGTCCCGCAGCGCAACGTGTGGAACCAGCCTCCATTTCAACACTACCCACTACATACAAAATAGAAGCGGGGAAAAGTGCCAGACTAGAATGTAACGTGCAACCGGATTGTAAGTCTACTGAGCCATTTGAGTATGCATTTTTAAAATTCCATACCCAAACAATGTTGAACAGAATTGGAGTTAATAAATCCTTTCCATAAATGATCACGATTTTATAATTAAGGCTATTTGAGTACGCCTTTTTAAAATTCTATACCCAAAGAATATTAAAGAGAGATGTAATTCAAAAATCCTTTCCATAAATGATCACGATTTTATAATTAAGAATATTCTAGGCGGTCATTTGCTTCTAGGCCACATTCTCCAAATATTTAACACTAGCGACCCGCCCTCGCTTCGCTTCGGAAACATTAAAACACACATGAAACCAAAAAAATAAAATTAAAAAAAATGAAAAAAAAGTAGCCTATGTTCATCAGGGACAATGTCGGCTTCTAATGGAAAAAGAATTTTTCAAATCGGTCCAGTAGTTTCGGAGCCTATTCGCAACAAACAAACAAATCTTTCCTCTTTATAATATTAAGTATAGATTGGCCTTCAACGATCTGTGAGCATGGTTATTCACCGGTCGCAGGCTTAGGCACGAGCCAAATTTCAAACCTCGTCCTATCGAGTTTAATTTTAATGCCGATGCAATTACACAATGCAATTTTTTTGCATAATTGGTGCTTGTTTTTTACTGTAAACCGGCAAAAACAAGTTGTTCTATCTATATGATATCTCCACATCTTATTAGCGGCTGCCTGCACTATTGAAAAAACTAAAACTGATTTATCTTCACAGCTGCTGCTATCTATTTGATCTCTCTCTGATCTCTCCACTTCTTTTTAGCGACTACCTGCGCTATTGAAAACACTAAAACTTATTTCTCTTCACAGCTGCTGTCGTCCAATGGTGGAGAAATGACGAGCTATATTTCATGGGAAATGCAAAACTCAAATACGGCCTGACAAAAATTTCTATGTAAGTATACTGGCACTCGCTCATTCTCAGTCAGTAAGTACCTACAGTTGGCATAATTGCGCCACTTTGAGAAGGCGGCACGATATAATAACCCTTTTGTCGTGGTCGCTGGGAATTACATACCCGATCCTGTGGACTGAATAGTAAAGAGTCGACGTCGCTCTAAGCACGTCATTACGGATCCTCCCGATCCATTAACGGTGCTTTTATGTACCTCAAGCACTGGTCACCGTTCTCGCTGAGCCCGTCGCTTGCAAAGAGCTTGACGAGTAAATTAACCCATGGACACAGCCCACTGAGTTTCTCGCCGGATCTTCTTAGTGGGTCGTGTTTCCGATCTGGTGGTAGATACTATGAAGCACTGTTCTTGCTAGGGCCATTTAGCTACACTGCCGGTTGAGCCCCGTGAGCTCACCTACACGTCAAGGAGAAGCTGAAATAGCCTACTAGTGAAGACTCCATACATCTCGCTTGCAGAAGAAAATGTCATAGAACTTGAGAAAAGCCGTGGAAAGGGAGTTCGTTCTAGAGTCGTGGTAAAGATAATCTCTGGAATCGCACTGTGAATGAACGCAGCGCTTTGTCGCTTAGTATCGATTAAGAGTTTTAAGAGTCGATATGTATGTAGATTGGTAATGAGAAAAACCTTAATTTATTCGGTGTTAAAGTCATAATGAATCAATAGTCCCTGTCAAAAGGGCTATCAGAATGAAAACGATTTTTAATTTATGGGAATATGGGTAGATTTTACATTGTTCGTATCTCAATGAACCGTTTGATTTTAGTGTACCAAACTCCAAGGACTTGCTGATCAAGGACGTGAGCGCTACGGACGCCGGCGTGTACCGATGTGAGATTGTCCAGGATACACCTGTTAGCATCAACCACACTCTAGAAGTATTACAGGCTCCGGTTATAGAGAGTGAGTACTTTTCTTTTAATTTATTTATACCCTCAGATTTGCATGTACTGAATGACTATGGAATTGACCCATCACGCACACACAAAATGACACAAAGAAAGAAAGACACGATTTCCGGCTTAGAATTAGACTGAGTCATATTTTCTACCATCTTAGGCCAACCATTTCCCAAGGAAAGTTGACGTCAATTAGGCGGCTGGTCATAAAACCGGTGGTATCTACCCGTGCGGATTCACAAGAGGTCCTACCACCAGTACAAAATGATCTCGATTAAAGATGGTTCCGAATCGTGCGGATTTACAATACCGCGAGTGTTGCGTTGTGGTAATTGAGCGTGGACTGTATTTATTGTTTGAGATATTTATGGTATCCTTAGATGAAAAATTAACGACTTAATTTAAGAAAACTATAAAATTGATACGTTGCTCTTTGCGGCTGGATTTGAAAGAGGTTCTGTGTCATGGCAGATGTCACTCACTGACGTTTTTACGTTCAGAAACTGAACAGCGAGCAATTACACAAATTTAGGACATGGCTCGACCCGTGATCGATCGATCGATCGTGAGCTGGTGAGCAAGGCAACTTGTTTCACGCTGTCACAGTCGCTTCTTCGACTTTTTTTTCCTACCTAAGCCTTGAGACGCTATTTCAGCGTAACCTTAACTAGTAGGTGAGCACACGGGGCTCAAACCTGACGACGTTGCTAATACGAACCCTAGCAAGGACCGTGCTTTGCAGAATCTACCACCGGATCGGAAACGCGACCCACTGAGAAGATCCGGCGAGAAACTCAGTGGGCTGTGTCTGAGGGTTAATTTAGTCGTCAAGCCCTTCGTCGCAAGCGACGGGTTCGACGAGACCGATGACCGGTGCTTGAGGTACCTAAAAGCACCGTTAGTGGATCGAGAGGATCCGAAATGACGTGCTTCTTCGACGAGTACGCCAAACGTCTTCCTTTTAATGCCAATAAATAAGTAAAATCAATGATATTTACAGATTTGACAGCTACCAATGGTGGGTACGTGGTGGAAGGATCGAATCTCCTGCTGACTTGCAACGTCCACGCTACTCCGGCACCTCAGATTATGTGGTCCAGGGAAGTTGCGAATGTCGTGAGTATCGATGAGCATTTGAACATAATATAAACGATTATGCCTTTTAACAAGTTTCCGAAATTTTGGCGCGTTGCAAGCGCTATAAGCCGCGCCAATAAAGAAACGAATCGAAAATGGCGTCTATGTACCTGCACTGACAGATGGTAGGGTCAACAAATAAAAAGAAATATAGAAAGAAAAAGTTGTTTATTGCAAAAGATATATAAAAAAAAATGAGAATGTACTTTACTTTACTTTACTTTATGCCCTGGCAGAGGGAGAGGTCTCTCATCTGGGATGCAACTTGCGTAGACACACTTTTGCTGCCAGTCATCTAAGTCGCACAACTCGAAAGTGAAAAAACTCAAACTCAACAACAAAGTCAGAACTGATAAATTTTTTTGCATGCGGTACGCGCTGTGTGCGACTAAAGACAGCAATAGTTTAGAGTGAGAGCGCACGATCGCCGCCGCCATTTTAGATTCGTTTCTTTTTTTTATTTTTTTTTATTGCCTTTGTAGGCAGACGAGCATACGGCCCACCTGATGGTAAGTGGTCACCGTCGCTCATGGACGTCAGCAATGCCAGGGGCAGAGCCAAGCCGCTGCCTACCATATTTATTGGCGCGGCTTATACTACAATCGCACGTAGATTGAAAACTGCGGGTAGGATTGTTAGGAGATACAGATGTGTCTGGTCTCTTTCTAGTCAATTTTACCACTTTAACTCGATGATTAACAGGAACAATATTTTAACCTAAGCCTAAAATCTATAATAGCTATGAAGTTATGTGCTCGACGTTTCAAATTTTCCTCCTAAACTATTTTAGGGTCTATAAGGTGTCTCGAAAACATTTCTTGACATTGATACGAGCCCTAAATGTTCATTGTATATTTTTAGATCGAGGTTCTTCAACTCTAAATTGAAAAAAATGAGTGGATGAAGGGAACATGATACTTATGAGAAAACGGGCAACGAAATTTGTTATTTGTACTTTTTCTTCGTACATAACTTCTTCATCACATGCAATCCCAAAAATAACCTTTAAACCCAAAGTTTTTAGGTCCAATATAGGCACACACTTACATGTAAAAACTAATAAATCTTTAACCCTTTCATCCACTTATGACTTCAATTAAAAATTGTGCACGTTTATAGCGGCATCTAAGATCTTTAGCGAGATTCATCGAAAATGCCTTAAGCCTTTGCCACATTCTTTTCAATTGATCCAAGCCAAAGAGTAGAGGAAGTCGGATAGTAAAATAGTGATGATAGTTTACCAATACGAACGGATTAAGAGAAAGCCGTAAAAAGTTTGAATCCCAAACAAGAGCTAATTAAAGGAGTGGATCTGTTAAGTTTTTTCTTACCCAATTCTGTCAATGGTTATAATAAACGCCGCCAAACAAGATTTTGTTCTGTTTTATTGATAGACAAAAAATCTTTAACAAAGATACTCTGAGCGGGAATAGACTCAGTGGTTCAAAGTCAATAATTGAGGAAGCCAAATGGATTTCAATTCATTTTATGTCATCCGTGACTTCCGTTAAGAACAGACTATGGTATTAAATGACTTGCTTAAATAAAAAAAATATTTGAGAAAAAACAAAAATAAGGCCGCTGAGTTTGTTTCGCCGGTTCTTCTCAGGACTGTGGCTTTTTTTGGAACCGGTGGTAGAGTTTACATTGTTATTTATATTTTGACATTCAACAAGTGTGTTATACTGACATCTAAGTTGAAATAAATGATTTTGAATTTGAATTGAATTTTGCTTGATTTTTTTTACTAGAACGAGCGACTTCGCGAGAACGACGGAGAATTCACCGGGAACAGTCTCTACATCAAGAACGTGAAACGAGAGGAATCCGGAAAGTATTACTGCTACGTGTTGAACGCGCTGGGGCATACGCAGGCCGAAATAGATGTCCATGTTGTTGGTAAGCGCTGGCTTCTGTCGCAGCTTATTCTTGTTGCTAGCATTTTCCCGGTCTAATGCCAGGGTCTGCTATCCTACTTAAAGTCATCCATTTTGCGCGGTTTTCGACATCCTTCTGGGTAGGGTTATTCTCCTCTATATCCACCTTTACCATATCTTCTTCTGGCTTCTGTCGCAGCTAATAGAGGAAAATCTCAGTCGTTTATAATAACGAATCAAACTGTTACACATTATTGTTGTTACATATTATTTTTGAGATACAGGTTTCATCAGCTAGTTCAAGCACAGATGCCAATTGTGATTGTGTTTCTACTTCTAATGTTAACTTAAATGTTATTGGATAGATTGGATGGATGGATTGGAAAAGAAACAAACAGATTGGTGATGAAGCAATAAAATGTCTCAGCGTTTGTCCAGATAGTTTATTTGTATAACATACTGCAAAAGTTAGAGGATTTTCATAAGGTTTCCAGGAGTATGCGAGGTCTGATTCAAATACTTCGGGTATATAAAGGTCCACAATAGAATCTTGTTTGGCTAGAACGGATAGAAAACTTGCCCTGGTCACAATTATAATAAATATGTTTTTTTTTCCTCAGGGAAACCACGCGTCCACGTTCACAAGACCAGAGTGAATTCGGCCATCAACATCGAAGCGGTATTGCAGTGCACAGCTCACGAGGAACCAGAGTAAGTCATTCAAATTATCGAGTTGTAAATGTGTGTCTAAATTCTGGGTACCCATTATTGTTTTAAAATAGTGTGACGTCATGAATGCTGACGTCACTATCGACGATATCTAGAATCAAACAACCCGAATAATTTACGGTGGAAGCACGAATGAATTCTTGACCTTTTGACTAGACCTCACCTCTAAACTAGAGTTTTGACTAGACCTTTATCTTTGTCTTGTCTTGTTCTTGACAAAGGTCAAGAATTCAAGGCTTCTTCATTCTTCTTAAAATCGTATCCGGATACCGTGGTAAGAGAATCATTAACCACTTTACCAATAAAGTGGCCGCCGGTAAAAGTCATCACTCCTCCTTCCCACAAGTATCGTAAAAGTCCACTAAGTAGTTCGTTTTCAAATGATTCTTGTCCACCTGATGGTTGTCTGGAAGAGATCACTGATAATTATAACAACGGGCCGGCACATACCCGGGTCTTTCTGGCTCGAAGGAGTTTTACCGGTTTGAAGGATGAGACAGTCGTTATACAATTTAATTGAGGTTTCGACCTCATGTCCCAAGTTGGAGCAACATTAATTACATTGCCCTTAACTTTACTTCCAGCCTTCACATGCGGTGGTACAAAGACGGAAAACTGATTGAAGATATCTCCACGCAGTACACCATCTCCACTAACGGTCACCACTCCAATTTGACTGCCACTCCGCTAACGTCACTGGACTTCGGAACTTTCACTTGCGAGGTGAGCTTTTACAAAATTACCGGTATACTTCTAAGTTGAGCTTGGGGCGCTAAACGATTTGGTCCAACTTCGTGTATGACCAGAGAACAGCATCCAACTGATTCATGAACTCATGCGTTGACTGACTCAGTGGTGCAGTATTTAACAGCCTTGACTATTGCGCCGAGGGTCATGGGTTCGATTTCCGCATTGGACAAACATTCGTGTGATGAAGACGTTTCTTAGCCCTTTGTCTGGGTGTTTCTTATCGATATAGGTATACATTTAAAGGTTTATATATGTCAATCTCTGGTATCCATAATACAGGGAATATTAATTGGAGGTCAGCTGATGACCGCGTGTGATTTGTTAAAACAAAAGTTTTCAATAATATATTTTACTACGAATATAATTTTTTTTTAACATTTTGTCTACTATACAACAATGAAATGCAAATCAAAAAACCCAAAAACGGATGGAGTAAAAGAAACATCAAAAGATGGAACAGAAAAAGTACTTAACTTACATCACGTTGCAATAGATATATGGAGATACAACCCAATGAGGCCGGCAAATTTGTAAAACTCACGCCAAATCCCTATACAGCGTGATAAGAGAACATGCATAAGGTCATTAAGATGAATATTAAATAATCGCCACAACAAGCTGGATAACGCAAACTTCTAAAGCCGTTGAAGTCCTCATGAAATCTTGCTTAGACACAACTAATGGTTTAGTTTAGAGGTCGGCAAAGGGCGGCTCTTTGAACCCTTGAGTGAGGCTCTGGCACAAATATCTTACGGGCTTGCCCAGCCTCTAATATTATCCGGCTGTGGACGAAAAATCCGGTTAATAGTATGCACCCCTGACTGATATCGATTATTATATATATATTAATCGAAGCAGTATACAATATAGCATTTATTTTATGATTTGCAATAATAAGTGCTTAATACATTTACAAACAGATTTGGCTCTCAATTATTTTAAGTCGTTTTAACTTGCTTAATTGGCTCTTTGGCTAATAAGTTTGCCGACCACTGGTTTAGTTGAACCGGTATGCCACATAGTTGTAAACTCAATTAGGTCACACACAGTCATCTGGCCTCAAACTAGAATTCCTTGTTCTATGGAAAGAAACGTTTAAATATTTATACTTATCGACGAGTGAAATGGTATTTGGCTTAAGCGGCTATTCGCTTGATACGCTACATTTATCTTTGTCATTTAAGGTGCGTTTTAATTGGTATAATTATCAACAGTTCGATAGTTTTAATTTGTTTTAGTTTAAATTAAGTTCACCATCCAAATAGCTGAAGAAGTGTTTTTTTTATGATATATTTTCCAAGTCTTAAACTTTAAATAGCTCTCCTGTGAAGTTGCAAAAATGTCCCGTGAAGACGTCCTGTGAAGTTGCAAAACAATCCAGACAAAGAACAGTTATATGAATTTTATTATTATTATTTTTTTTATTGCTTAGATGGATGGACGAGCTCACAGCCCACCTGGAGTTAAGTGGTTACTGGAGCCAATAGACATCTACAACGTAAATGCGCCACCCACCTCGAGATATAAGTGCTAAGATCTCAGTATAGTTACAACGGCTACCCCACCCTTCGAACCGAAACGCATTACTGCTTCACGGCGGAAATAGGCGGGGTGGTGGTACCTACCCGTGCGGACTCCCAAGAGATCCTACCACCAGTAAATACCTCGCAAAAGACCACCTAACTTTTCTCTCCAATAATACTCATATTTTAAATTTCAGGCGGAAAATCTTCATGGCAAGCACAACAGATCCATTGAGCTTGTACAAAGCCCCGTGGTTGAAGACGTTTCAGCCGACGGACCCAAGGTCTCGTGGACTGTTCAGTCTCACCAGCCTCTCGAAGAATTGGAGCTTCAACTTAAGCCTCTCAATGCGGTAAGACTACACAATGGCTACTATTAGCATAACGATGAAATCGATTTTTTTTTTTAAAGCTTAGTTGGGTGGACGAGCTCACAGCCCACCTGTTGTTAACTGCTTACTGGAGCCTACAGACATCTACAACGTAAATGTTGCCACCCACCTTGAGATAAAAGTTTTAAGGTCAGGGAAATAGGCAGGGCGGTGGTACTTATCCGTGCAGACTCACAAGAGGTTCTACCCTCAATAATTACGCAAATTTATAATTTTGCGTGTTTCATTTTTATTACACGATGCTATTCCTCCACCGTGGAAGTCAATCGTTAACATTTGTTGAGTACGTATTTCATTAGAAAAATTGGTACCCGCCTGCGGGATTCGAACACCATTGCATCGCTTCATACGAATGCACCGGACGTCTTATCCTTTAGGCCACGACGACTTCATTATTAATTTAATGCGAAAAGGCGATTTGTTAAGTACGTATTTCATTAGTTTCTGCTGACCATACTTTTGGTGGGTGGGATTTGAGTATACCCTGGCGCCTCGTCCTTTAGACCAAGGCAGCTTACCAGAATTCTACTGATAGTCCAAACTACCAACCCTCCCCAGGCCGGTTCCAGCTGGATACGCTACAATGTGCCGCTACCAAAGCCGAATGGTCACCGTTACGAGATCGTGCACAGAATAGAGAACGACGTCAAGGCCGGGAAATACGAGGTCATGGTGAAGGCCAGAAACACCCACAGCTGGGGCAGCGCCCCCGAACCCGTAATCGTCGATGTCGGTGAGTGCGAAATCAAGTCGAGGGATGATAATGCTATTTGGCTTAAGCGACGCTTTTGCAACTTTACATGAGAGCCATTTATAGTTTACTAGTGATCCCGCAGTAGTCGAAATCCGACTATAATTAATTGAAAGTATAAGTTTGAACATTATTATGGTTCAATTGTCAAAAACTATTATACTTCTATAATCACAGATCTCGCCAAGACTACACTGTAGACAAATAATATTAAAGATAAACAATATTAACCTATTTTCAATTTGACCACAGACTTTAAGCAATAACAAAAGTTTGACAATAAACATAGAGAATAAATATGTGTGTGTGTAAAATGCATGGTAGTGTGTCTAATGTTTTTTTTATTGATTTAATATATTAGTAATGCATAATTTAAAAAAAAAATATTAGCATTCTGCACTCCTTCACTGTAGGTATTCTCTATAAGTGTGGAAAATTTCATACTCCTCCGTCCGCGCAATTTTTGTAAAAAGGGATACAAAGTTTTTGCTTCACGTATTATTATATAGTTAATTTGAAAAAAAAATCATTTTTGCTATTTGAATTGAGTAAACTTAATTGAAGTTAAATTAAAAACATCGAAATGTTTATGCTAATACTTTTTTTTTATTGCTTAGATGGGTGGACGAGCTCACAGCCCACCTGGTGTTAAGTGGTTACCGAAGCCCAGAGACATCTACAACGTAAATGCGCCACCCATCTTGAGATTTAAGTTCTAAGGTCTCAGTATAGTTATAACGGCTGTTATACCCTTCAAACCGAAACGCATTACTGCTTCACGGCAGAAATGGGCAGGGAGGTGGTACCTACCCGTGCGGACTCACAAGAGGTCCTACCACTAATTTTACTATCGCAATTTTTTTTATTGTTTGAAGTATGATTTTATTTTGGCTTTTTTTTCTTTCATTTTTCATCAACAGAAGAATCCAGTATCCGGTCTGCTTCAGGTAATTATTATATTTTTAATTATTTTGTGTTTGTTTTTTGAATATAACATACATAAGGCATAACAGACTTCACTGAATTATATTCGAGAAAAATCCTTTTTAGAAAACTAAAGAGTTTTAGATAATAAAGGTTTTTCTTTACTTGTGTAGGTATAATATGTATTTAAACATATTTATGTATGTTTATAGATACCGTATAACACAAGGAATCCTAAATTGGGGCCGTATGACCGTGCGCGATTTGTTCCCAGCTATTATTATTATTATTAGTTATTATAAATAATTACAATTTACAAAGTTGAAATCGTGAATATTCGACCTAATATCTCTATTCTGAGTTCAATATAGATAGAATACTACATTGTAACATTACTGTCAATTACTGTTCTTGACAGTGAGTAGTTCTATTTTTCTAACTGGCAAGGTAACCATACAGCTTAATCTTAGGTATATTCTTTTTTACAAAAAATATTAAGGAGCGAAATAAAATGAAGTTGATTAATTTGAAACATTAATCAATTGGTATGAAATTAAATGAAAAAGTGAGGTGATATGGGATGAAATATAATCTCAGTAAAATGGTGGTTATTTAAGTACTGATACATTTTCACTTGACTTATTGGAGGATCCCCAGAAGCTACGTCCAGCGGCTTTGTTTCATTTTCCTACATTCGTGCACTACTAAATAGTTAATAAACCACCGTTATTACACATTTAAACCTGAAGAAACACTAAATAGACAAAATAAAGCAATTCACACTACTTGGCTCCTCGCGTTCCCGCCAAAAAGTCTATCTATCTATCTCTTAGGTTTATGGAAAAGTCCCGAGATCAATTAATTTCATTACTGCTAATTACATTGAATTCTAATGACGTTTTTTTTTTTCAGTTTTCGGCGGCAACTTGAGCAACGGTAACTCCAATCGTTTCACCTCCTCGATCCTGTCTTCATTCGTGATGTATCTCTTAGTCCGGATGTTTTAATCTAACAACAGCCCTAGCCTAACTTATTTATTGTTAGTAACTATTAAAATATATTCCCGTTTATCGGGTATGTTTTTATTTTTTTTTCTTACACTTCGTAGCTTCTTGTGCTGTTGTCATTTGTCTAGTTTCTAGCATGCTGTTAAAATTACGAATATCGCTTTTTTTTAAAACGCTATCTCACTTTGTGGTTTGACGTTTCGGGTTTTCTAAACGTTCGGTGTAATTCGAACTGTCAGTGTACGTCAATGTCAAATCTGTCAAACCGATGTCAAGACAGAATGTATTTTAGTCTGGCGTGTCATAATAAATACATACCTATTCCCCAATTTAAAACGTTCAGCCCGTGAAATACGAATAATAATCGATATTTTTTTTCTCTTAATCGAAAAAAAAAAAATACGCTTCGGTTTTATTCGGGATCTAGCTCCCTTCATTTTCAACAATCTTAATAATGTACAGTAAATAAGGAATATTTTATTTTAATTGATATAATTTAAGAAACGATGAGAATGCAATGCTACTTAATCGGGAAAGATGACCACTGAAAAATTCCGTATTTATAATGTTAACAAAAAAATAAAACACTATGCATTTTCACGAAACAGCTTTTATTTTGATTAGAATTATTTAATTAAATTAATAGGCGAACCATTTTTTATGTTTATTTATACATAATATATTATGTAAATATTTTATTATTACTTTGACTTGTTCTATTGAATGTTAGTTTTAATTTTTATATAGGCGAAAACAACGTGTACCTAAACACACACAAAACTGGACAAAAAAAAATCTAACGTTTTTTTTAAAGTATGTTAAAATTCATGATAATCTCTAAAATCATTTAATATACTAAGCATTTACTAAACAAACGATTTTATCATCATTCAAAGCAATAGTTATGATCATTAATCATAAATATTAATAAAGTACATTTTAAATGACGTATATCTTAATTGTTTTAATATATATAATTAGTTCTTCTCATTTAGTTTTTAATAGAAGGTAATTATTACCAAAGCGTATTTAAGAATCACATATTAATTTTTAGTCTTTAAACAATAACAATGTCAACAAGGAGGACCGGGCCGAACTCGACGTGTCTGAAGAAAATCTATGTAAAGTTTTTATTTTACATGAAATTAATTGAATTAACAAAATTAATTGTACTTAAATTTTCGATAAATAGTTCGGATGATTATTAATTTAAAATTTCTATGTGTTACATTGATTAGTTCAGTTTTCGTAAGCAAGCCGTGCCTTATCAAAATCTATGGTGTTGCACGAGGCTGATATAAAAACTGACTCGATATAAATCAATTGTCAACCATAATTCCGTCGCACGAAATCGTTTTCGGCAAAATTTTAAACAATAATTGGCAACACCGTTATAAAATTATTCGAAAGGAAAAAAAACTTGAAACGCTCTTATTGTATACAACACATGATTGCAATTTAAACTAACTCTAACTGCCTTTAAGACCATATCGAAGGGTGAAAGCTATTTGGTTTAATCGACATTTACCTATCTTTGTAGTAAATAAAGGTACGTTTTATTCAGTACTAGCTGACCCGGCAGACTTCGTAGTGCCTCAATCGATAAACAAAAGACCTAAACTTTTGTATAAAATAAACTTAAAACAAACAAAAGGAATCCGCCCGATGGGGGACACATCAAAGGAAAAACAAAATTGTTATTTTTATTTAATTCCGAGCATTTTTTATATTTATCTACCTTCTAAACCTTCTCTGGACTTCCAAAAATAATTCAAGACCAAAATTAGCCAAATCGGTCCAGCCGTTCTCGAGTTTTAGCGAGACTAACGAACAGCAATTCATTTTTATATATAGAGAATCAGCATAAAAAAATTGGATGTTTTTAATTGAACTTCAATTAAAGCTTACTCTAAACAGCTAAAGAAGTTTTTTTGTTATGATTTTTTTTTTCAAATTTTAAACTATAAATGGCTCTCCTGTAAAGTTGAAAAAATATCGCTTAAGCCATATAGCTTTTATTTAGTCGATATGAATTGCTCCGTTTGAAGATTGAACTGTTTTGAAACCACATATATATATCTGAGAAGGTGATATGGGTCTCCAATGCTAATTCACTGAGGTAATTAAAGTTTAAACGGAGCCACAGAAAGACTTACCGAATAAATGAGATCATAAAAAGTCTAAAAAACCACACTAGGCAATCCAAATCTTACTTTTCTACGCGTTTTAATAATAACTGAAAAATATCATATAAAATAGCATAACACTTAAATTACCTAGCTAAATAACAGTAGCTATAATAACGAGTGTCGCAGCTGCCATATTTACAACCGAATATCTCAAATAAGAAAATATTTTTTTTGTAATAGTTTATAATAAACATGTGCCTACCAGTTCCAATGAGGTGCTTCGGAAAAATCTTCCATTTGAATGATTTTTTTTTTATTTAGAAATATAATCAACTAGTCTTACAGTGTATTAATAATTGATCGCGTTTTTAGAACAAAAACCGAATTAGCGTGTTTTATTCAAATTTCAATATTGTCACGTTTTTAAAAGGGCTAAATTACAATTGTCTTCTAATTTCATTTAATGTTTCATCCGCCAATGGTGATAAAATTAGTTTTTAAAAAATAGTTTATGTTTAAAAGAGATTTCATAAGATAAAGTTGTTTCTGGAAATTTCGTTTCTAATATTATAATAATCCATACAATTTCAACTGTAACGCTTGTGTTAGAGAGAGAGAGGGAAATATTTTTCGATCTCTTCCTATAACGCACCCAAGTTGAACGGTCAATTGATTCCCGCTCAAACATTACGCTGTCAGTTGTTGTTCTAAATTTGTGATAATCGAATTAGTCTTAAACAATATAGTTTTTTAATTAGCACCACTATACTATGCGTAGTTCGAATTGATTATTATGTAATTGTGTATTAAGAAATTTATTGTAGGTACCCTTGATTTTCAAGGCCTCACTTTTATCGTACAAAAAATAATACATCAGCTGAAACAGTGATCGGAACACATTGATTCATTATAAATTAAATTTGTACCTATTATTAAATCAATCGAAGTAATTGAATTCAAACTATTTGTAGTCGACATCTGGATCAACTGTCTGTTTCAATTAATTGTGTTATTTATAAAATTACAAACGAATCAAATATTTGTACAAAATTTGTGAACGCTTTTACGAAATTCCGTGCCTTCTACATAATGTAATGCGAAGGTGATATTTTTGTCTTAAATAAATGATTAATGTTTGTAAATACATTAAATGGGTAGTTTTATTTTTGCTTTAACTATTTATTTATTATTATAATTCGGTATAATGACATAGACGAGGTTAACGGCTAGTGAATTCAGCCAATAAAAATATTTTATTTCTTCAATGATAATGCTTCAAATGCTATAGAACATATATGCATTTTTTTAGATAAAACAGAATTATTTTCTGATACTCAATTACTAGTTTTAACTAGTCTATTTCTGTCGAGTAGTTTTCCAAATTGAAAATTGGGATTTTTGTTGTTAGATGAATTACGATTCGATCCCCAATCACGGTGGGTGCTCTATTCCTTTTTTTCTTTCCTAAATATGCTGATAGCCTCGAGAGGCTATTTCAGCTACAGCGTGTAGGTGAGCTCACGGGGCTCAAAGAGGAAGTGTTGCTAACACTGGCCCTAGCAAGAGCAGTGCTTCGCAGAATCTACCACCGGATCTGAAACGCAACCCACTGAGAATATCCGGCGAGAAACTCAGTGGACTGTGTCTATGGGTTAATTTACTCGCCGAGCCCTTCGTCGCAAGCGACGTGTTCGGCGAGGACGGTGACCAGAATTGTATTCACGTAATGTTTATTGACGTAGTAAGAAAATAATTTTCGTAACAAAGCAACACAATAGTATTTTTAGCGGTAACTTCATGAAGTACGAAAACTATTTTGTTATGAACAAAAAAATATACAATATATATATATAGAATATATACATTTTTTATATTGCTTAGATGGGTGGACGAGCTCACAGCCCACCTGGTGTTAAGTGGTTATTAGAGCCCATAGACATATACGACGTAAATGCGCCACCCACCTAATATACCTAGTCAGGTCATAAGTATTGTCACACAGTAAAAACTTTTCTTTTAGAATGCTGGCCACAAAAAAGTTTATTGAATTCGAATTTCGAATTGTTCATAAAAATAAAAATGTATACTTTTAGAATTTTACTCATTTTTAAATATGGAGTGGACGCTTAAAGAAGACCGTGTTGCAGTTATTGGATTGCATCGTTGCGGTTACGCGCCAATCCAAATTTTTAACATACTGAAAAATTTGAATATAACCTAAAGATTCGTTTATCGTACCATCAAACGATACAATGAAGACTCTAGTGTAGATGACAGGTCAAGAAGTGGTCGCCCTCGGTCTGTTAGGACTCCAGCAGTGATAAAAGCTGTGAAGGCGCGAATTCAAAGAAATCCCAAACGTAAGCAGAAACTGTTGGCCCTTCAGATGGGGTTAAGCAGAACCACGGTGAAAAGGGTGTTAAATGAAGTTTTAGGGCTTCGAGCATATCGAAGAAAAACAGGACATCGTTTGAATGCTAATGGACCTGAGATTGAAGAGATGCCGCGCTTTGTTGAAGCGGTACGCGGGAAAAAAATATCGGGAAATTCTTTTTTCGGATGAAAAAATTTTTACCGTAGAAGAGAGCTACAACAAACAAAATGATAAGGTGTACGCACACAGTAGTGAAGAAGCGAGCAACCGTATTCCGCGTGTCCAACGAGGTCATTTTCCATCCTCGCTCATGGTATGGTTGGGAGTTTCTTATTGAAGCTTAACAGAGGTACATTTTTGTGAGAAAGGTGTAAAAACGAATGCAGTTGTGTATCAAAATACAGTCCTGACGAACCTTGTGGAACCTGTTTCTCATACCATGTTCAATAACAGGCACTGGGTATTCCAACAAGATTCGGCGCCAGCTCATAGAGCGAAGAGCACACAAGACTGGCTGGCGGCGCGTGAAATCGACTTCATCCGGCACGAAGACTGGCCCTCCTCCAGTCCAGATTTGAATCCGTTAGATTACAAGATATGGCAACACTTGGAGGAAAAGGCGTGCTCAAAGCCTCATCCCAATTTGGAGTCACTCAAGACATCCTTGATTAAGGCAGCCGCCGATATTGACATGGACCTCGTTCGTGCTGCGATAGACGACTGGCCGCGCAGATTGAAGGCCTGTATTCAAAATCACGGAGGTCATTTTGAATAAACTTTAGTGTCATAAGAATCTATGTTTTGTTAAGTTCATTTAGGTATATGAATGGTTACATA